>NC_080678.1:17197788-17500818 GCF_030445035.2 Dasypus novemcinctus
CTCCAGCTCCACCCCTTCCCTGGAGTGCCAGCTATACGGGGAACATTTTTGCAGTTATTCTGAGCATCTCCCAATTTCCGTTAGCTAAAAGCCTAGATTAACCCAGGATTTTCTCTCAGTAGGGCTATGTTACTTTTGGATGCTCTTGGGGAGATTTATTAAAATCTACTATTGAAATCCATTATCACATGACTGACTGTTTTCAGCAGTCATGCTGATTCACCTCATCTATTTTTCAGTCCCTTTCAGGAGACTTAAAGTCACGCATATATATACCCTTCTCTCATGGGCCTTTGCTCCACCCTTAATTTGGAAGAGGAAATTCTTTTTCTCCACAGGCTCACATGCCTCTCCTCCAGCAATTTCTATTTAAAATATAAACCTCAATCCTCCAGGTGCAGACTACTGAGGTGGCAAAGCCTTTGGATATTCCAACCTAAAGAAAGTCAAATTTTATCTTATTGTTTTAGACAATTGCCAGAATCAGGGCCAACTTCCTTCTTTGCATTGTGCCTGCTTTTTCCCCTTTTTAAAATGAACAAAGAGAAGGAAATTCCAAGACACCATGAGACCTAGAGAACAGTAGAATAATTATTCTGCTGCCTCTTTTTTCCCCTCAAAAACAATATAATCCCATTCTAGAGATTTCCACAGGTTTCAGCCCTCTGCTAGTGAACTAAATTATTTTTACATGTCCCAGCACAACTGGATTCACCTTTTTCAGGGGATGGACAGAGCTGCGTGACAATTTTCATCACTTCATTTGCGGCAACTCAGTGGGTCGGTCCTGCTCCGTCTTTCCTGGCACTGGCTGGCCACAATTTGGAGGAAAAGAACTCTCATAAGAATTTTGCAAGCATCATGTATTCCATTTGGTGCAATAATGTGGAATTTTTCCTTCCGGGAAAGGTGCATACAGCTGGGTAGGATTTACTTAAGAATGACACAACGTCACAATTCACTATTTTGATTTGCTGCTCAGAGAGAAACTCTCAATTTAACGATGAGTTTTAAGAGGTCCTTAAAGGGGGATTGGCCCCAGGGCTCCCAGGCCAGCTGTGACTCACTTTTATTTGAACAGAAATGGGAACTCCCCAGTCTTGTTCACTCCTCTCTGATCCCAGGTAATTGCAGGAACCTTCTGCTACTTCCAGGAACATCTGAGTGATGGGCTCCTGGCAACTAGAACAGTCCCAGGAGGGCCTGCGCATTACGAGGCAACAGGAGCTGCCTGTTCCTTCCCGTTGGTGGGCAGTGCTCATCGCACTCTGTGACTGTTGGATTTAGTTCCAGATTTGCAATTTCTTAAGGATTAAAGATCTGACCTAACAAATTCTAAATCGCCTTGAGTGTTTCTGCCACGGTCCCATAAACAGCGAAGTTTGCAGCTGGTTCAACCCTTCAAGATCTCGGAGTCTTAAGACCTTAAGTGTGGGAAGCAAGTCTTGTTCATTTTCACATCCTTCACAGTCTTGTATAATGTCGAAGCTCATGACAAGTTTTCTGCATCAAATTTAGTCCAACAGTCTCCACTCTATGAATGAAGAGACTGGAGCTCAAGGGGTTCACAAACTATCCAGCACGTGAGCGATAGAAGAGCAAACATTCCACTCTCTTCTCTCTGTTATGTCTCAATTTTATTTCAAGACTCAGATGAAATTCCACAGCCTCTGAGAAGTCTCTATAGCTATTCTCAAGTCTAGAATATTTCCCTTAGAATTAACTTTGTAGTTTTCCCTGAAAGGAATGTTTTCAGGCCTAAAATGCAGGATTTGCTGACAGTTATTAATATTTTTATATTACTTTTCATCTTCCACTAGCAAATGCTCCATTAAAAGGAACTTTGGGGAGTGCATGTAGTTCAAGTGGTTGAGGGCCTGTTTCCCCCGTGGGAGGTCCCAGTTTCTGTCCTGGTGTCTCCTTAAAACAAAAAAAAAAAACAAAGAACAAGGAAAACAAATGAGTGAACCAACTTAGGGGGAGCTGTTGTGGCTCAGTGGTTGAGCACCGGCTTCCCACATGAGAGATCCCAGGTTCAATCTTGGCACCTCAAAGAAAGGACTTTCACCTTCCAACCCCTGTGGAGGTTTTTTGATGTTTCCACACTTTCCTTTTGTGCCACACACTAATGATTACCCTCCCAAGGTAAGGGAATCCAGTTTCCTTTTGGCACAGAGGGCAGTCGCTTCTCAGCAGCAACAAGCCTCTCTGCAGATTCGTCCCTCTGGAGCTGGTGTCTCTTCTAAGGAAGCCGTCTCCTGATGTCAGGCTGGCTGGCTTGCCACGCTGGGCCGCTCGGGCCCGTATCGATCTTGGTGTGTGTTTTCCCCGCAATGTTGTTCTTTGCACTGACTGTCACAGTACAGCAAACCAGCTGCTCCTCGGGGTCAGGCTTCGATTCCCCCAGAGTTCTGCTGCTTTGAGGCTAGGGCAAAAATCTCCTGTCTTTACCACAGGCTTTCTCTACCTCAGCACTATGGACATTTTAGGCTGGATAATTCTGTGTGTAGGGAGTGGGGGAGTTGGGGGTGAGGGAGGACGCCCTGTGCATTGCAGGAGGCTGAGCAGCATTCCTGGCTTGCGGCTCTCCCTCCCAAGTTGCAGCAACCCAAACTGTCTCCAGACATGGCCAAATGTCCCCTGGGGCAAAGTCGCCTGGGACTGAGAATCCCCGCTTGAGGATGGGCTTAACGCCGGCTTCAAGCTGCTTTAGCTGCTCCTTCAGCCTGGACACAGGACAGTTCTCTGTGATCTTCTTCCTGTGAGGGAGTGACAGGGAGTTAAACACTAGAGTCCCCTCAGAAAAGTAAGGCTCCGTGTTCTGGAAACACTCACTCAAACGTGAGCTGCCTCTGTGGAAACTCCAGGGCATTTTCTTAAAAAAACAGAAAACTTTTGTTCGTTTCCTGGTACACACAAAAGCACATTTGAAGAAGGTATGGCTTATGGCATAAAAATAAGACATTGAGTTATTTGAGAGTTTTCAAATAGTTTTCTATAGCTATTAGCTCATTTTGTTTGGAATGCTCAACGTTCTAAAGGAAAATTATTATGATCATTATCAGTATTATTATAGTTGTAAAGTCTCCTCTGGAAACAGACTTCAGCAAGCTTTGAAAACTTCAACGCTGAATTCTTTTCTGGCTAAAAAAAAATTATGAGCAGATACTTATTTTCTGTGGGCAAAATAGAAATAATTTCATGAAGAGTTTGCAAACTAGTCGGTTAGACCCTGTTTGTCTCTCACTCTTTATCCTCTTCCCTACCCCAAATTGGAAAGATTAATTCAATGACTTTTTATAGGTGAAAAAAATTCTACTTAGCAGAATATGACCAGGAAGTGGTTTTTGCTGTCCCAGAAGTTGCTTGATAAGCATCCTGCATCCTTAATGCCTCTTGGTAATCAGTGTACAAAACAGCAAGTGTCCCCTGCCAGCCCATTATTTCCAGCACTCATTTTCCTAAGTTTCTTGACCTTACAAGCTCATCACTGATTGTCTAGTAACGTTTTAATGTTTTATCTTCCCCACTGTGTTTCCCTGCCTTAATCAGACTAAGTGATGGGCTTAATTTAAGCCTCCTCACCCATGAGGGGATGCTTCCTACAAACATCTGCATTCTGAAATGGTTTTATCTTTGGCCAAACTGCTACCTATAGCATGGAACACTGATGAGATGATGGACAAGCCTTCCCAGATCGCTGTGTGCCATCAGGTTCTCTCTGCTGTAGGAGGTACACCTGGGGGAACTGGCTTTGTCAATGAATGAATTGGCATAGCCACAAGTGAATCATAGTAGAGCTCTACTAGACTCAAAGTGCTTGAAAAAACCCTCCTTTTAAGATTGGCCATGTAATTTGCAACTTTGCACATGAACTGGAGTTGGTTGGGATAGTTAGAAGGATGCTCAGGAAATATTGATGGCTCTGAAGGGTTTGAGGACCTGGGTCTGACACAAATGGCCAGCGCCTGATGGGGCCTCTTTTCCTGATCCTGCAGGAATTCTCTATCTATAGTCAGAGGCAGTAGAATTCCCATGATAATGTGGCCTTTTGACTTCCAGTTATTCCCACAGCTTCCAGCTGTCCCAGTGAATCCTGTCAACAGCTGGTGGAGCAGAAAAGCCCATTCAGTACATCCAGTTTCTACAAAACCCCGGTTCAACTAGAGTCAACTCTGGACTGTGTGAAATGGCGTTCACAACATAACTGCCAGAACTATTTTTGGATTCTGCAAAAAATTTCAGCCTTGGGCATTCTAGAAACAATTTTAGAATTCACTGGCTAACTGAGAAATCAGTTATGCATCCATTTCTTTTCTTTTTTTTTTTTTAACAAACTGGATTTTCTGAAACCAGCTCTTCTAATAGGGCTTGCCTTTATTTTTTTTAAACCTTCTCAACCAAGAAGATTTGAGGAGAAGCCGAATGTGGGACAATCCAGGTAGCTCCCAAGATGGTCTTAGAGTTACAGTGACCCTAGACCCCAAGCCATTGCTGATATGTAATGGACATCACATCACAGGCTGTATCAACAGAATTCTACTTGAAATTGACTCATCAGAGAGCGGCCATGGTTTCGGGTGAAAGAAAGTCAATGCCCAGAGATCACAAAGATGCTAAACTATGAATGGAAGGTAAATGAGCTGCTGCCTTCTGTGCCCTTTAGTCCAAGATGGGGAGGAGGTATCCTGGCACTTATCTAAGAAATTTCTTCTCTTCAGAACTGCCCATTCCTCATGCTGCCTGCAGTCAGAGGCCTGGCCGAAGCCTTGGCCTGAAACACAGCTTACCCCTTACAACTTGGGAATGCGCCCTCCAAGGCTATGGATGCCAATCCCAATCGTCTCCCACATTTACAAAACCTGGTTCCATTTGCAGAGAGCATTCTGGAACGCTCCATTTGGAATGCAATGTGGGGAACCAGGTTTGATGGAGCCGCAGGTAAATAAATGGACAGCCACGTTGGGATTGCGTGGGGTTTGTCCAGAGGGGTGTTACAGGCACCTGTGGCATCTGGAGGCTGGATGGGTTAGACTTGTTAGTCGCTCCTGCTCCAAGACATAGCCTGAAGATGACTTGCCTGTTGTCTCCATTACTCTCATCTGTACACCAATTTGTTTTTCGCTCTCAAAGGGCATTTGCAGGAGCAGGTGCTTCACCGTGAGGCTTTTCACCATCACCAGGTAAACTCAGGGATGCAGTGGCTTTCAGCTTTAGGCCCTGAGCGACCTCAATGGCCAGGAGGTAAAGGGTACCTGCAAGGCTGAGATTAAACATGTCGAGCCCAGCGCCGGCTTCTACAACGTCATTTTTACAGTCCAACTTACATAATGCACGAGTCCTCACTGCTGAGCGACACAGCGCCACTTCCCACCCACATGCCGCCTGGCCCTGCAGCTGGCAGACCACCCAGCAGAGGCCAGGGTCGGGGCAAGAATCCTTTCCTGGCAGGTGGAAGTACTGAAGGGCATTTTAGACCTGGGGGCAGGCTGGGCCGAGGCAGCTGCCAGAGACTCAGGGCCCTTCCCCACAAGCAGAGATTACTGGGGTGCCAGGCACAGGGCTTGATCCTCTGGGGGTGGCCTCCTGGCAGGGGGTTCAGCAGCCCTGGCCGTGTGGCCTCCTGTGTCTTTTCCTAAAAAAGGATGGAAGGGGTGGGTGGGTCAAGCACAGGAAAAGAAGAGTAGGTATCATAAGACTGTTTTCTTTTTCCCTAATATTTTTAGCTTGTCTCATTTCTTCTGTTTGTTTACACAACTAAAGCAAGCCTACCACAAAGAAATTAGATAACAGAGATAAGCAAAAAGAGGAAATCTGCTATCCTACTACCTAGAGTACAGAAAACGCGGTGCGTTTCCCATCTGCCTTTCCTCCCTGCGTGTGTTTATATAATACAGAAATGTTCTCCTAGCACATGTACTCAGTTGACCCCGCTATTTACAGTTTATAAATCTCGAACATTTCCTCGCATCATTAATTTAATGCCTGCCTGGTGTTATGTAACACTGTACAAGACTGGCTAATATTTTGAAGAGATTAATTTATGATTCTTCTCCCTTCATTTCTCCTTCCTTCCCTGTCCCTCTCACCCCACCCCTTCAAGCTGTCAGCAGGCTCTGGGCTTCCTTGTCCCAGTAAGAGCCTACGGGCAGAGAGGGAAGCTGCCAGTGAAATGTTTCTTCCCTGGAATTTGTTTCCAAAAGCCCAAGCCCAGTGAACGGTCAGGTCAGGCAACTCCGAAGGAACCATCAGGTGGAAAGATTTGTCCTGGGAGGGCAGGGGAGGCTGGCGAGGGGTAGTGCTGATAATAGGAGGTATCCGGGCCGGTGGGAGCGGAGGCCAAGGGGAGTCTGGGAGCTGGAGGGTCTGGACTAGTGATGGATCCAGAGAGACATGACCCAGGACAGGGCTCCCAGCTTCAGCAAAGAAACCCCCATCCCAGGCTGCCCAGGGCCCTACACGAAGGCAGAGGACGGCCCAGGGGTCACCCCCCAGCCCTACCTCCTCCTCCACTGGCCATGGCACTGGGGACAGTCACCAGCCTCGGCCTGACCTGGAGGCAGGGCGGGCAGAGCCTTCCAGACAGCAGATCACCTTTCCCACCATGTCCGGGAGTTTGGGGGACTTAAATCCCAAACTGGGTTATGGGTGATGAAGGAAATGAGTCCTTGTCGAGTTTATTTTGTGAAGGCAGGGCCAAACTCACTGCGTGAGACTAACCCATCCCTTAATACTCTATGTGAAGATTTGATCTTCTTAGCCTTCACTTTTACTTTGTCATGGAGTGAATTTCTTTATGTGATTTCACATGATCACTGATATGTTGCATGTGTTTCCTATGAACATCTCATGTTTGTACCCACTTTTATAGGCGGCAGCAGCTCCGAGGGCTCTAAGGAAGCGAGCCAGTTCTCTTTTTCCCTCCAGCCTCCCAGACTAGGCCTATGCTCTCTTCAGAGAGGAAGAAAGGAAAAGCTAAGTCCCCACTGAATCCAGCCAGTCTTGGCAAACTACAGAGCAAAATTAACAACAGGTCCAGCCTTACCACACTGCTAAATTGCTGGGACAGTGGTGTTCTCTCTCAAAATATCTGGTCCATTTATGACGAAAAGTGATCCAAATACCTTCGGTCTTTGTCCTGTCTATCCCCTGCACCTGGGTTTTGCTAGACAGAAGGGCAACAGCTCACTAGATGTCAAACAGGATAAAAACCAACCTGTCCCACTCTGGACTTTAATAAGCGCTTGTCAGGAACCCCACCAACACAGGGGCCCAGGCAGCAGAGCAGAGCAATCTACCAGGTACAGAAAGCCAGAGGCGAGACTGGCAAGCAAAGACCTTGAATTCTCAGTTACCCCAAAAAACAGAGATCTTTTAAAGTTCAGAGAACTGGTGGTGAAACACTAAAGGAAGCCCCTGGAATCTCACCAAAGCTTAGTTCTTAGTCCCAACTGAAGGGAAAGTCCTGATCTTGCTTTTAAAACACGTGGCAGCGGTGGTAACCTGAATCTGACTAAAACTGCCACAAGCCCAGACCCACACAACTGCAGGTGAGGTTGACTCTGCTTTTTCACTAGTGGCCTGGAGAAGACATATGCCCTTTTCTGGAGATGAACATTATTCACTGCAATCTCTATTGTTCTTTTTTGATTATGTGAAACAAACACACAGAAGAAAATATGATGCATGGTTGAGAGAGGGCAGGGGGCAAACTCAGAGATGACCTAGATTTTGGAGTTGACAGGCTTTAAAATAGCTATGACAAATAGGTAAATCTCCATCAGTTCCATGGCTCTTCACCGTTCCCACTAGATGAGCGGAGATGAAAACCATCCCACACAATGGAAAAACTGCAATGGAAAAAAATAAAAATAAAAGCCATATCAGAAATGATAAATTCACTCAATAGGCTTAACAGTCGAGGGAGAAAAGCAGAAGAAAGGACCAATGAAACTGAAGATGGGTCAACAGAAGTGATCCAAAATGAAACACAAAGGAGAAGTCAACAAAAGGAAAACACACACACACACAGAAAAGGAGCATCCAGTATCTGTGAGACAATATTAAATGGCCTAAGTAATGTACAATTGTTGTGAAAAAGAAAGAGAATGGGCCAGAAAGAATATTAGAAAAAGATGGAAAAATTGATGGAAATGGTGGAAATTAGGAACCTACTAATTCAAAAGTTCAGCAAGCATCAGCTCCAAATAGGATAAATGCCAAGTAAATCACAACAAAGTACATTTATAGCCTAAATGCTGTAAAGCAAGATAAAGAAATTAAAAGCAGCTGGAAAAAGTAAGATATGTTACATGCAGAGAAACAACAATAGAAATGAACATTGACTTTTACTCAGAAACAATGTGGATCAGAACACAGAATAACATCTTTAAAATTGCAATTTAAAAAAAGCAAAGAAAAAAAAAGTAAATGAAGTTGTCAACCAAGAATTCTATATCCAGCAAAACTATTCTTCACAAAAATAAAGATAATCAGACAAGTAATTCTGAAATTTCTTCAGACCTACACTACAAGAAATTAAAAGAAATTCTTCTATCATATAGGAAGCAATACTACATAGACAACCAGGTCAGCAGGTAGTAATGAAGAGCACCAGAGAAAATAAATATCTGGTATTTATTCATTTTTTATCTCAAGATACGCACAAATTTCTTGAAAAGACTATCAGCTTTTAAAACAAAAATAATAATGTATTATGAGGAAAAGCATATGTAAAAATAAAATGTCTGAGAAAAGAATACAAGGTAGGAAGCATAAATGAGATTATACTATTATAAGATCTTACATTGCTTGTGAAGTAGTATATTATTATAAATGGAATAAAGATGCACACTGAAAAAATCATACAGAGAACAGCTAATAAACCAATAAAAGGGATAAAATGAAGTACTAGAAATATTTGATTAACCCAAAAGGAGGCAGGAAAAGAAAAAAGAATAAGATGAACTGCAGCTCACAAGACCATCAGTACCACTTGTTGAGGGGGATACGGAGCACACGTTCCAAGTAGGAGTATAATGTGGTCTGTACACTTTGGGGAACTTCTTGGATGTTTCTTATTAAGGTTAAACATGTATCTGTCCTACGCCCCAGAAACTGTACTCTTGGATTTACCGAAGAGAAATGAAAACACTCACACATATTAAGATTTGTACAAAAATGTTCCTAATTGCCAAAATCTGGAGAAAAGCCAAACATCAAATATTCATTCAAAAGGAAAATAAATTTTTTATATCCCTACAATGGAATACAGCTCAGCAACAAAAATAGAATAAGCTACTGGCACACAATAGCTTGAGGGAATCTCAAAAATATATTTGTTGCAGGAAGAAGTGAGACAACTAAAGAATGCATCGTGGATTATGGGAAGATGGCAATGGACAAACAGGCAGAGCTAAATGCTCTCACAACAACAATGGAGAAAGAGCCAAAAGCTGATTAAGGGATCTCCTTTGGGGTTCAGCAGACCAAGACAGTGCTACCCAACTCCCAGGAAGGTGAGGGACAGAGAGATGAAGAAGCCAAAATGACAAGCATGAGTTACCAAGCCCCTGTGGTGGCTAGAAAGGGCTCCCCTTCTCCTCTCCCCCAAGATTTAAGCTGAGGTAAAAGCCCTGGCTCATTGTAGCTGACTGAGAGGGGAACAGTCATCTTCCTCCCTGTCAGCTGTTTCAAGGGAAAAGGGAGAGGTCAGGGTGCTTTTCTTTAGTGAATTCAGCCAGCAGAGCCCACTTTGAATCTCTGATCTGGAGATTCAACACAGGAACACAGGAAAGCTGAGACTGAAACAACTCCATGGAAAGGGCACTGACTAGTGCCATCTATTGGCTGGTCTGTAAATTGCATGGACAAAAACTTCACCCTCTCTGTATCCAACCCCTGGGAGAAAATCTGTGCCCCACTGTGGGAGGAGGGGCACCCAGCTTGCCTCAGTGGCAAACAGTGCGGCAAGAGGTGACACTGCCTCTGCCCACTGGGCCTAGACAAGGTGACCACGCCTGACTGGGCCTTTGCTGCTAGCGGCTAGCCGGCACCGCCCTCCCCCTTCCTATCTCCCGCCTAGCCCAGCTCTCACTTCACCTCCCCCCTCCCTTAAACCTAATCTCTTAGTACGCTGTTTGCCCAGCAACAGCTTACAACCACCTATCAGCTTAGTAACAGTGTCAGCCTATCAAGAGTTAGCACATACTCTACTGGCCAATCACTAGCCCAATGCCAGAACATTGCCTTATATGGAAACAGCATTTGCCCTAGCCAATCAGAACCCGCCACACCACTCCCCAATCCTATAAATCTGCATCCCCTTCTGCAATAAACCAGACTTGTGCCATCAGCCTGTCTCTGCGACTCCTTCCTGGGTCGTGTGCCCTCCACGCCTTCGGAGCCCCCGAGGGAAGCCTCAGCGGCCATACGAGGCTTTCTTCCCCATGTCAGGGACCCCTCTCGTCCCACAACGGGACCCCACTCGTCCCTTAACAGGGACCCCGCTCGTCCCACAACGGGACCCCACTCGTCCCGCAACAGGGACCCCGCTCGTCCCATAACAGGGACCCCGTTTCGTCCCTCACCCCACTAGTGAGTACCTGGCCTGATTTTGAAAACTTAAGTTGGACAATTTTAAAGACTGAGAATAAGTTGAACTAAATATCAAAGAAGAGCTTTTAAAAAAATAGTCAAGAGAAAAGAAATTGGCCATCAGAGTAAATTCACTAACATATTCAGATGCCTAGACATTAGCAAAAAATTATAAGCCATACTAGGATAAAGGAAGAGATGGCCCAGCCAAAAGAACAAACCAAATATCCTGAAGAGATACAAGATTTAAGACAATCAGTGACAATCACACAACTCTCTTAAATCACATCAAAGAATTTATAGAAAATATGACTAAAGAAATAAAGAATATTAAGAAGACACTAGAGGAAGCAGCTGTGGCTCAAGCAATTGAGCTCCCATCTACCACATGGGAGGTCCCAGATTCACTCCCTGGTGCCTCTGAAAGAAGACAAGGAAGACAGTGAGCTGATGCAATGGGCTAGCATGGTGAGCTGACACAACAAGATGATGCAACAAAGAGAAGCAAGGGGAAAACACAATGAGAGACACAACAAAGCAGGGAGTAGAGGTGGCTCAAGTGATTGGGTGCCTTCCTCCCATATGGGAGGTCCTGGGTCCAGTTCTGGTGCCTCTAAAAAGAAGGTGAGCACACAATGAACAGACACAGCAAGTGCTAACAACAGGTCAGAGGTGTTATTTATTATAAATAATCTTAAAAAGAAAAAGATGACAACACTGGGAGAGCATAAAGAAAGATTGCAAAAAAAAGTAACAGACCTTTTGGGAATGGAAGACATAATGGATGAGATTAAAAATACAATAGAGGCACATAAGAGCAGACTTGAATTGCTTGAAGACAGAATTAGTGACTTTGAAGGCAGAATATCTGAACTGGAAAAGACAAGAGAAGAGAATGAAAAACAATGTAACAGAGTTTCAGGGAATTGAATGATAACGCAAGATGCACAAACATTACACTATCGGTGTCCCAGAAGGAGAAGAAAATGGAAAAGGCGCAGAAAGAATATTTGAGGAAATAATGACCAAAAACTTCCCAACCCTTATGAGGGACATAAATACCAATATGCAAGAAGGACAATGCACCCCAAACAGAGTAAATCCAAATAGATCTACCCGGAGATACCTACTATTCAGAATGACAAATATCAGAGATAAAGAGAGGATTCTGAAAGCAGCAAGAAAAAAGCAAAGTATCACATGCAAGGGAACCTTGAAAAGATTAAGTGCTGACCTCTCATTAGAAAACTCGAAGGAGAGAAGAAAGTGGTATCATGTATTTAAGGTACTGAAAGAGAAAAAACTGCCAGCCAAGAATTCTGCATCCGGTAAAGCCATCCTTCAAAAATGAGGGTGAGTTCCAAGTCTTCACAGACAAACAAAAACTGATAGACTGGGTTACAAAAGACCAGATTTGCAAGAGATACTAAAGCGGGTGCTGCAGCCTGAAAGGAAAAAAAGGGTGAGAGATTTAGAGAAGAGTTTAGAAATGAAGCTTTTTAGGAAGGGTAAATAAGAAGACAGACAATAGAACAATATGACAACAGAGAACCAAAGGACAAAATGGATGAAGTAAGTAATGCCTTTACAGTAATAACACTGAATGTTAATGGATTGAACTCCCCAATCAAAAGACATAGACTGATAGAATGGATAAAAAAAATATGAGCCATCTATATATTGTCTATAAGAGACCTGCTTCAGATGAAAGGACACACCAGGTTAAAAGGGAAAGGTTGGAAAAAGGTATTCCATGCAAATAGTAACCAAAAAAGAGCTGGAGTAAATCAAATAAACATAAAATAACAATATTATAGTACATGAACAATAATTACTCTGTGTAGCTGCCAAATTGTTCCTGTGATCAATATTCTATAATTTTCTTCATACAAAAGAAACACTTGATTTTAACTGAGGAGGACTGGAGAAGAAATATTTTTGGATACTTCATTTTTCTTTAACCCTTTTTTATTCATACTCTAATAAATCTATCTGGATCAATGCTGATTTAGCATAACTACTGTTAAACAAGAGTTTGAGTTTTTCTGCCTCATAAAATTATGAGCTGGCATATTGTTATCTATTGTAATTCATTCCAATAAGATGTGAAGGATTCCCAAATAGGAATTTGATTATTTAGAAAGAATCATGACCTAAATGGAAATTAAATAACTAAACCAGTAATTTATTTCACTCTTAGAGATTATGTCCAATAACTAGAACTGTATATAAAAATTAGAATTATGTTATAATTGATTTCTATTAAATTAGATTTACATTTATAAATATTTGTTCCCATGCTACCTATTTCTTATAATTGATTATATGAAATCTAACCTGGCCCTGCACTCTCTTTTAAAATTTATAATTTCTTTCAATCTATTTTTCTAGTTATTTTACAATTTTACAATAAAGCACTTCCTAACAGTTAAAAAAAAAGCCACTGATTATAACTTTGGATAGATCATATGGTATATGAATATATCTCTTATTACTGCTTAATAAACAAATAAATAATTGTGCAAGAATAGCCAGAAATAGCAGCTTTGTATAGCAGGGGAAACAAAGAGATTAAGAGATAAAGAATTTCCTTGTCTGTTTTTTGTTTATTGTTATTATTGAAATAGTGAAAATGCTTTAATAATGAAGTGATGAATGTACAACCATATGATTATATCAAATACCATTGATTGTATAAATCAATGGTATAAATTGTATGCTTTACTAACATTATCAATAAAATTGATTTTTAAAAATGCATCCTGTGTGATTTCACTTGTACGAAGTTCTGTAACAGTAAAGGTGAATCGATATTGATAGAAATCAGGAATTGGTTACCTTTTGGAGGAGTAATCACCTGGAAAGTGCACAAGGGAACTTCCCAGAGTGATAGAAATATTCTATGTCTCGTTTTGGGTTGTGCTTTGAAATATTTGAACTGCACTGAACTGAATCCTTATGGTTGGTACATTTTATTGGATGTATTTCAATAAAAAATAAAAATACTTTTCCTTGGAACTATAATACTTTTAATCAAGAATTCTATTGACAAAAATGTCTGCAGTATTTATAATACTCTGAAAGTAAGAATAATAACAGGTTTTTATTTCCCAAACATGATACTGAAAATGAGAATAGAAACTGGAAATTCACCATTAATGCTGTTCTTATTGGTACAAATCAGATGGACTCTTCCAGTGCTCAATCAGGAAGACTGAATGAAGTGATGTGTCGTTTGCATTATTGATCAATAACATTGATTATAATGACAGATGCCAACATTATTATTTACTGCAAACCAGGTATTTTATGAGTATTACCTCATTTCATCTTCACTATGAGCCTCTGAAACAAGGGCATTTTTTGGCCCTATTTTTCCAAGGAAGAATCTGAAACGTAGAATGGCTATAGAACCTACCTGAGGAAAACAGAAGATCTAGGATTCAAACCCAGCTCCGCCTGTGTCAGGAGTGCAAGTTCTTAACCGCTAGGCAGTGCTGAAAGAGAAGGCTTCTGGAATTTTATTTTAACTGTAACTGAGAGAGGGAGGGATACATTTAAAGAAAAAAAGTGAATAGTATTTTGGGTAAAATGAAACATCTTAAATGTGATGAATCAGATTATCTATTGCACGAGTTAATATTTTTGCCCCTATCTTCTAGTACCAGGGCATGCCTACACAGGCCTAGCGGGGGGTGGGGGGTGGGGTAAGAAATAGAGTCTGCCCTCACCCAGAAGCCTCCCCTTAACAAGGCTGAGACATCCTCACAAGAGGTGGGGCCAAAAGGCTGGGGCCGCAATCAGTCCTAAACATGGTCGCAGCCCGACGACAAGACGAGACCCCACGGTACCCAGATCTTCCAAGACTCTAAATACTTGCTGAGACAATCGCAGACATCTGAGTCTGGCATTCAGGGCACTCTGTAGTCAGCCCTGAATTGTCTTTCTCTGTTCCCTCTCAGGTACGAGTCCCATGTGTTTTTCTGCTTCCCTCCTTGTCTGCTTCCCACATGTCCACATGTTCAAAATGTGCTGTTTCCCAGGTCCCGTTACATGCCATCTCCATCAGGAAGCCTCCACTTGGACATCATCTCTCCCTTCTTTAAACTCCAACAGCACTCTCTGTGCACTCACCTGAGGTCTCACACCTCTCACTGTGGGCCCCTCCTACCTCCCTTACTAGATTGCAAGGTTCTCGAGGGCAGGACTATGTCTGATACAGTCCCTCTGGCAGCTGAACATCCCATAAATGCTTGTTAACATCTACACTCCTAAGAAGAAATGGATTTGATCTCTTAAAATGGAGTGATAAAGGGAGCTGGGACATTATATTTAATCTTATTGGAAAACTGATTAAAGCAATAACTTAAATTTCATATGTGCTCTTAGGAAGGACTTTGGTGATAGATGAAGCAGTACAGTGTAATGGTTAGGAGTTCACATTCAGGAATTAGACCCAAAATTCTGGCTACCTACCATCCAATGGCCATGGGTAGGTTACTTAACTTTTTGGAAGCCTGGTTTCCTTAAATATAAAATAAGGATAATAGTACCTACTTCACATGGTTGCTGAGATGATTAAATGAAATAATATATTCAAAATGGTTAACAGTGCTTAGCTTATATTTTAAAAATTTTTTTTTGCCTAGTATATTTAAACACCAATGTGAATTATACCACTCTTACTTATTTTTATTATAATTTTACATTGTAGAATAAAGCAGGTTACAGAGCAACATGTATAAAGCTCTGTTTTATAAATATAACCAAGTATACCATATATGTCTAACTATAAAGCATTCCCCCAAATAATGTAATCATGCATTATTGCAATGAGAATGCCCAGTTATGGCCAATTTGAATATACCAGATTTTAGGGGTGCATTTGAAGTAGTCACATATGTAAATATTGTATTAGTCAGCCAAAGGGGTGCTGATGCAAAATACCAGAAATTGGTTGGTTTTGTAAAGGGTATTTATTTGGGGTAGGAGTTTAGAGATACCAAGTCACAAAGTATAAGTTACTTCCCTCACAAAAGTCTATTTTCATGTGTTGGAGCAAGATGGCTGCTGATGGCTGTGAGGGTTCAGGCTTCCTGGGTTCCTCTCTTCCCAGGGCTTCTTCTTCCTAGGTTAAGTGTTCCTCTCTTCCTGGAGCTTGCTCCTCTTTTCTCTGTGTGCTTACTTCCTGGGGCTGCAGCTTAAGGCTTCAGCATCAAACTCCAATATCAAAACTCCAATGTCAAAAACCTTCAACTCTGTTCTTTGCCATGCCTTTTATCACTTGGAGACCCAATAATTGCATGATATGACATTGGAAAATTCCAATAGGAATTTCCACCACCAAGGGGTGGGGACTCAATGCCCTACTGACGTGGCCCAATCAAAGCCCTAATCATAACTTAATCATGCCCAGGTACAGACCAGATTACAAACATAATCCAGTATCTATTTTTGGAATTCATAACCATATCAAGCTGCTACATATATAATATTTATTAACTGAAATATATACATGTATTGAGTTCAAAGAACTTACATATTAACTGAGAAATATTGCTTTTTTCACTTATTTTAGGAAATAGTTTTGTTCAAACTTCATTTGCATGTTTTACTTGTGTTCATTGCTGTTAAGCCACACCTAAGGCCATCAGTTTTCCAGATGTCATTTTCATTTCTGAATTTATTTGCATGGAAAACATCCAGAAAGATACCCATTAAATTATTTTATCTAAATTTTGGAAGTTCAGTTTTGCTTTGAATTGAGTTGTTTAATATATCTGAAAAACAGATGACTTGTGTGATTTTTCTAAAAAATAATGAAAATGAAAGTTCATATGATGAACCATATGATGTTTACAAATCTATAGCCATTAAAAAAAAAATGACAACCGTGGAAAACCTAAAAAGATTCTGCTCTCTGACCCCCCTGGTAGTCTATAAACTTGAGTATAGACGGCATCCAACCCAGCCATCTTGGAACTTTTAGCGTCTAGGACAGCTGCTGGCTCAAAGCAGGATCCCAAAGAATGATTACTAAATTGGAAAACAACAACAACAGATAGAAGGAAAACGGTAAAGTTCACCCAAGCCTTTCTTCTCTTCCTTGGGTTCTGGGGAGGAGAGGTTTTTTGCAAGCAGGAAGTCTGGATTAGTACAGTTTGTCTGATTTCATGCCCTACTGTTTGAGACTTGCTCAGAAGGAAAAGAAAGACTTTCCACATCTTTTCAGACAAAGGTTTTGGAGGAGGAGCATGCCTGCATATCTCACAGGACTCTCTGGGCTGGAGGGAGACTCTCCATGCTGCAAAGAACAAGGTGGACTCTGAGCCTGAAAGTCCTCTGAAAAAAGAACGGCCATGCCTGCGTGGGCCAGCCCTACACTGCTACAGCCACCCCCTGCACCCGGGCCCTCTCCAGGCGAGAGTTCCCTGCAGGCTTCCTTGCTTCCTGATTTGAACTGGATCCTGAAATGGTTTTCACACAGATAGGCACAGGACACTGTGACCCACTCCTCTTCCTAAAGGATATCTGGATTTTAACGTAACTCCTGTTGGAATTTTCCAATATCACATCATGCAATTATTGTGTCTCCAAGTGATCAACAAATTCCATCCTCTTTCAGGAAAGTTTCTTGAAAAGAAGTTTTGTGAAGTTTAACCATTAGCTTTGACATAAGTACTGATGCTCTCTAAGGTATTTTGTACAGTGCCTTGTGGGAGCTTTTTTTTCTTTAGAGATTTATTTTTTTTAAATTTATTTCTCTCCCCTTCCCTCCTCCCCCCCAGTTGTCTGCTCTCTGTGTCCATTGGCTGTGTGTTCTTCTGTGTCCACTTGTTTCTTATCAGTGGTACCGGGAATCTGTGTCTCTTTTCATTGCATTATCTTGCTGCATCTGCTCTCCGTGTGTGGTGTCACTCCTGGTCAGGCTGCACTTTTTTTGCATGGGGCAACTCTCTTTATAGGGTGCATTCCTTGTACATGGGGCTCCTATACACCGGGGACACCCCTGCATGGCATGGCACTCCTTGTGCACATCAGCACTGTGCATGGGCCAGCTTACCACATTGGTCAGGAGGCCCTGGGTTTGAACCCTGGACCTCCCATGTGGTAGACAGATGCTCTATCCACTGAGTCAAATCTGCTTCCCTGTGGGAGCTTTTTAAATAAAGGAAGGACACAGAAGGATATGTCATTATAGACTAAAAAAGTACTGCTCATGACCCAGGGGCATGCTCACATTGTAACAAACACTTTTGCTTTTGGCAGACAACAACCTATCAAACAACCTATCAACAGCCTATCAAAGGGATTGTCAAAGTAGTGGCCTTTTATAGCAATCCATTAGAGATCTTTGGTTGTCACTTAATCTGGATTCCCCCCAAAAACAGAGCTTGAGACAAAGACTTAGCTGCAAGTAATTTTACAGTTAGCCCCAAGAATAAGAGGTAAATAGAAGAGTACAAAAGGAAAGGAGAGAAACCAAGAGAGTAGGCCATGGATCTGGTTACCACTGAGCTACCTGGGCTCAGTCCCTGAGGAACCATCTAGAATGTGGATGGGAGCTGGAGCACTGATCCACTGACTCCTGCTCGCATTGCTTAAGGATTAGAAGTGGAGAGTCCCCTGTGTTTCTGGGCACTGTTGAATCCCACAAGGCAGAATGGTTAAGAATCATGGTGGACACTTACGGTGGGTATGAGGGACCATAGGAAGCAGAGGAAGATGCAGGGCTGAAGTCTTTATCCAGTGTCACTGCCCTCCCTGCCCCACCTTTTCCATGAAGTCCTCTCCATCATCCTACAAGTGAAAAATCTAGCTATACCTCTCATCCTGCTATAGAAAATGAAATGTTTATTATCTGGAGAAATTTAACCAGGAAGTTTTCAGTCTCAAGGATACCAGAAGAGTGGAGTGAAGAGGTGATGCTCAGAGCAAAAAATGAGATGGAGTAGGTTAAGCGCAAGTCTATATTCTGAGCCCTGGGTTTCCCGGTCCCCATCCCAAACTCTGTTTCCAGGGTGGTGAAGCAATGTGTATACTTCCCTATGCAGAGACTTGGAGTAGTAATCTATGAAAACAGTTAATGATCACAGAGAAAACACTTTCACATATTCACCTTTGGAGCTGCCCCAAGAGCAGCACCTGGTCACCCTGCATATAAACTATGCTACCAACCTACTGGCCCTCCACCCTGATTCTAAGTCAGAATTTCAAAGCAGCATTTCTATTGCCCCATTCATTAAAGGAGGTGGACAAAAAGAAATTTGAGGAAAGCCTCCAACA
Source organism: Dasypus novemcinctus (assembly GCF_030445035.2). Lineage (NCBI taxonomy): Eukaryota > Metazoa > Chordata > Mammalia > Cingulata > Dasypodidae > Dasypus > Dasypus novemcinctus. Next base: position 17,216,671 of record NC_080678.1, read on the forward strand.
TGAAAGAAAGAAATCAAAACATGCTGGGGAAAAGGAAGGTGGGAGGAAGCAGAAAGCAAGTTTTGTTTCTGTGCATTTAAAAAAACAATAGTTATTAATATCTTTAGAGACATAGTGTATCCATAAACAAGAATAACATGCTACTAAAAAGGAACAAGTAGAAAATAAGTTCCTAAAAACAAATATATTAGCCTATTTTTTTTTAAACCTGAAAAAGTTTTGAAGATAATTTTGAGGAAATTACCAAGAAATTAAATAGGAAAATAAAGGAAAATGAATGGAAGAGGGGAAAAATGAAAGACTCTGAAGGTCAACATCCAACCAGAATAAAACAGAAAAAAAAAAAAAAATACAACCAATAGGAATTCCAAAATGAGAAGTCAGAGAGAACAGAGAGGATGGAATTACTAAAGAAATAATATAAGAAAATGCCCAAGAACTGAATTTGGGTCTCTAGACTACAAAAGCATACTGAGTACCCATGCCACTGAATAACACATCATATATACCAAGGTTCATTATTCTATTATTAAGAATTATCATAAACAGAAAAATCCTAGGAACCTCCAGGGAGGGAAAAACAAGTTGCATGCAAAGCAGCTGGAATTAGAATGCTACCAGACTTTCCAGTAACAATATTAGATGCTACAAAACAATGAGAAATTACTTTTAAAAATGATGAGGGAAGATTTCCAACCTAGAAATCTATACCTACTCTAGAATAAATATAGAATAAAGACTTTTGATGTGCAAGGACTCAAAAATTTACCTAAAATGCGCCTTCTCTTAGAAAGCTTCTGGACAGTGTACTTTCCCAAAATGAAAGAGTGAACCAAGGAAGGAAAAGATGTTGGATGCAGAAATTCCAATTCAGGAGAATGAGGAAGGGCAGTCCAAGATGTCATCTTGGGCCCAGTCCTAGAGAACAATCAGTGGACTTTGGGGTAGGAACGCAGCTGTGGGAGGAAGGTTACCACCCAAAAATGGAACTGATAGATTAGCCAATGTCTGAGTATATATATATATATATATAAATTTAGGTGAATTTGCAAGGGAATCGGCAACAGAACAATAGAAAACTGCAAATTATCAGCTTTAGGAAAAACAGAACTCTGTATAAGAGAAAATTGTCATAGTCCCTTATTTAGTACAGTAGTAAGCAATGAACATGGTCATCATTTAAATGCCACAAATGTAGTGTTTTACTAAAAATTGTGTGATGTAACTATTGGGATGACTGGAGGTGAACTGGTGGTAATGGTGAAAGAACTTGTCAAGAGCTGAGCAGTGCAAAAGCTGAGCTCAGCTGCCAGTTGTCAAAGGTAGGCAATTAAGACAATTATGCCAAAACAGGAATAACAGTGATGCCCTTAATCACTTACTACAGTGGCGTAAGCAAGAGGTTAACCCAGAGTGAAAGCACCAACAAATGAGGTTCAGGCCCATTTGAAGAACTGTATGCCTCAGAGCTAAATATTCAAGTACCAGAGCAAAAAGTCAGAGGGTACTGCCTAAAACTGATAATTGAAGAAATGGGAACATAAGTATATTACTTAGAAAAATGCTAAATATAAAAGAACATAACTGAAAGGGTTGAAAGTAGTTGTCTCTTGGAAGTCTTACTGATGGACAGCACTGGGCCAGGTTAGCAAAATATATATATATTTAGTACTATTTGTCTTTTAACTCTTTGCATGTTTTACTTTTATCTTAAATTAATATTAAATTTTTTAAAAAGCAATGTGGCGGGAAGTGGACTTGGCCCAGTGGTTAGGGCATCCGTCTACCACATGGAAGGTCCGCAGTTCAAACCCCGGGCCTCCTAGACCCGTGTGGAGCTGGCCCATGCACAGTGCTGATGCACATGAGTGCCGTGCCACGCAGGGGTGTGCCCACATAGGGGAGCCCCACACCCAAGGAGTGCGCCCTGTAAGGAGAGCCGCCCGGTGCGAAAGAAAGTGCAGCCTGCCCAGGAATGGCGCCGCCCACACGGAGAGCTGACACAACAAGATGACACAACAAAAAGAAACACAGATTCCCGAGCCGCTGAAAACAACAGAAGCAGACAAAAGAAGACGATGCAGCAAAAAGACACAGAGAACAGACAACCAGGGCAGGGAGGGTGGGGGGGAAAGGGGAAGAATAAATAAATAAATAAATCTTTTAAAAAAAGGCAATGTGGCAGTGTTTTACATCTGAGTGTATAATAAAATTCCTGAATTTATTATATCTAAATGCAATGTAGGCTTAAGTATTTGAGAAGTGTTATCACTCAAAGACAACTGAGAATGAGTTTGTATTCAGTATCTTTAAGCAATAATTGCAAAAAGTCAAATCATGCTTTATTCAAGTCCACTTTCAGGAGCCAGAGAAAAATGACTGCCAATTGCTTTCCTGAGAAGTAAAATCTCATTTTATTAGAATTGTGGAACAATTTGCCAAGCAGTGGTAACTATGAAATGGAGGTTTTAGATTGTCTCCAAAACCAATTTTTTTTTGCTTTATTCATGCTTCTGATTATAACTTAAACATCAGATCACGCCATACTATTTTCTCTTCCCTATGAGGTTAAGAAACGAAAGCGTGTACTTAACTCCTACTTTCCTTTCGTTAGGCTTTTTTTTGGTTGTGAGAATGCCACACAATCAAATGAGAATAGGTTGGACATTAATATTAATTAGACTCATTTTCATGAGAAACATTATCGTAGGAAAAGGAAATAGAATAAAACTTCTGAGACAGCAAACGTGAAAGATTCCATGCAACTCCTTCCTCTGGCTGGTTACCGTTGCAGCCATCAGTCTAGATGCTTTGGCCTGAAAGATCTTTCATGTACTTTAAACACATCCTTTGTTCTTTGTACTGAGATAACCAATTTCACACCTTCTATTTTGCGAGCAAAGTGAAAGAGGCTCCTGATAGAAAGGAAATGAATGTTTTGTCTAGGCCAGTATATAATTGCTCTGTTAGAAACACCTCCGTCCAGAAAGAGAAATTAATGCCACTCATTTTGGTGGCATCTACTTGAACCAAATACATGTCGGAGTAGGAACTGCATGCAGGCTCAAATTTAAAAGCAGAGATATTGGTAACAAAGTTCTTTGCTCTCCATCTCTCTAAAATAGAAAGCTGCTGCAAAGAACAGACCAAAGAACTCTCACCCTCAGAAGGTGAAGCGACTAGGAAAATGAGGCACTTGCCGTCGGTATTCTGCTGCCACCTCCGTCCACCTGAGGACAAACAGCCACATTATATCCTAGACTCATCCGCAAGAGTTATAATTTCATCGTTACATCTTTGGGGATTTAGTTTTTGTTTTGTTTTGTTTTGTTACTTTTTTCCACTGGGGAAAGAACTTCATTAACTAAAAGTTCTAATGAACTAAAGTAAATAAGTTGTAATGGAATTGAAATAAAACCATTTCTATTTTATTTAAAACTATTTTCTTTAATGAAAACAGAATCAAACTAAAATTAAATGAGCCTGTTGGCAAAATTGAGTGTCCTCATAGGAACTCAGTGAAAATGAAATGTTTTTGATTGTCTTTGTATTTTTAATTGAGACAAGTGAATTGCTGAACTCTTAATTGTGCAATTCAAGGGATGTTTTCTAGCTGGCCAGCAGCAATAAATCTGAAAGTAGTCATTTCAGTTTTGCTAAATTTTGTTTTGATATTTACCACTGAAAATATTAACTGTAAAACATATACAGAGGAGAATAAAAAGCATCCATTAGTAGTTCAGACAGGCATGTTTCTGACAGCTTTCCTTGAAGAGAGACCTCGCCCCCACACTCTGGAAGGACCGTAAAACGGGAGGATTTGATGCCCTTCTGTTTCTCAGCATCGAAGACTCAGCAAAAAATGTCCCCGAGCACAAAATACCACGTGATGTCTGCCTGGGGGAAGGTGGGCAGCCCCAGGCGCTGGAATTCTGGGATGAGGTGGCGGTTTCTGAAGGGGCAGCGGACAGGGATCCCAACATATGCCTCAGGATGGCACGTCTTCCCCTGGCCGCTGTCTCCCCACCAGTGACCTCTAGCCTGGGTTAGGGAAGGGGCTTTCCCACCTCCCCACCTGCCCATCTACAGACGCTGGCCGAGAGCAGCCTCCTTGCACGCACAGACCTTGGCTCTGCCATCTATAGCTATTGTGGCCTCAAGCAAGTGGCTTCAGTTCCTTTAGCCCCTCTTCCATCTTTATAACAGGAGGGTGGTGCCAAGACCTACTGCCCAGGTTATCAGGAGAATCAAAGCGATGCTGATCATGATGGGCTCAGCACTCTGCCTGGCACACAGGGTGCAGGAGGGGATGGGTTCATTGTTTATCGATGCTTTTGGTATTTGTTGCCCTCCTGCTAAGCGGTGGTGCTGGGGGACACTGAGGGAGTCATACGCAGCTGTTGGGGAGACCACAGTTACTGTTTGAGGCTGGTCTTAGTTTGGGGCAAGGCGTGGGCCACCCTTTGAAGGCATGCCCCTGGCTTCCTCCCTCAAACCCTGCCCACCTTGGGTGTCCCTCGGGGATGTCGTGGCTGCGTATCCCACCCTCTAAACGCTACTTCCCCTTCCAGCCTCAGCACGCCCATGGCCCAGAGGCTTTGTCCCCTCTCTGAGTCCTGCAGGAATTATGGTAAGTAGCTTTTAGAATCACACGAAATGAGGGAGCGTTTCACAAAGGTACGGGATGAGAGAGTAACAGTAGCCCTCTTCCATAAGTGCTTGGCAGATACTCATGATTGTATTTAATGACCAGCTCTACTTCTGACGACATTCATCCCATGCCCAAACGATCAGGAGCCAGACACGTCCACAGTCAGACAGCAAGTGGGTGTGGAGCCCCCAAGGAGCGCTCCCCTCCCCATGCCAGAGGCTGGAACGAGCACTCTCTGAGCTTGCCTTGGCCAAGTGACAGTAGACTGCAACCCCTCCTTCGGGGGATTTTGCTAACTGGTGACAAACTTGAATCAACCCCAGCCTTTAGAGCTGGGAGTCCTCGGCTGCAGAAGTAAAGGTGCCCACGGAGCCAGGAGTGAGCAAAGTTGGGGGGCAGGTTAGGGTGAGGAGGACGCAGGCTTGAAGGCAAATGTGGCTAAGCAGTTAATATCATTTGACTGATGGGAGCCTAATGCATCTGGAAGCTGGAACAGCCACAGGTCCAGCTCAGGAAAGACAGGCCAGATGTGTACAAATTCACAGAAGCTTAACCTTTGAGAGGCCCTCAGGCTCCAAGAGACAATCAAGGGATTCTCTCACCATCTTCGTCCTAATGACTCCACTAAGAGCCATCTCACCAAAAGGCAGCATGAGGGCTCTCAACCAACCTGCTGGAGTCCGCCACTCCCCTCTCCTGTAGCCTGAGATTTGTCTGATGACTGTCTCCTTAATTTTTAAGGAAGCATAGCCAGTATATTAGCATCCAAGAGAGAAAATGAACATAGTTAGGGCTATGAAAATCCCAGCAGTAAAGTAATCTCCTTACTTATTTAATACTGTGTTCCGCAAACTAGCTTGAAGATACAGCCTCGTGTGTATGTGTATCACACATGTGTGTGAACCATCCATTAGCAGCCTGCCTCTACAACACACTGTGAGGAGAAATCCTGACCTACATCATCTGTAGCATTTGGGGCTTCTATGATGTTTTCCCAGAAGGAACAGCAAGGAGGGCAAGCTGTCCAGAGTCCCACTTTGTTGTGTTCACTTGTCTAACTCACTTGCCTACCCCTCTAGTGTCATCCTGACCATCACTGGCCATAACCTGCCTGCCCCCAACCTCATACAATATGCAGTTATAGCTCTAAAGGAGCCTGTAGAGGCCAGCTGATACAAGCTCTTAATTGAGGAGAAGGCACCAATAAGGGGAAGTGAGTTGGTGACTGAAGTAGAACTCAAACTTGAATTTCCCGAGTCTGTGTTCCTCTGATTAGTCCTTTTCTCTCTCACCTATCCCCCACCCCCATCCCCCACATTGTTGACCTTGGTTTGGAGGCTAGAACTCCTGGTTCCACAACCCAGATGACCTGACAACAGACTCTCTAACTCCTACATAATGTGCAGCTCGTCTCTCCTCCAAAACCAGCTCTGCTCCCCATTCTACTCCTGGATGCCCCTTACTGGTGAACAGCCCGAGTACTCTTCCAGATACCCACATTTGGAACACAAGAGCCCTCTGGGACCTCTTTCATCCCTAATCACCACATAAGCACTCATTCATGGAAAATTATGTACTGAGTATCCCGTAAGTGGTGGGGCCTGTGCCACACTCTGGGAATGCAATGGTCAACGGAGCAGACTTTGTCCCTGCCCTGCCTGCGTGGAACGTCCCAGTCTGGCAGAGAGTGCAAGCTGCTTGCCCACCCCTCAGCTCCACAGTCAGCCCATCACCAAGTTGTGCTCGTGCCCTCTGTGTAATGCATCTCCCAACTAGACCCTTTGTCCTTCTCCCACCACTAGATAGGGCCCTCATCACATCAAATCGGTACTGGTAGGAGGGCATTCCAACTGGCCACTCTGTCTCCAGCTGCCCCTCAATTCCAAGCTGTTCGTACACTCTTACTGGAAGAATCTTTAACCACCTTCACAACATCCTCTGCCACTGCTCCCTAAATTAATTCTTTGCTGAGACTAACGAATCTGTTCTCCACTCCTTGGCAAGGCCTCCTATTTTCCAACCTCCGTAGATTGACTTATGCCTTCCCCCTCTTCCCCTTTAAACTACATAAAAACGCATTAAGGAGGAAGACCGTCACTTCCTTGAATGTCCAGTAGTACGTTACATACAGTAGGTGCTTAGCTCATAGGAGCTGAACAGAAATGGAATGAGCCATGAGATTCTAAGGTGCAAGCTGTTCTCTCAGAAAACAAGTGGTGGCTGGCTCAGACATATCACCTTAAAACATTCCAGTTGATATACTTTCTTCCTAAGCTCAAATCTAATTGAAATTCTATTGCAACCTTGAGCTTCTAAAATATGCATCTGATTTCAAATGAGAGTTGTGTGCATCACAATTTTTCCCTTTGATTCATGTGTAACTTCATACCCAGAAGAATCCAAGTCCTTCAATGTCCTGTGAAAGAGTCTAGAAGTGCAAAGGGTAAACTTACCAATAGTAAAAAACAAATCTGGACTAGTAAAGGTGTTGACCAAGGCACCTACTCCACATGTGCGGCAGAGGCTTAGGACGTTTCAGTGGTGGAGGCTAAGGGAGAGGCCCCGCCTGGACCTCTGTGAATTTGCTCTGTCTCAGCTGCTGGAATGCAGAGTGTTTGATGGTAAACTGTCCCAACATCTCCTGTGCCCTTCACAGCACTGGCATTGAACCAGAGAGATGCTCAAATACCCTCCAACTGACCTGTGCCACTGATATGGTAGAATTAAAATACTCAAAGGTTAAAACATATAAATGGGGAGGCTGAATTTCAAGTGGAAGGAATCACATTTGCAAAGCCTTAGAAGGGAGAGCAAACAGGACAACTTTATGAAACCAAGAGACTGTGGATCAGCCTGTAAGTGTGGGGGGACAGATGGGTAAGACGTGATCTTGGAAAGGTTAAGTAGAGGTGAGATCCTGGAAGTGGGGAGAGGAGAGGATGGGTGGGGAAGAGGCAAGAAACAAGGCTGGAGAGAGGTGCGAGGGCCACATCTGCTGACCCTGTATGCCCCAGGAAGGAGGAGTCAGACCTTAATTCTAAGGGCATTGGGACAGGGAAGAACGGTAAGGGCTCTCAATTAAGACCTGACACCAGGAGATTTGCACACAAAAAATATCACTCGGCTGCAGTGAGAAAATGGATGATGTGGGAGGTGGCAGCCAGACTGGATGGAATCTGCAAGATGGAATGACCTGGCTAGGGCAGGGGCAGAGCGGAGGTGGCAAGGAGATGTCAGAGGGGGAGGTACAGGGAAATGCGTAGCACTAGGATTTGCAGATAGAACCCCTTCAAATAATGACTATGGCATTTTTTTGGTAATTAAACTGTGGGATGGCTTTATCATGCTTTCCACATCAAGAAGTTTCAGACATCCAAGTGCTCCTCTGCTCCTGTCAGGACTGACAGCTGTCCTATTCTGCCAAATAGTATGCATCCTGATTAGAAAAATGTAAATAATAGCTGTTTAGAATAAGATGAGCAAAAATGCTAATTAAAAGGTTTAGGTTCCTAAAATTCAGATTTTAAGCTTGTTTTTAGGTACAATTTGCTATTAAGTCTCTAAATTAATAATATATGTATCAAGGGGGTAAAAAAATCACTTCAAGAGTGAAAACCAGGGCATGTAACGCCCCTGCAAGTAAAATAGCAGCTGAAGAGAATTTTAAATCTTGTCTGAAGCCTTTCCCAAAGCCCAAGGGCAGGAAACAGCCCAGATCTGTGTGCTGGGTAGACATCCCTGGGGGAAGCCAGCTTGTGAACAGAAGCGGAATTTGTCTTCAATGTGGGAAGAGCTAGAAGCTGTGCAGTTGTCAGAAGCTGATGGTGACTCCGCCTCTGAAAGTCAGGCCCTGAGGTTTTGGTGAGGGCTAAGGGAGAAGGACAAAAAGGTGGAGGGGGAAGCACAGAAGGTCCCGAGGAGCTATGGGGCTGGCAGGTGCTGCCAGTGGGAGCAGAGAGACCACAAGGGCAGGTCTTCCACCTCTGCCCCTCCCATCAGTCACCACCACCGGCCTGGGGGAATGTGCTGGCGCAGGGCTGACAGTGAGGAGGTGGCTTTGAGCAACAAATATGTACTGCTCCTGCCTACACCTTCCCCATACAAAATGAAGCAGACCCCTGCCCATCTCCACATACCTCATCACCAGTAGTGCTCCAGTGGTAAACCTAGTGCTCCAGTGGTAAACCCTGTTTCCTGGGCTTGCTCTCCGACTTCTGGACTCGCCAGCTGCCTGAGCCCCCTTGCCACATCCGTGTGCTCCCCTACTGAAGTCGGCCATCTCTCATGGCTCAGCTCAGCATCCTCCGTGAAGCACTAGTCAGAAGTCAGATATTTTGAATCTGAAGTGTGTACTTGGTCTCTTGTGGGCACGTACTCTACATAGCCAAGTATTGCAATGTACACAAATATATCTTACTATAAGTCTGTAAAGTGACAACAGTTCCTTATGTATCTTTGAATTGTAACAGTGCCCAGTATTGTGGCTTAAGCACAACTAGGTGCCAAGTTAATTCACAGAATACAAGTAATAAACCTGTTGACTTCTGTGGGGGAAAGGGAGGGTAGGAAAGACCTTGTCCTGGATCAAGATGAAACTGCCCAAAATTAATAGGGGATGTCTCAACAAGCCAGAGAAGCAACTGACAGTCCGCCAGTGTCATGGTTAAGTCCTTGTATCAACTTGGCCAAGTTATGGTGCCCAGTTGTTTGGTCAAGCAAGCACTGGTCTAATTGTTACCGTACGAATATGTCATAGATGTAAATCAGTCAGTTGATTGCATCTATGGCTAGTTACACATATGATCAATTAAGGACATTGCCTTCAACAATGAGACATATCTCATCCAATCAGTTGAAGCCTTTAAAAGGAGAAGTACTGATTTTAGCAGTCAGAAGAGAGAATTTCCATTTCTACTTCTGCCAGTTAAGTTCTCCTGGGGAATTCATCGAGGATCTTCATCGGAGTTCCCAGCTTGTGATCTGCCCTACGGAATTTGGGTTTGCCCACCCCCACAGTTTGCACAAGACAATTCTTATAAAAGTCTCATATTTACAGACCTCTCATCAGTTGTTTTCCTGGAGAACTCTAATACAGCCAGTTACATTATTTTAGTTTTCAAATTTTTACTATCATCATTCAAACAAAAATACACGGCTGGGCTTTCTGTAAATACATTGTCTGGCGAGGAATACCTCATGCAGCCTCTCCCATGTTCTCTCTAACACATCATCAAAGACTCAGGAGAAAAATAAATACCCCCCCTCCCAAAAGAAAGCAGAGAGTCAATCTACTCTTAGGATCGGGGAGAAATTTTTGCTGTCTACAAAACCTGCTGAGATGAATGGATACCCACAATCTGTGCTGATGCATGTTTTGTGGCATGAAACGGGAAATCTGTCAAACGAACAAAATATATGTACAGGCATTTTTCTAGGAAAGCAGATGTAGTTCAGTGGTTGAGGACCTGCCTCTCATGTATAAGGTCCTAGGTTCAATCCCTGGTTCCTCAAAAACAAAACACCACTACCATTGCTTAAATAGATACACATTTTTTTCATTTGTCTCTATTTCATGGGAACCCGACCTCAGCACCACAGAACTTGGTGCTATACAAGCGCTGTCCACTGCACTTTCCATAGTGATGGAAATGTGCTGTCCAGTGTCATAGCCCTTAGCCACATGTGACTATCTTTGCCTGACGTCCTGAGACAGAGGTTCTGCTAAGCCCCAAGTTGACAGTGGAAGAGAGGGAAGTGGGTCAGAAAGCAGGAGAGTCTCATCAATTTGAAACACCAGCTCCGTATAGCTCTATCCTTTGTTTTAGGACAAAAGGAAACAAAATATTTAAATGTAAAATAAATGAAAAGGAAAATAATTCTGAAAATTTTAAAAATATAATTATGATTCACTCCAAGTATCAAAACATGTTTTCAGAAAACTATTAGGTATATTCAATACTTTATAAAAATAGCTGGCCTTTTGAAAGAGCATTAAAGAGGAAAGAGTACGCTGAGGGAGAAAGGGATTGAGAAAACTAAGACAGAAATAAAAGGGCCCAATCTAGGAAAAAATGAGTTCTTCCAGAAAGCAGAGGAAAAGGCAAAAGAACAAAATGATGAAAGAAAAGAGGCAAGATATAAAATATAAAGTATAAAGATCACACTAAAGAGTTTTCATTTTTCCTAGAGAAGAAATAAAAACTAAAAAGTAGTAAAGACATACTAAGTAGAAACCATTCTGAGGTACAATATTCATATACAGAAAATTTTCCATGGAACAAGCAATGTTAATGAAAAGACTCACATCTAAAATAGACTGAAGAGGTTTTTGAATTGTATGAATAAATTTTAAAATCCTATAAGCATCCTAAACAGGAAAACCAAGCTAAAAAAATAGACTATCTTTAAAGGATTAAAAACTGTGCTGAATGGAAAACAGATGCAGCTCAAGTGATGGGGCCTCCGCCTACCATACGGGAGGACCCAAGTTGATCCCTGGGGCCTCCTGGTGAGAAAGAAGAGAAAGCGTGCCCATGCGGTGAGCTGAGTGCCCATGTGGACACCCATGCGAGTGCCCGCACAAGTGAGTCACGCAGCAAGATGATGACACAACAAAAGAGGGATGAAGGGGAGAGTCATGGTTAAGCACAGCAGAGATCAGGAACCAAGTGGCACAATTGATAGGGAATTTCTCTCCACATCAGAGTTCCCCAGGATCGAATCCCAGTGAATCCTAGAGGAGAAAGATAAGAAGAGAAAACAGAAAGAGAAATAGATACAGATCACACAGCGAATGGACACAGTCAGCAAAAACAGCAGGGCAGGGCAGGGGAGGGGGAGGGGGAAAAAAAACCCGCTAGTATGGATTTTTTTCCACTATAACGCTAAAGGCCCCAACAGAATGAAAAGTACAGAGATGATATGAGGGCCAAAGATTTACTCCTAAGAATTTCCAATGCCAAGTTGCTGTTTACGTACAAGAAAGACATCAGAAAAGCAAAAGCTTAGAAGAAAATATCTTTACTTATTGACAATATAATAAACCTTTGAAGATCTCAATTTTAAACAAAATGAAAATTAAAATACTTGATATGGGGAAATTCTGGTATAAAGGTACCTGTGGTGGGAGCAGATGTGGCTCAAGTAGTTGAGTGCCTGCCTCCCACAACAGGTCCTGGGTTCTATTTCTGATGTCTCTCAAAAAAACAAAAACAAACAACAAGCAAAGTGAATGATAAAACCAACTCAGGGAAGCTGATGTGGCTCAGTGGTTGAGTGTTGGTTTCCCACATGCAAGGTCCCAGGTTCAATCCCTGGCCCCTGGTACCTCAAAAAAAGAAAAAGGACCTGTGGCAAGTACTGAAATTAGTTTAAAAGTGAAGTCTAGTTATAAATCTGATTACAAAAAGGATTTTTTCAAATATTTTTAAAAGGAGATATATGACAATAATTTTATCATGTATTCTAGGTATACAATCACAACCTATATTAAAGAACAAGTAGGAAGGTAGGAAACATGGTAAATATTTGTTAAAGTCTTCTTACATGGGATGAAACAAAGGACACCATTTCATTCTTTTTTTTAAAGATTTATTTATTTATTTAATTCCCCCCCCCGGTTGTCTGTTCTCTGTGTCTATTTGCTGCATCTTGTTTCTTTGTCCGCTTCTGTTGTCATCAGCAGCACGGGAAGTGTGGGCGGCGCCATTCCTGGACAGGCTGCACTTTCTTTCGCGCTGGGCGGCTCTCCTTACGGGCGTACTCCTTGCGCGTGGGGCTCCCCTACGCGGGGGACACCCCTGCGTGGCAGGGCACTCCTTGCGCGCATCAGCACTGTGCATGGGCCAGCTCCACACGGGTCAAGGAGGCCCAGGGTTTGAACCGTGGACCTCCCATGTGGTAGACGGATGCCCTAACCACTGGGCCAAGTCCGTTTCCCATCATTTCATTCTTGTCCTTGGTAATTCAAGGACCATAACTTAAAAATGTCATTGAAAAACTTAATAGTGACTGTGAATACAATTATAATCAAGATCACCATCCAGATAACTACAACTGATAAAAATAAGCATGTCCATTCTCTCCCCCTTTTCTCTGCTTATTTCTTCTGTATATATTTATTTTTGCCCCCTTTCCTCCATTATAATGTGAGCCTCTTTACAAAGGTAATTTGTTGTACTCACTGCTAATCCATAGCATCTATAGAAACAAATACCTATTTATTTACGTCTTAAGTTACATATTTTTATGTTGGCAAATGCATCATTTCCTCCCTTGATTTCTCCCATTGCTCTAGTGCTTAGTCTTTCTCTGAGAACAAGTAGTCATTAAGACTTCTGTAGCAGTCTGATATCATTGATGAATTCCAAAAAGATATACTGGATTATGTTTGTAAACTGGTCTTTTCCTCTGGGTGTATTAGAGTGTATTGGATTCAGAGGTTTACTTTTACTTGATTAGATAATGATTAAGGCTCTGACTGGGCCATGTCAGCAGGACGTTCAGTCCCTGCCCCTTGGTGGACAGGGACTCACAGAGAAACTGCACCCCAGAGAAGGGAGTTGGAGTCTTGAGCTGGAGCCCAGGGAAGAAAGCACACAGAGGAACTTGGTCATGAGGAAATAGAGAAGGCTCTGGAAAGAGAAACAAGCCGTTCACCTAATAGTGTACAGCTGGCCTTGTGGAGATAAGAGAGCAGCTGAGCCCAGAGAGAAGCAAGCCCTGGGAAGAGAGGAACCCAGGAAGCCTGAACCCTTGCATATGTTGGCAGCCATCTTGCTCCAAGATGTGGCAATAAACTTTGCTGAGGGAGGTAACTTGTGCTTTATGGCCTGGTAACCATAAGCTTCTACCCCAAATAAATACCCTTTATAAAAGCCTGCAGATTTCTGGTATTTTGCATCAGCACCCTTTTGGCTGACTAATAACAACTTCATTCCAGGATTTTTATTATTTCACTTTTTAAAACATTTAATCAATCCATGCAGTGTTTGTTCTGTAGACACAGTATGAGGTTTGGATTTTCCACTACTACTTGTTAAATAATAATTCCTTGCTCAAACATTGTAATGCATTTTGTCACATATTGCATTTTTAAATATATTTTTATATATGATCTTTTGCTTGGCTGTTTATATTTCGTGACTGTTGGTTGATTTTTATATCAAAGTTGCACTGTTTATGATTATAGGCTTAAAATATATGCTACTGCCAGGAAAGATAAGATTGAATCTGTTTCACTTTATATATAACATTAAATAAAACATAGCAGTGTTTACTGGTAGCAAAAAATCTGAAGGAATCTGAAAGACCAACAATAGAGGAAGGGCTGGTTAACAAAGACACATTCACACAAGAGACTACTCTGTAAACACATCAAAGCTAATGGTTATAGTGAAATTAATATCCATGCCCTTGAATGTATTAAAATGAGCACTGCTGCCTTAGTTTGGAAATAGTACTGCCCACACAACATGGCAGCTGTGGTGAAAGGGTCCTGGGATATATTATAAACCATTATTTCTGAAGAATGTTTAATGACTTGGAAGAATGCTCATGACATAACGTTAACTTAAAAAATCAACAGAAAACTGAAAATGCATTGAATCCAGGTTTTATTTTAAACTCTTTATCAGCTTATTGTAAAGGCTAAATAGAAGATGGAACAAATGATAAACAGGTTTACAATGCAATACAAATTATGTCTTCCTACCTTTCTGTAGTTTCCAAATTTTCTTCATGAATTGTGACATTTTTATATTAATAGCTTTAAAACCACCTTGTTCAAACACTGCACGAAGAAGAGGTCAAAGTGCTTATTCTGAGATGTTTAACAAGCTAGAGTATGGCTGGAGTGCCACAAGACAGAACTCAGTGGTTTTTTGTTGTTGTTGCTGTTTTCGAGGTGACCTGAGCAGGCTCGCTAAGTGCCACCATCATCCTGTGCGCTCACTGCCACCAGACAGAATGTAGCTCCTTCTGCAGAGTCAGGATGTGGTGGAGAGGCTTAATTGGCCTTCGAGTGAAGACCAATTGCCCAGGTTAATCCCAGATGAAAGTCACTGTTCTCTGGTGACGAAGGACACGAGTCATTTCACCTGCCCCATCCCTTACTAGCCAGGGTGTTTCCTTCCTCCTTCCACAGGCTCCAGCCACACTCACCTGGGAACATTGGCACCTACTGCTTTTGCTTAACACATTGCAGGTGGAATCCAGGTAATGGAGATGAACAACGTGCTGTGTGGCACCACCCTGCCAGCCTTCTGGGGACTGGGCTTTGCGGGAAGGTCCTGCTGTTGCTTTCATTTCACTGCTGTCCTTACATTATCCTGATGTTAAGCTGCAGTATGCCCAGGAAGATTCAACCAGGTCAACTCTACCTCTCAGTTTTTTCAATCTATACGTGGGAGGGAGATGGAAAAATAAGGTTATGTCAGGCCTTCTGGTCTTTTCCAATTATTTTCTGTGATTTGGAAAAACCACTGGGTGGAGAGTCCCAAGCTCACACTGTTTTAGATCCTGACTACTGTTTACTGTTTCACTTCATAGGCAATTGTTTTTTTTTTAATTGACATTTGACTTGCCAATTTCTTTCAAGTCTTTGCAGAAAGTGTAAATTCAGTTATACTTGAGATGTCATCAAAGGGCTACTGGCTCCAGGGACAAATGAGTGCCAGCCATCTGGGAACTTTCCCTTATCTGCCGTACACAGCAAGGGACTCAATGAGCAAGAGTCAGCCATATGTCACATCTATAGGACACTTTACAACCCACAAAGCAGGTCTGCATATGTGATTTCATTGACATTCAGGGGTTCTCTGGGGGCAGTCATTAACTCCATTCTGAAGTCTCAGAAAGTCTGACATTTGCTGGCAGTTATAGAACCATAGGACATATAGAAATGAACAGATAGAACTGACAGAGCCAGGTCTTCCACATCTCCTTTCCACTATTAAATCATAATCTTGTCAGTGTGTACCTATCTTTGGGTTAAATTTATTTTAAAGGGGTCACAAAGATCCTAGAATGAAGAGTCACTCAAGGAGACTGATCCATATTTCAAGGCCCTGTGACTCTGAGTAGGCTATGGAGAAGATAAAAACATCATTCATCAGAACCTAGGCAGAAAGAAAGAAATTCTGAATTGGCAGAGTTTGGAAAAAATCCAAATCCAAATTTTGAGTTCTTTCCAGGCATTGCTAAAATCAAACATCATCATGGGTCATCTACAGAATTGTATAGACCATAAAAAAGAGAAGCATTTAAGATCACAACCCAAACCAAATAAAACCACAAGACATATGGTTGTTGTTTTTTTCTAAAGATTTATTTATTTACTCCCCCCCCCCCCCCCATTCTCTATGTCCATTCACTGTGTGTTCTTCTGTATCTGCTTGTCTTCTCTTTAGGCAGCACCAGGAATCAATCCTGGGAGAGGGGTGCTCAATCTCTTGCGCCACCTCAGCTCCCTGGTCTTCTGCATCTCTTATTGTCCCTTCTATGTGTCTCTTTTTGTTGTTGCGTCACCTTGCTGCACCAGCTCTCTGTTCGGGCCAGTACTCCACGTGGGCCAGCCCTCCTGTGTGGGACAGCTTGCCTTCACTAGGAGGCCCCAGGAATTAAACCCCAGACCTCCCATATGGTAGATGGGAACCCAATTGCTTGGGCCACATCCGCTTTCCAAGACATATGGCTTTTTATTAAAACAAGAATTTAAAAAAGAAAGTAAAAATCCTTTTACATCTGATGGGCAAGTAGATGGTAATGGGGAGAAAATGGAGGTGCTGGAATTTTTCTAAAACACTTAAATTACTTCACCAGTAAACCTGGGATAGAATATCTCAAACAGCTTTACTTATTTTACATTTCCTGCCAATCCTGACATAGACCTAAAATAATAAAATTTACAGTCTGTATGAGTTGGCATTCATGCTGACTCATTAGTAGCAAATACATTAAGCAATCAAATAGTACTTAATTTTATACAGTGTCACATTTGTTCAGGTTTATTTAACATCAAACAAATCAAAGTTAATGGCTATGGCTGATTTAATATCCATGACCGTGAACCTACTTGAAAGGAACACCACGTCCATGGTCAGGTAGCTGCATTGCCCACAGTACAGTGTGACAAAGCACAGCTCAGACGTCGGCAGCTGAGTGGGGAGCCCCTGTTACGTCCTCGGTGTCCTGGTCCTTACCAGTAAAATGAGAACTAGCCGTCACCTGCATGGGGGCAGGAACTGTGCCCCTGCACACTGCAGCACACAGTCAGGTCACACAGATCGTGCTCATACAAATGATAAAGCGTGATTCAGATATTTAGAACGATGATAGCTGCTACCATTTGTGTGAATGTAATTGGAGGCAAGAAATTAGGTGAAGGGATTAACATATCTCATCCTATTTAATAATCACAACAATCTTCCAAGGTGGGTATTATATTATTAATCCATATTTTATGGATGAAGAGGCTAATCCTTAAGCAGCTTTACTTGCCCAAGGCAAGTGGCAGAACTGAAAGGAGAACCCAGCAGGGTGCAAGCCCAATGCCTGGGCTTTAGCCCTTCCACCTCTCTGCTATTTGCTCTCCAGGGCATTTTTCCATAGTCTATATGCCATGTCTTCCAAAAGAGCTGACTATTGGAAGCATCTCTTACGTGATTCATTAATTTATAATTCAAGTAATGATTATCGCACATGGAGAGAGCAATGTGCTAGGCACTATGGGAAAGCAAAGACTCATAATACACAGTCCTCCGAAAAACACAGTCTATTTGGAGAGAAAAAAGTCACAGAGATGAGGCGTTAACTAGCAATTCCCCAGTTAATAACAGATGTCATAGCCTCATGCTAATGGCTTCAATTGCAGATCGGTGTGATGACCTTCAGAGAAAGGTGTAGACATGCAAGATGCATCATCTGGGAAAGGTTCTGGAAGGAGTAGAGAACCTTCCACTCTCTAATCAAGGAGTAAACTTCCTTTTGAAGGTAGGCATCAAAGGCACAGGAAGATCAGAGAGAGGTGAAGCATTGTTCTGGAAAGCTGGGGTTTGAGATCTGGTTCCACCTCTTGCTAGAGGTGCAACCTCGGACAAAGCATTGAAAGACTTCTCAATCTATTAAATGGTACTAACAGTAGTTCCTCTTTCTTGAGCTGTGATGGGATTAAATGAGAGTTAACATATGCAAAATGGTGAGCTCAGTACCAGCTACAGCAACTGCTTGATAAATTGCAAGGACGCTGATTGATACTACTTTCACTAGTCACAAAGTCAGAAAAAAGATTGTTTTTTTGTGCCCAGTCAAATCCTCCAATGGAATAACATAAACTGAGAAAAGTGAAAGAAAGTTCCCTGTACCTTCTACTTTCTTGCTGAAAAGAGACTATTAATTAAGCATACAGAATTAACAGGAAAATTAGAATTTCAATTGCTGATCAACTCTTTCCAAGGCCAAGAGTAAAGTTTTAAGTGCCTTTTTGCATATATTATTTAAACATCATTTGTTATAGAAAACAAACGGGTAATTTTTTAAAATCAGAGCTTTGTTCTTGGCACAACATTTTCTCTCGGCATTTTTCCTTCGCAATTTAAGTGGCCTATTAAAATAAAATAGAAAAAGAAACCATTATGCAGCAAGCAAACAAATGTTAAGAGGAGTAACAACAAATTAGAATACACTCAGAGGAGGGCTCTAGAACTAATGTGTTATGGGTTGAATCAAGTCCCCCAAAATACATGTTCAAGTCTTAAACCCCGGGTCCTGTGAATGTGACCTTATTTGGAAATGGGGTCTTTGAAGATATTAGTTAAAATGAGGCCAACCTGGATTAGTGGCAGCCCTGATCCAATATGACTGGTGTCCTTAGAAGGGGAAAATAGGGCAGCCCACACATGTGAGCACACCTTGTGACCACCGAAGCAGGAAGCAAAGCCCGAGGATGACCACCTCCCAACAGGAGCTGGGAAGGGGCAAGGGAGGAGTCAGCCTTACAGATTGTAGACTTCAAGCCTGCGGAACTGAGACGATATTTTGTTGTTTTAAGACATACAGTGTGTGGTACATTTCTTTGTTACAGCAGCGTCCAGAAACTAAGATCCCACTGAGAAACAGTTGCTCAGTCCAAGCTTCTAGTGGCTCCAGGCACCATAATTATCTCCCGTTATTGATAAGCTGTTGTGCACAAGGGGGCGAAGCATGTTTTGCCTTGTTTCAAGGAGCAGGAATTAGGCCAATTTCTGTAAGTTTTAGGAAAGCAAATTGAACTTAGTGTTTTAAAAAACAGAAGGGGAAAAAGAAAAATAGAAACAAGAGTACCTCTCCCAAAGGAATGGAGCTCTGATACATGTGACAACATGGATGAGCACTGAGGGCACCATGTAGAGTGGAAGGAAGCAGACACCAAAGGACAAACTGACCTCACTGACATGGAATAATCCAAACGAGCAAATTCACAGAGGCAGAACTAGAGTGTAGGTTGCCAGGAGTCAGGGTAGGGGTAGGGAATGGGGAGTTAATCTTTAAATTGTAGAGTTTCTGTTTAGGGTGATGGAAAAGGTCTGGTAATAGGTGGTGGTGATGGCATCACAACATTGTGAATGTAATTAACACCATTTGAATGTGGTTAAAAAGGGAATTATAGGTTGTTTATGTTACTAAAATTAAAATTTAAAAACCATAAAGCCATAGGATTGTTCATCACAATGAACCCTAATGGGAACTATTGTTAATGGTACCATTGTAATAATATTCTTTCATCAATTGTAAGATGAAATTGTATCACACTATTGTAAGGGGTTAATGGGGGGCTATTTGGGGACTCTATTTTCTGCATGATTTTTTGTAAATCTACTTCTCTAATTAAAAAGAAAATTAAAACCTGGTCTTGGCTGCCAGGATGGACAATGAGTCGCCCTTGCAGAGCTTGGCAACCAGCTGTTGAGGAGGCTGCTTCGTTCACCTCGCTGGCCCCCTCCCATCTGCACTGCCCTGTCCATCTGTTCTCCACACAGCAGCCAGACTGACTTCAAAATGCAAATCAGATCAGGAGCACACTCTAAAAATATTTTAATCCAGCAGGTCTCAGCCTTGTGCTCATAGAATCACCTGAATGCCCTTTAAAATCTTGTTTGCCAAACAGCACCCAAGAACAACTAAAACTAGGGTCTCCAGGGGCATGGCCAGTGTTTTGTTTTGTTTTTTTAAGATTTCTTTATTTCTCTCCCCTTCCCCCTTGTCATCTGCTCTCTGTTCATTCTCTGTACGTTCTTCTGCATCTGCTTGCATTATCCAGCGACACTGGGAAACTGCATTTCTTTTTTGTTGCATCATCTTGCTGTGTCAGCTCTCTGTGTGTGCGGCACCACTCCAGGGTGGGCTGTGCTTTTTTCACGGGGCAGCTTTCCTTGCAGTGCACCCCCACCCAGGGGCACCCCTGTGTGGCATGGCACTCCTTGCGTGTGGCAGCACTGTGCCCGGGCCAGCTCACCACATGGGTCAGGAGACCCGGGGGATTGAACCCTGGATGTTCCATATGGTAGACAGACACTGAGTTGAGCCACGTCCACTTCCCATGGCCAGAGTTTTTTAAAGCTCACCAAGTGACTGCAACGCTCTGTTAGGTTGAGACCTCGTGCCTTTGTCCACAGACCCAGCGCCTCCCATCGACGATACCTTCACAGAACAGGTCAGGCTTGCCCTCTAGCCCCCCTGCCCACCCTGCTTCCCCCTCTTCACACTTGCTCTCTGGCTACACTAGCTTTGCTTCTGAGCCTCCATTACCCCTCTCACCACTGGCACATGGGCTCCATCGCGGGGACCGTCTTTCCTGTTACCCGCTCGGGTCACCATGCAGCCACTTAACCCTGGCCCGTCTCTGGAATTTCCCGAAGGGAGGCCCTCATCAGAGCCCCAGGCCCCACCCACCCCAACTTCACATCCACTTCCCTACTCCATTACAAGCTCTCAAAGCTCAAGTGTTACTGACTTTGGAGCACAAGCCATAGCTCTGAATACAAATCTTACCCGTGTAATTCCTTAATGTTTGAATCTTTCATTAAAATGTAAACTCCCCAGAGGAGAGGGGAAGCCACGTCTCTTTTGCTCCCACCACGTCTCCATCACCTGCCATAGCACCGGGCGTGTGGTAGGTTGAATAAATGAACGGATGCTGCAGAGGTAATTGCAGCTTAGTTGAATGTGACGTCACTTTTACTGAAAAACGCTATATTCATCTTTAGCCCTAACTCAGCCTGCTACCTCCCCCCTACTCCCCCTGAGCCTCTCGTCTCTCCCCCTCCCTTTAAACCTGAGCAGCACGACCTTAGCTTCCGGCTCAGGAACTAAATCTTAGGCAAGCTTCTGAGGCGGGCCCCTGACCTCCCTCTCACCCTGGCCCTTATCCCACCCTGGCACCCAGTGAGAACCTAACCAGCGAGTCTCTCATCACCCTCCCCCTCTCTCCCGGCCCTTTCAAGCTGCAGGTGGCCTAATCAGGCGAAAGAAATCATTCCAAACAAGTGGTGCTAATTGGAAAACTCAGAAAATCACTCACCCATCCATCCATCCCAGCGATGAACCCCTTAGCATCCTCCAGTGCTTTCCACCAGCCCTCCCCAGCCTTAAAAAAAAAGCCAAAACTCTACTGCCCTGGGTCTCGGAGGAGTTGGATTCGACTGCAACAGCCTTTGAATTAAGTCATCTTTGCCTCTTTAGCGTTGCTGGGTATGTTTCTTTGACGGACTGCAGACGGCTCAGGCTTAGGCATCGGACCAGCCCGGGTCTCAGGATTTGGCTAGGTCCTAGCTGTGTGAACTCACGCCAGCTGATTACCTCTCCTGGAATTATGTCTCCATACGTAGAAGGAGGAGAGTAATGTTCATGTCACAGAGCTCTAGCAT
The DNA here is from genome assembly GCF_030445035.2 of Dasypus novemcinctus. NCBI lineage: Eukaryota > Metazoa > Chordata > Mammalia > Cingulata > Dasypodidae > Dasypus > Dasypus novemcinctus. The sequence continues at coordinate 17,238,223 of NC_080678.1, forward strand.
AAGAGGCACTGCTTTGTGGAAGTCCCCTAGTACAGCGCGTAGCCCATGGTAGGCCTACAGGAAGAGCAACGCTAACGCTGAGAGTGATTTTCATGTTCTTTTCTTGTTCAGATCCCTCCTTCCAGGCTGCATTGAAACAACTCCTTAGCACAGCTATGGAAGCTACTGGTCCTTTCTCTTTGCTGCTCCCCACCTTGCAGTTTACATCCAAGCACACTAAACCAGAGGCTTACCTGCTGCCCCATGCCTCCCAGCCTTTGCTGAGGCTGATTTCAATCTGCCCCCAAAAGCATCCCTCACTCAAGTCTCAGCTCAGAGTCTAGCTCCCCTGAGAAGCCTCCTGGGTTCCTCTTGAGGGACCGTCTACGTTCTTTCCCAACTCAGGCACATCCCATCATTAAAGCAATGACTCTATTATATCATCCTTGCTTAGTGCCCATCAACTCACTGTGCTGCGGGATCCCTCAGGCCAGGGCCCATGTCTGTCCTTTGTATCCATAGATGCTGATGCAACCTTAGCTCCAGACACTTGATAAATATTTGTTGATATAGTTAATATCCTTGGACTCAGAAATCAGAAAACAAAGGTGTGGCTGGCTCTGGAGAAAGTCATTTCTCTCCCTGATTTCTTTTATGATTCTTTCTGGAATGGGGCATCCCCAGGCCTGCAGGGGTTATGAGGAAGTTGTCATCGGGCAGAGCTGAGGGGCCCTGCAGGTAGAGGTGTGGCCTGACTCAGACTAAGGCTGGGGCAGGAGAGCCGCTACCTGGGGAGTTCCTGCAGATCTCTCCCCACCCCCAGACATGGCTCAAAGCCTGTGCCCCGGGCGGCGAGTTCACCAGTGTGCATCCTACTCTCACCAGTGAGACGGTACCGAGAGCCAAGGCAGACCCAAAGGGAACGGCTACAGTCTCCTGACTTCACTTTTTAAGACGTCTCCCTTTTCTAATAATCAAGTGCAATCAAGTTGCCCTGTTTGAAAGCTAGGTCTACCATAAGGTGCTTTGAGAGGAAAATGACAATCTTCAGACTTTTCTGCTTACATGTTGCTCAAAGGCTGCAGAAACCTTGCCCCAGCATTTGCAAATAAAAAAAGAAACAGCTTTCTTGGCCCAGACCCTAAGTGGAGCCTGAGCTTCCACTGTGCTTACCTCCTAATGGGTTCAGAAATGGCCCAAAAGCTCAATTGGGCACAGATTCAGGTTCGTTTTTTGTCATTATTTAGTTGTTCTAAAAAGGTAATTGCCATATATTAAATCTACATATAGATTTCAGCCCTGTTACCATTAAGAGTCATTAAGATTCAGTAATAGAACCAGCTTAGAGTTGAAAATATGCCTCCTCTAAAGCAATAATCGTCATCTCCGTATATTACACTGTCAGGGCAAAGAGGACCCACCAATATGTGATATTTGAAAATCAGCCCAAATATGCATTTGCATTTCTTCTGGTACTTACTGTTCCAGGAAGGCAGGCCAGAGGGCTTCTCAGGAGGGACGAGAATCCAATCTAAAGTCATGGTCACTCCTAGCACTTGCTACAGTTGGCCCTTGGTATACTGGATGGAGGAGCACTCAAACTAGAGTGTGCTTCAGAATCACCAGGAAGCCTTGTTAAACCAGATTGCTAGTCCCCAAGAGTTTCTGATTTAGGAGGCAGTGTGGGGCCTACTAAATTTGTGCATGGAACAGGTTCTCAGCTAAAGAAAATGCATTTCTTGCAAGTCCCCAGGTGCTTTTGAAGCTGCTGGCCAGTAATTCTCAAACTGGCCTGTGTATTAGAATTACCCAGGATCCTTTATGAACTACCAGCCTTGGTTTCTTTCCCTGGTGTCTGATCTAATTGGGGCTAAAGGAGTCTGGGAACCCCGTTCTGATGCAGTAGCCCAACCAGCTATCATTTTATTAAAAATCCTTTTTATTGTAAAATAACAACAGATACAGAAAGATATACAAAATAAAAGTATAGCTTAACAAAGTCTTTTGTGGTGAACAGCTTTACAACCAATAGCCCAGTCCAGAAATCAAACTTTTTTAGCTACTCCAGACCTTTTCCTTGGGCTACTTCCAAACCACAACCCCTTTCCTTCCCCCAAGTATCAATCATTTTGATTTTATAGTAATTATTTCCTTTCTCTTTAGTTTTTTTCATCCAAGTGTGTATCCCTAGAGACAAGTTTCATCTGGTCTTTTTTTTTTTTCTAATTTGATAGGTCTTTTAAATCTCTTTTAATCTCCAAGGTTACCTACATTATTTTCTTTTCCATACATTTATCTGTTGAAAAACTCCGGCCATTTGACCTGTAGAATTTCTAATAGTCTGGAGTTTGTTGATTGTATACTCATTGCACAGTTCAGCATTTCCTTCTGCCTAGGTGTCTCCTGAAAATTGTCAGCTGGATCCACAGGCCTGATTGGACTCCAGTTTGATTACACAGGAGGCAAATAATATCTAGTTGTCTCTCTTTTTGTGATGTTAGAATCCATTAATCTATAATAGCTACATCTGTTAATTAGGAGGTTTCAAAATGGTAACATTCTAACTCCATCACATCTCTTTGCTTTTTATTGGAAAGTTTTTATATAAAGATACTTTTCCTTATGTACTCTTTAGTTACCCAGTGTAGCAGCTTGATATGGCTATGAATTCCAAAAATAGATATTGGATTATATCTGTAATCTGGTCTGTACCTGGGCATGATTGAGTTATGATTAGGGCTTTGATTGGGCCATGTCGTTAGGGTGTTGAGTCTCCACCCCTTGGTGGGTGGGGACTCAGAGATAAAGGGCATGGCAAAGGACAGAGTTGAGGGTTTTTGATGTTGGAGTTCTCTTTCACAGAAGAAAGAGGAGCACCAGCCCCAGGAAGAGAGGAACCCTGAGCCCAGGAAAAAGCAAGCCTTGGAAAGAAAGGAACCTTGAACCTAGAGAGAAGCAAGACCCTAGAAGGAAGGAACCCAGGAAGCCTGTACCCTCACAGATGTCGGCAGCCATCTTGCTCCAACACTTGAAAATAGACTTTGGTGAGGGAAGTAATTTATGCTTTATGGCCTGGTATCTGTAAGCTCTTACCCCAAATAAATGCCTTCTATGAAAACCAACTAATTTTTGGTATTTTGCATCAGCACCCCTTTGGCTGACTAATACACCAGAGGTACAGTTAATACAAAAGGCAGGAAAAAGGCATCATTCTTTCCCTTTATTTACCAATTTTCCAGGTAATAAAAACTCATGAAGTTAACCAATTAATTTTTGTTTAAAACTATTATTATGAACTCATGGACTTAAATATATTTGATGTTTTAATCCATTATAATTACTATCCTCAATGAAGCATAAATTATGGCATCTATTCCAGGTGGAGGCCTATTCAAGGAGACACTGGGGAATGAACCCGGGACCTTGTACATGGGAACAAGCACTCAAATCACTGAGCTACTTCTGCTCCCTTGAGGAATCATTTTGACATGATCTAATGTCTTTGCTAACTTTCTTTTTATCTAGTCTGCAGTAAGTTCCTGGCTTACTTGTACTTTCCTGTCTCAGACCTGGAATCAGCCCTAATAGGACATATTTTAAGACCCCTAGTGGGTAGATTATTGCTCCCAGGCTTTTAAGTGGAGAGAACTGGGAGATGTGTGTATGTTTCTGTGTTCCTGTTTATATATATTGAAAAGATAAAATGCTTCATGACTTGATACATATTTTTAATTCATTTGCAGGACTACTGGGTTTTTACCTAGTCTCCTAAATATTGCATCTGTATCTCCGACCTTCCACCCTTAGAATCCTGGTAGAATCCTCAGAACTCAGTGACAACTCATTTGTTTCATTCCATAATATAGACCCAACAGTTTCAGAATAAAAATAGCGAGAACAAACTAAAACCATCAGTATTATTATTAAAAGCAAAAATTTTTTTGCATTTGTTCTCCCTACTCCCTTCTTTTTTAAAACAGTTGTACCATATCTACATTGTAACAGCCTGAGTCATACATACTATGCTCTCTCCTTTTTAACCCTCATTTAGTGTTAGTTCTACAAATAACTGTATCTTTAATGCTCATTCCAAGTATTTATGTACATGGCTCTGTAGTTCGATTGTCTAAAACTCCTTCTCTAGTATATTCTTCAGGAAGGATCATGTAAATGATGTTCACTGATTTCTTTCATATTGGTAATACATTGTGTCTTTTATACTTTGAAGTCCATTTTGCTGGACATAAAATCTTTGGCTCACATTTTCTTGAATATTTCAAGGTTGTTATTCCATTTTCTTTGGTATAAAGCATTATTGTCAAAGTCTGAAGATAATTTAATTTTTCCTTCTATGTCACTTGCTGATGAAATCCAGTAATTTTTATAGAATATGCCTTGATAATGGTCATTCTGGGCTGATAATCTCAGCTATGTTGGATGCCCTTTTAATATGTAGCTTTAAATCTTTATCTTTTTAACTGAGTAAAGTTTTCTTAAATTATATTTGGTATTTGTTTTGCTCCCTAGTTTATTTTCTTTTTCAAGGAACCTGTTATCTACATATTGTACATTCTTTGTCCATTTTCAGTATTTGTCACCTTCACTTGAATCATTTTTATCTCTTTCCTGTTTCTCTTTGATTTTTAAAAAAATTCCTCTTTTTCACATTTTATTTCTCCAAAGACATTACCTATACCATTTACTTTTTCTTGTGTTCCTCATAGTACATTCTTTATTTTTTATATGAATTTTTATATTTTATTGCTAATTCTTTCCTGAGTTCATCATTTTATTTCTGGGTTTTGTATTTCTAATTTATATTATTCTTTCATGTTATGTATCATTTTCCAAAGGCTTAAGGACTCTGTTCATTTTTAAAATATAGGTTGCAGTTTTCTTCCTGGCAAGCTTTCAGTGTTTTTATGAATATTATTCTGTTCCTTATTATCACTTTTCTCATAATAACCTGAACAGACTTTGACCTTGAACTGTACTTGTTGCTCATTTTTAGGTGACTTCATTTTCCCTGAACCATAAAAAGGTAGCATGGCTCAGAACAGACTTTCTACCTACACAGAATTTCCTCTTCTGTTTTTCTGGTGGTTTTTTGTTTGTTTGTTTGTTTGTTTTTTGACAAGTTCTGAATTTGGCTTACTTTCTGAATTTTCCTTGTTCTATTCCCTTCCTCCACTTTTATCTGAACTATATCTTTCCTTTTTCTCTATAGTCCATGTCCAGGTCAATTTTGATTCTGCTTCCAGATGTTTCTCCTTATTGTGCACTATGTGGCCTCCTTCATCCTTTTCAGAACTTGCTGAGAAACCCTTCCATTTAAAGCATAAAAGCTATATCGCTGCTGTCGTCCGATGTAACCACCTTCTCAATGACATTTTTAAATATCTGTTCACCATTTGCAGAGGGAGGGATGAAGTACAGAACTCACACCTTCATGATGAATTTGTGCAAGAGCAAAGGGAAGGAAAGCATTTCTATTTCTAAAGCAGCTCTGTCCAAGAGAACTTTCCATGATGATGATGTCTTTTACCTTTGTTACCCAATACAGTAGTCACTGGCCTCATGTGGTTATTTTTTTTAAAGATTTATTTATTTATTTAATCCCCCCCCCCCCCTCCCCCGGTTGTCTGTTCTTGGTGTCTCTTTGCTGCGTCTTGTGTTTCCTTGTCCGCTTCTGTTGTCGTCAGCGGCACGGGAAGTGTGGGCGGCGCCATTCCTGGGCAGGCTGCTCTCTCTTTTCACGCTGGGCGGCTCTCCTCACGGGCGCACTCCTTGCGCGTGGGGCTCCCCCACGCGGGGGACACCCTTGCGTGGCAAGGCACTCCTTGCGCGCATCAGCACTGCGCATGGCCAGCTCCACACGGGTCAAGGAGGCCCGGAGTTTGAACCGCGGACCTCCCATATGGTAGACGGACGCCCTAACCACTGGGCCAAAGTCCGTTTCCCTTCATGTGGTTATTGAGCACTGGAATGTGACTAATGCAAAAGAGAAACTGAATTTTAAATTGTAGTTAATTTTAATTAATTTAAATCTAAATGTAAATGGTTGCTGATTGCTAGTGGCTACCATATTGGATGATATAGTTCTAAAGAAATCTAACTGCCTATTTGCTGACTTCCATTGCACTAGCTGTACCTACAGGAGGGTTACAGAGCACGTATAACACCCTGCCTCCAAGAAGCTCACACTCATTAGCAGCAATCTGTTGAGATGTTAAATTACTGTATTTATAGACAGAGAAATAGTTCATATTCTGTAGTACAGAACTATCAGTGACCTTAAGTCAAATACGCTTTGGTTTTCAGTGATACTTAGAGATAACTTTAGAGAACTGCTATGGTTACGACTTTTGGGAGCATTGCTTGGGACATAATTAAATATGAGCTACTATTTTTCCCAAACTTAAAATTTACCTGTTTTCAATTTTCCAAAACTTTTCTCTCCCATAAGCAATATAAGACAGGTATTAGGTTTGTTTTGTTCCCCTAGACAGATAGTAGATGCTCAGTAAATATTTATTGACTCAATGAATTAGTATGGGAGTCTGCAAAGTATAAGGCATGAGCCAAATCTGGTCTCTGACCATTTATTTTTCTTGTTGTTGTTGTTCTTTAATATGACCCACAAGCAAAGAATGCTTGTTATGTTTTTTTAAATAGTTGGAAAAAACCCCAAAGAATAATAATATATTGTGACATGTAAAAATTATATTAAATTCAAATTTTAGTGTCAATAAATAAAGTTTTATTGGAACACAGCCACCTCATTTGTTTTCACATTATACCGGCTCAGTTGAGTACTTATAACAAACACCATCTGGCCCACAAAACCTAAAATATTTACTACCTGGCTCTTTCCAGAAAAGTTTGCAGACTCTTGAATTAATAGAAGAATGCCCATTATTTTACCAGGAGAAATTTGTTTGTGTTTCACATTTTAGAATAAGTTCAACATTTTAAGAAGCTTCTTCTTAGCTCTGGCCAGAGAAAATTACATTCCACACCCAAATATGCACAGCTGGGCATCTGGAAAAAACCAAGAGCCTTAATGGACTTATTAAAAGTACAGCATAAGAAATAAAATTCCCCATAGAAATTCTTTTAAGTTCGTGAAATTTGAGGGAAACAATTTAAGACCCTGTTTATTATTTGGTTTACAAAAATGCTGGCCTGAAAGAAATGACCCATTTGAAATGCTTCAGTAGAGAAATTGTTTACATCCTCCTCCCAGATTTGGGAGAAGAGAGGAAGGGTGGATTTTAGCTGGCGGTTTTCTAAATATTTGAGAAATCAGAACAAGAAACTACTGAACATTTTAAGACTTTGTGCAAGCTAAGTATCATCCCTGAAAGAATGTATCAGGGAGCAGTTTCATCCTTGGAAATCTCGGGTTCCATCTGGAGGCTTTCTTGCAGGGGAGAAGTAAACATCCTTTTTAAGAACCGACAAGAACTTAATTGAATGGTTGACCCTTTCACATATTTTACCCAGGAGCAAAATTTAATGTATCCTGTTTGGATATTGAAAGCCTAATCATGAATATTACTTGTAATATAAAATGAAGGGGGATGCATTACGACAACCCAAATAATTACAATCTCTTTTTGGAGAAAGAAGTCATATTATATCAAATACCAAGCTGCGTCCCTAAAATGGCACTAAAACTTTTAAAGCTATTATCAATAAAGATGATGGCAAATAATTAAATAGGCAGCTATTTACAACACAAATCAAGATAGAAATGGAACCTTTGGCATATGAAATTTAAGAAAAAAAGATTACAGTGTAGTGAGGATAATATAATCTAATATCCCAAGTTGTCTGTACACACAGAGAATGAGCAGGCGAACTGTTTGAAACAGAATCCACTTAGAATCATATTTCCTGCCACAGATGATTGTCAGGGTGTTAAAGAGCAGCTTTGGGTATGTTTTTTATTTTTTATTTTCTTTGGACCTTAGGATAGGATGCTATACACTTTGCAAAATCTTTCTGGGAGAAGAATGATGATCCAGAAATGATCAACGCTTAAGTCAGACAAGAGAGACATCAAGATGTTAGCTGAAGCCACATGTGATAAATTTGCTGCAAACGATTGTCATAGCCAGATGGAAAAGGACATTTGGCTTATTAGGACATGACAGATCCATAAAAGAATCATCAGAAAACTACCAGAGGTGCCATGGCATGGTGCTTAAAAACCTGTGCTTGGAGCTAGACAGAGCAAGGATAGAATTTTCATTCTTCCTCTTGCCAGCTGTGTGATCTTGGGCAAGTACCTTAACATCATCCATGATAATACGAAACTAACAGCATCTATCTCTAGGGTTGTGTGAGAATTAACAGAGATAATGCTCAAAGGTACTTGGCACGATACCTGCCACTAAATAAATACTGATGACAACCAGGATGACAATTGACTTCCAGGTGATTTGATCCTCTTCCCAGGAGAAACTTGCCTCATGCCTGGATCCCACATTACCTAAAGCCATTTCATAAAATTCATAAGAAATTTCCAAAATAAAATTAATTTGGATGAATACTGTTGGAGAAAAGCAGTGCTCACTGGGATGCAGAGACTGATGATTGCAGGCAGAAAGTTTATTAGGAAGTTCTCCCAATGGAAGGGGCCTAAAGAATAGACTTCAGCCCACCCTGTAAAGAGGGGATTTGAATGTATACAGTCCATTCCTAGGCAGGGAAATGACAGATGGTGGGAGGGGGTCAAGGGTTCGAGTGAGGTGCAGGGGTCAATAGAAAGCCCTAGAGGCAAAATTTTTCCTTTGTATGACTAAAAGGTAGTGGGTTAGGGAGTTACGCATTCTTGGAACGCTGGAGGAGCTGGTGGTGTTTTGATCTGGAGCGGGTGGAGGTTTCTATCCCATTTTGCTCCCATCTCCACGTGGTTTCTTCGTTCAACCTTTGGGGGAAGTGCTGTCCTTTCAGGCACATAGGCTATGGGGGAGGGTGCTTGTCTTTCCTCAATGTTTGTTGGGGGAACTGAGTCACAGCTTGTTAATTATTGCAAACCTAGTGAGGGGGAAACCTCTACCAAATACCTTTCAAAATAAATACTTGTAGTAGGAGGTTTTTAGGGATAAGAAAGAGAATGCAAAGTCAGATCAGTGATAGGGAAGTGAATGTAGCTCAGCGATTGAGCTGCTTCCCATGTACAAGAGCCTAGGTTCAATCCCTGGTACCTCCTAAAAAAAAATCAGATCAATGATAAAGAGTTTTAAATCTAAAATGCCATAGGCTCAGTATGTCCTAGGCATTCTGGTGGTAAAAGAGATAAGACTGGGAAGAGAAGAGAAAAGGCACAAAAGTTTGTACTGTCAAGAGCCAGAATGCCTGGGTGAAAGGAAAGGTGAGGCATGGAAGCTCTACAGAGAAGGGTTTTCTTTCCCTGTAGCTGAGACCCTGTGTGAAATCTGGATGCATCAGCTGGGAATGACTCGTAGGAACACAAATGTCTTTCTTCACTTTTCCTGCAAACATTCCCAAAGGACAATAGCTAATTTTTGTTCTTGGTTCTCTTTTAACTTTTAATCTCCTCTTGGCCATAAGTTTGGAAATATTTTAACTACTGAAGAAATAAGAAATGGATTTTTTTTTTTTTTGACCAAGGAATGAAAAACTGTAGAAATGAAATGGAAATTATAAAAATGGTGACAGGTCAGCATTCTGTTATAGTGTCTTTTTTCCCTCCCTTTTTCTCCTCTTAGTCAGCTACAGGAAATTCACATCAGGAGCAAAGGAAGGCCCTGGCTGCTAAGCAGTCCTGCTCCTTGCCTCTCAGGCTCATCTAGCCCACCTGCTGCTTCCTGCTCCCTCTTACCTGCTGTGGGCAAGCCCGATGACTGAGGCCAGCCAGACCACCTCAAAATGCAGGGGAACCCCGAAGGAGCCAGACAAGATGAACCAGTTCTGTGTCTCTTCTCCTTCCCTGAGTTATGACTCAAATTTTGTAGGCCACCTTTAGCTCTCTCCTTGAGCCAGTGATCCTGTTATGTTCTCAACCTTATGGTACCACGGCAAGATCTGGCCCTTGTCCTTGAACTGATTGTGTTTATTAGTCATTAGGAAAAGGCAAATCAAAAGACTTCTGGAAAGATGGTGGTCTAGAAAGACATGGGACTCTCTTCTTCTCCAGAAAAATAACTAGAGGATAGGCTGAAACAGCCTGGAAGAAAGATCTTCTAGGGTTTTAGGACACAGGCAAAGGCCAGACACTGCCCAGATGAGAAAGGGACAAAGGAGGGGAATGGACATGACAGAACTGAGTTGAAACCAGCAGCTGCTGCTGCCAGCACCCTCCCCCCACTAAAAACTCTTTAGAATTCCCAGGCCTGTGGCTACAGACAAAGGGGGCTCCAGGGATCCACCACCCCAGGAAAGGAGAGAAAGAGGGACACAACCTAAGGCTGACAGCTGTGTCCCAGGACCCCTTCCAGGCCAGGTGGGGCTGCACCATTGCATGTCTTGGGAGCCCGCAAGGGGCTAAAGATATACAACCTCCCAATATCCTCCTCTAACAGGGACTGATTGCTGAGGATGCAGACGGGAGTGGAAATATTTCATACCCAGGAAAAGGAAGAGGGCTGCCGAGAAGGCTGGAGAACTGTCTCTGAGAAAGTTTGAACTACAGGACTCCTAGCTGCCAGACAGGAAGCTCTGTCCCATTGATCTGACCTGTGTTGCAACAAATACACTCCAACCAGGCACTGAACTGAGACTTGCCAAAGAGTGCCATCTGCTGGCAGACCAAGGAAGTGCATGTGAGAAAATTAAAAATAAGTAAGATATTTTTCTGGGCTTTATATTAATAGCTTCCCTCCCCAAGGCCCTGTGAAGCCAGCTGGCAACCAATTACTGGGTCCAGAGTCCTGTTTTGAGCAACTAGCAGGGACAATCCTAACAACCCGTTGAGCCAAGAATCAAAAAGCAGTGGTAACACAAAGCCTTCTGCCACTAAATCCCTACAAAAGAGAAAGAAATTGAGGATCTGAGTAAACTATATCCTAATCAGATGCCTAGACATCAGTAAAAACTGACAGGCCATACTAAGAAAATGGAAGACATGGCCCAAGAAAAGGAATATACCAAAGCCCCAGAAGAGACTAGGATTTGAGAGGACTAATTAGTGAGATGCGCACAAATTTCCAAAATCCAATTAATGAGTTGATAGGTGATATAACTAAAGAGATAAATGACATCAAGAAGACATTGAATGAGTGCAAAGAAGAATTTGAATTCTGAACAAAAAAGTAACAGAATTCATGGGAATGAAAGACACAATAGGTGATATCAAAAACACATTAGAAGTATACAACAGCAGAGTCAAAATGATAGAAGAAAGAATAAGCAATACCGAAGACAGAACAGCTGAAACTGAAGAGAGAAAAGAAATGTGAAAGAAAAGAATAGAAAAAATTGAACAGGGGCTCAGAGAGTTGAATGACAACACATAATACAGCAACATACATGTCATGGGAGGTGAGAAGGAGAAGAGAAGGGAAAGGGGGCAGAAAGAGTATTTGAGGAAATAATAGCTGAAAATTTCCCTACTCTCACAAAGGAAATGAACCTACATGTCCCAGAAGCACACTGTACCCCAATCAGAATAAATTTGAATAGATATTCTCCAAGACACATACTACTCAGAATATCAAATGTCAAAGGTAAAGAGAAAATTCTCAGAGCAGCAAGGGAGAAGAAAACCATCATGTACAAGGGATGTCCAGTTAAACTTAGTGCAGATTTCTCTTCAGAAACCATGGAGGCTAGAAGACAGTGGTATGATACAATTAGGATACTGAAAAAGAAAAACTGCCATCCAAGAATTCTTTATCCATCAAAATTGTCCTTCAAATATGAAGGTGAGTATAAAATACTCACAAAAAAAAACTAAGGGATTTTGCAAAAAGTAATTCACCTTTGCAGGAAATATTAAAGAAAACCTTAGAACCTGAAATAAAAAGACAGGAGAGGGAGGCTTGGAGGAGAGTATAGGAGAAACAATAGAGAAAGGATAACCAAAAGAGTAAAGAGACAGTCAAAAATATGATACAACATAAGAAAAACCGAAGAATAAATTAGTGGAAGTAAATAATGCATTTACAGTAAAATCATTGAATGTGGATAGATTAAACTCCCCAATCAAAAGATACAGGCTGACAGAATTGATGAAAAAACACAAGCCATCCATATGCTGCTTACAAGAATCTCACCTTAGACCCAGAGATACAAACCAGCTGAAAGTAAAAGGTTGGAAAAATGTGTGGAGGCTAAACAACACACTCAGATAATCAGTGGATCAAAGAAGAAATTACAAGTAATCAATAAATATATTGAGACAAATGAAAACAAGAACATAACTTATCAAAACTTATGAGATACAGTAAAGGCAGTCTTCAGAGGGAAATTTATAGGCCTAAACACCTACAGTTAAAAAAAAAGAAGGAGCTAAACTCAAAGATTTAACTGAACCACTGGGGGTGGGGGCGGGGGAGAGAGAGAGAGAGAGAGAGAGAGAGAGAGAGAGAGAGAGCTAATCCCAAAGCAAGCAAAAGGAAAGAAATAATAAAGATTAGAGCAGAAACAAATGAAATTGAGAACAAAAAACCTAGAGAAAATCAACAAAACCAAAAGCTCATTCTTTGAGAAGATCAATAAAATTGACAAATCTCTACCTGGACTAACAAAGAAAGAAAGAGAAGATGCAAATAAATACATCAGAAAGGAAAGGGGGAAAGTTATGACCTCACAGAAGAGGATATAATGAGAAACCGTATGCCAACAAACTAGGCAACCTAGATGAAATGGACAAATTCCTATAAATACACAAACTACCTACACTGAAACTACATGAAATATAAGAACTTAACAAACCAATCTCATTTAAAGAGATTGAATTTGTCATCAAAAATCTCCCAAAAGGGAAGCGACTGTGGCTCAATCAAAGGGGCTCCTGTCTATCATATGGGAGGCTCTGGGTTCGCGTCCCGGGGCCTTCTTGTGAAGGCAAAGCTGGCCCATGCATGTGGAAGGCTGGTGCAGGAAGATGACACAACAAAGAGAGACAAGCAGACAGAGAAGAACGCTCAGTGAATGGATGCAGAGAGCAGACAGCAAGCATGCTGCGGGGCGGAGGGGGGGGGGAGAGAAGAAATAAATAAATAATAAATCTTTAAAAAAAAATCTCCCAGTAAAGAAAAATCCAGGACCAGATGGCTTCAGGGATGAATTCTACCAAGTATTTCAAAAAGAATTAGCACCAATTCTGTTTAAACTCTTCCAAAAAATTGAAGAGGAGGGAAAATTACCCAACACATTTTATGAAGCCAACATCACCCTAATACCAAAGCCAGGTAAAGATACTACAGGAAAAGAAAATTACAGGCCAACCCCTCTAATGAATATTGATGCAAAAATTCTCAACAAAATACTTGCAAATTGTATTCAACAGCATATAAAAAGACTTACACATCATGACCAAGTGGGATTTATTCCTGTATGCAAGACTGGTTTAACTTAAGGAAATCAATCAACATAATATACCACATTAAGAAATTGAGGGAAAAAAACGCACAATCATCCCAATTGATGCAGAAAAGGCATTTGACAAAATCCAGCATCCTTTTTTGATACAAATACTTCAAAAGATAGGAATAGAAGGAAAATTCCTCAATATGATAAAAGGCATATATGAAAAACCCACAGCCAACATCGTACTCAATGGGGAAAGGTTGAAAGCTTTGCCTCTAAGACCCAGAACAAGACAAGTATGTCCACTGTCACTATTGTTATTCAATATTATACTAGAAATTCTAGCTGGGACAATTAGACAAGAAAAAAAAAATTAAAGTCACCCAAATAGGAAAAGAGGAAGTAAAATTCTGTTTGTGGATGACATGATCCTGTATCTAGAAAATTCTTAAATATCCATGGCAAAGCTACTTGAGCTAATAAACAAGTTCAGCAAAGTAGCAGGATACAAGATCAACATGCAAAAATCAGTAATGTTTTTGTATACTAGTACGCAACAATTTGAGGAAGAAATAAGGGGGAAAATTCCATTTACAATAGCAACAAAAAGACTCAAATACCTAGGAATTAATTTAATCAAAGAAGTACAGGACCTATATGCAGAAAACTACTAAACAGTGCAAAAAGAAATTTTAAAAGACCTAAAAAAATGGAAAGACGTTCTACGTTCATGGATTGGAAGAATAAATGCCATGAAGATGTCGATCTTACCCAAATTGATTTATGCATTCAATGCAATATCAATCAAAATTCCAACAGCCTACTTTACAGAATTAGAGAAGACAATTACCAAATTCATTTGGAACGGAAAGTACACCCAAATAGCCAAAAGAATTCTCAAAAAGAAGAGCAACGTGGGAGGAATTTCACTGCCTGAACTTGAAACCTATTACAAAGCTACAGTGGTCAAAACAGCATGACACTGGCATAAAGATAGACACATTGATCTGTGGACAAGACTTGAAAATCCATAAATAAATCCTCACCTACACAATCAACTGGTTTTTGACAAACCTACCAAGTCCATGTTAATGGGACAAAATAGTCTCTTCAACAAAGGGTGCTGGGAGAACTGGATATCTAAAACCAAAAGAATGAAAGAGGACCCCTATCTCACTCCCTATACAAGAATCAACACAAAATTGATCACAGAACTAAATATAAAAGCCAGGACCATAAAATTACTAAAAGAAAATATAAGGAAACATCTTAAAGACCTTGGAGTATGTGATGGTTTCTTGGACCTTACACCCAAAGCTTGTACAACAAAAGAAAAAAATAGATAAATGGGACCTCCTCTAAATTAAACACTTTTGCACCTCACAGGACTTTGTCAAAAGGGTGAGAAGGCAGCCAACTCAGTGGGAGAAAATATATGGAAAGCACATGTCAGATAACGGTTTAATATCTGGATATAAAAAGAGATGTCACAACTCAATAATGAAAAGACAAATGGCCCAATTAAAAAATAGGCAAAAGACTTGAATAGACATTTTTCCAAAGAAGAAATACAAATGACAAAAAAAAAGAAAAAGGAAAAATGCTCAATATCACCAATGAGTAAGGAAATGCAAATCAAAACTACAGTGAGATATCATTTCACACCTATCCGAATGGCCATTATTAAAAAGGCAGAGAACCACAAGCGTTGGAGAGGATGTGGAGAGATAGGAATGCTTATTCACTATTGGTGGGAATGCAGAATGGTACAGCCACTGTGGAGGACTGTTTGCAGTTCCTAAAGAAGTTGAATATAGACTTGCCACATGACCCTGCAATACAACTACAGGTATATACCCAGAAGAACTGAGAGCAGTGACACGAACAGACATCTGTGCATTGATGTTCACAGTGGCATTATCACAATTGCCAAAAGCTGGAAACAACCCAGGTGTCCATCAGCTGAGGAATGAATAAACAAACTGTGGTGTATTTACATAATGAACTATTATGCAACTCTGAGAAGAAATGAAGTCATAAAGCATATGACAACATAGATAAATCTGGAGGACATTATGTTGAGTGAAGCAAGTCAGACACAAAAGGACAAATACTATATGATTGCATTACTATGAACCAAATATGTTGTGTAACATATTGTATGAGTCAATAAAAATTTATATTTATACAGGACATTTAATTGAGAAATGTATGTTTTTATTCAATTGTGTTTTCTTTTTATTTGTAATTATTGTTATATTTTCAATTATCAAATGTACAAAATAAAGTTAAAGTTAAGCATTAAAAAAAAAAAGATAGTGAGCTATTAGAATGGCTAAAATTAAAAAGACTGGCCATGCCAGGTGTTGGCAAAGATACAGTGAAACTGGAACTCTCACATCCTGCTGGTGGGCATGTAAATCCAACTACTTCGGAAGACAGTTTGGCAGTTTCTTAAATAAAATATATACCTAGTATGTGATCCTAGGTATTTACTCAAGAGAAATGTAAGCATATGTCCATATAAAGACTTGTAAATGAATGTTCGCAGCACTTTTATTTGTAATAACCCCAAACAGGAAGCAACTCAAATGCCCATCAGAGGAGAAAAGATAAGCAAATGTTCATACATCCACACAATGGAATACTATTGCTCAATAAAAAGGAATGAACTATTGACACATACAACAATACAGATGGATTTCAAAATAATGATGCTGAGTAAAAGAAGCCTGACAAAGAATCGTACATGCTATATGATTGCATTTACATAATTCCCCCTCCCCCCAAAGAAGATAAATACTTGCTCCGGGGTTGGGGAGTTGGAGAGGGGTTGAAGGAAACTTCAACAAAGTTGCCCTTCACAAAGGGCAAGAGGAAACTTTTGGAGATGGATATGTTTGCGCCCTTGACTGTGGTGATAATGTTACAGTGTATATATCAAATTGACACGTTAAATGGATGCAGCTTATTGCATGTCAACTATACCTCAATACAGCTGTATTAAAAATGATGATTGTGTTATTACGTTCAGTGTCTGTCTCTCCCAGAGACATCAGCACCTTGTAGGTTGGGAGTGGGTCCATCTTGTTCATGGCTAAATCTGCAACATCTAGTATAGTACCTAGCACACAGAAGGCACACAATACTTATTGAATGATTAATGACCGAACTCATCCCTGCTCAGGCAAGAATTTAATCTTACTACTTCTGTTAATCATCCTAACACTTTTTCAAGAACGCAATTGATTATTTTCACTTAGCATTAAAAGATGGGCAACCTTTCAGTTAGTAACAAATGTCTTAAAGTCTTAAAATCAGGATCCTTATTTTTAAATGATGCTTATTTATGCCTCTGATTATCACTTGCTTATCCCAGAGAACTTGGGAATTCAGAATAATATAGGAAACTTTTTTTTAAACTGATCTGTCCTTATTTATTTTCCTGAAAATATCTTCTCTATAGCAGACATGGGATACCCGGGTGCAAACAACTGACTTATTCACAAATCTGGCTTTTCAGTGCCAATTTCACATAGCCGCTAGCTACCCAGGGCCCTTGAGCTTCTTGTTCATACAGCATGGGAAGCCACTTCTGCCATTTTGCTTAACCTATTCCCCCAATAATAGGGCATTTATTCTATCTTGCTTTGGAGTAGAAAGTGCCAAGGTATTGAAGAATCTGCTAAGAGGTGAAAAACAACTTTGTTTACATCCTCTAAACTTTTGTAGAACAAAAACGATTCCCTGACATGAGACTGCACACCTTGGAAGAACATCTGATGGCTTTGTGGGTAAGAACTCTTAAGCTGTCATTATTCCAAAGTCACGTTTTATGTTGCAAGCACAGGGAAAGCGAGCCACATTGCACAATTATTAGCATCTTGCGGAAAATCAAAAGCAAGTTCCTGGGAAGTGGCTGTGCCTCAATCAGTTGGGCTCCCGTCTACCATATGGGAAGCCCTGGGTTCACGTCCAGGGGCCTCCTTGTGAAGGCAAACTGGCCCGTGCGCCACAGAGAGCTGATGCAGCAAGATAACGCAACAAAGGGAGACAAGCAGACACAGAAAGACAAAAAAAAACATACAGTGAATGGACACAGAGAAGAGACAGCAAAGAATGGTACAAGTCACAAGGGGGGGAGTAAATAAATAAATAAATAAATAAATAAATAAATCTTAAAAAAAAAAGCAGGTTCCCCTTCAGGGACTTGGAGGATGGTAGCTTTTAATAAACCATTGGGTAATGCACACCAAGTTTGGAATATTTAGACTTCAGTTTTTCTCCCATCTCAATTCAACAGTTATTCATGGAATACTTGAAAATGAGACATTTGCAAGTCCCTTTGTGGGATGTTACGGGGAATGCTGGGGCAAGCAGAGTATTTATCTGTTCTCAAAGGAGCTCACCAGTGAGTAAGAGGCAGAAAATAAGTGAGGGCAACATTTGCTATTAGATATTGGAGTAGAGAATCTCAACCAGGTGGTTTTAGAATCACCTGAATCTCTTAAAAAAACAAACAAACGGATGCTCATACCCGATGCCATATCTGCTGAATCAGAATCTTTGATAAAAGAGGTGAAGAAGGTCAACCACCACACCAGGAAGCCAATAGTGCCTACAACTGCAAGTAGGAGAATTGCATCCATCATTCACGTGGAATCTAAGCCCCCTCTTGATCTAGACATAACTATGCCAGGGTCTACAGGATGGAGGAATAGAGTACGGATTAGAGTGGACTTACTGATATTCTATTATGGAACTATTGTGATTAGTAATGGAAGAAATTGTAGCATTGCTTTGGAGAAAGTGGCCTGAGGGTAGGAAGAGGGAAAAAGGGATATGATATGTGGGGGCATTTTCAGGACTTGGAGTTGTCCTGGGTGGTACTAAAAGGACAGATGCTGGACATTGTATGTCCTGCCATGGCCCCCTAGGTGGACTGGGGGAGAGTGTAAACTACAATGTAAACCACTATCCATGCGGAACAGCAGTGCTGCAAAATGTATTCACCGAATGCAATGAAAGTCCCATGATGATGAAAGAGGTTGTTGATGTGGGAGGAGTGGGGGGAGGGGAGGTTACATGGGAACCTCTTATATTTTTTTAATATATTATTTTAAAAAAATAAAGAGAGAGGGAAAAAGTAACTAATAGACTCAGTGGAAAAAAAATAAGGCAAATACATTGGACACAAATTTGGTAATTATTATTCCTGGACATTTAACCTCGATTTTTAGTGCCAGGTTTATTGTGACTAAGCTTTTTTAAACATTTCTAAGTATTTCTCATAGGGAGATCACAAACATACAACTAGAGGATGAACGAGACAACCATCTTAATATTATGGCATTCAGTTCTAGGAACTGAGGAACAAATTTCCAGGGAGAACACTGTACTCAGTTTCAAAATGTGCTTTATCTCAAGGACGTTAAATAGAAGCAAAGACAATATTCTCTGGAAAAGCCAGACAATGGGCCTAAGTAATTATGAAGATGAACTTCCTCAAAAAACGAATGTGAGGGATTTGAGTAAAAATATTTAAAAAAATAAGAGTTCACATCTCCAAGTTACATGACTAAAACTGGAATATAGTGGGTAAAATGTGTGCTTAAATCTATAGCTACTTTCTTGATATTGATAATTACAAATATTATAGTTTAAACTGTCTTTAGAAGACTTAAAACAGGATGTACATACAAAGCATGCTTAATTTTTCTTTTTATATTAGATGAAGTCTAATGGTTTCATTTTGATTTTGATACTGACAGAAATCATAGTTTCAATAGTCTTTAGAAGAGTTAAATGCAGGGTTGCAACTTTTATTCACCCTAGAAGACAAAAGCAAACAAACGAAGATGAATATTCCAAGTAAGAGAAAATCAAAGAAAAATAGCATGATAATTTTAAAAATTAACTGCTTGACTTCTGTAGGCTTTTCCCCATAATTTCTTTTTGGCTACGTACTTTTTAGGTGTCTTCCTCTTCATGTGACAATGATTTTGTGACATTTTCTAAAGTAAATGGAAAGCTAATCTAGTCTTCGCTCTAGCACAATTGTTCAACATTTGTTTTTTTTTAAATAAAATTTAATTGAAGTATACCATTCATACATGACCATACATAAACATTAATTGTTACTGAAACTTGTGATTATAAAACAAACATGCATATCATCATACAAGGCTCCCATACATCTTCCCATATACCACCAATACCTTGCATTGTTGTGAAACAAGTGTTACAAACAGTGAAAGAGAATCTTCAAAATATTACTACTAACCATAACCCATATCTAACATTTGGTGTATTTTTCCCCCACCCATACAATTATTAACCCTCTTTATCAGTATTCTGTCCTTGTTATCATTCTCATATTAGTCCGGTTAACCACAGTCCATCTTCCACCACTAGATTCCCTGCGTTATACAGTCCCATGCTTTGTACAATCTGTTCAAAGTGTGCACTCGGTGGCTCTCATTTTCACTGGAGTTGGGCTATCATCACCTCAATTTTAGAAGATTTTCATTACTCCAAAAGGAAAACTCCCATACCACTTTATACCTCCCTATTGTTGTATGCCTTCTTGCCACTATTGAACACATTACGATATTACTGTTAGCTCTCATCCATAAGTTATGTTATGTTCTTTTATTTATTGATAACTTATGACATCTTTTAGCTTCATAAGTTGTTGGTATTATGCAAATTTTAGGATAGTGGTTACATTTGTGAAACCCTCTGTCGTGTTCTTTTTACGTTTGAGATGTAATATTTGACCACATGAACACATTTCTAGGGCCTCTCCCAGGTTTAATTCTCACACAATTTCCAGTCCTATGTGGAACAGTGTGGTCAGCAGATGGCATGTCTCCATGTGGCAATTTAGGTGCCCAGGTTCCCTCTGCCTTTTGATTCTGCCATTCCCTGGGAGCTCAGATGTCTCTATTTCCAGATGTATAAGGAGGAATCATGGGGAGGAGACACCCACTTCTTATGGCTGTCAATCCAAGTGGGACTTGACAAACTCAAATGCCTTTCAGGACCAATCAGATTAAACAAATGACTGAAGTAGACCAGGAGAAAGGAAAACAACTGCCGGCTGAGAGTGGTCATTGAATGCCGCTTGGCCTCCCCACCGAGGTGGCCACAGGAAGGGGTGGGGGCTGGAGAGTGGAGGCTTCATCCCCCGATTGCCAACTGTACCATCCAGGAGATCATGGCCTTGTGGAAATGGAGCCCATTCAGCAAGATAATCTGCATTTCCAAAAAAAGCTGGAACTCTGGACTTCTGGCTGAAATTTCCCAATTGATAAATGGAGTCAGGTCTCTATTGCTGTGTAAAAAAGTACAAAACAAACACAGCTATTACCCAGCACATCTATACTACTGATTACAATTCTGGGGATGAGGAATGAGCAGGTGCGGTGGGGACCGACTGTGATGTTGGCGGGGACTGATCGCCCAGGCCTGTAGGATCAGAGTGGCCGCTTGCCCCTGCAGGGGCTTCAGGTGGGGTGGTTGGAACACCGGGGGCTGGCTGGGCCTCTTCTCCCTCCATGGTCTCCCATCCTCCAGGGCAGGAGTCAGCCTGTGGGGGCCAAATTGGGCAGGTGCCTGGTTTTTTGGTAAATAAAGTTTTATTGGCACACAGCCACTCTCCCATTTGCTTAAACATTGTCTATGTGGTTTTTGCATAATGGCAGTTTGAAAAGTTGTGATGGAGACTGCATGAACTGCAAAGCCTAAAATGTTTTCTATCTTGCCCTTTGCAGGAAAAGTTTGCTAGAGCATCTCACTACAGCAGGGGAGTGGAACTTCTTCCCCCGGCTGGCTGGCTTCTAATGGGGGAGAGCAGAAGCCACCAGGACCCTCATGGCCAAGGCCTACAAATGGTGCAGGGTCACTTCCATCTCATTCTGTAGGTCAAAGCAAGTCCCAGGGACAGCTGCAGGGTGGGAGAAGCAGGCTGCCGTATGAGGACACGCAGGCTGACAATGTCCAGTTGTACAGCGCACAACCCCAGGGGTGCCATCCTCACGTAGTGCCTTGGCCATCTGTGGCCCCTCTTTGGTGCTTGTTCCTCCCTGCCTTCCACCCACCCCTGGAGTGTAAGCTTCCCCCAGCTGCTTCATTAACCACCAAATCCCCGGTAGCCAGCACAGACCCTGGCACTTCCAGTGGGCAGCAATGAGGGTGGTACTGACTGTGCCAGGTGATTCCAAAGTCTCTGATCCCCATAAGCAAAGAGTCTGTCAAGGTGAGTTAGGGTCCTAGATAGGAGAAGGTTTGTAAGTGCAAGGGGGTGCATAGAAGGGAAATGTTGGAGTAACTTCATTCAGGGCAGAGGACCAAGAGCAGTGCCAAGGTGGAACGGAGGCTGCACCAGCAGCTGGACAGCTGGGTTTGCTCTTGGATGTGTCTGGTTAGATTTTTCAGTATTTAAAAGCATGAAATGGAAGGCAACAAGTAAGCACCTGACAACTTCATATTCCAATCCAGATGCCCTGTTTCTCTTGGAAAATGGGAAACTCTCACAGAAGAAGCCAGAGGAGAAGGGGGTGTTGTCCAGGGACCTGGAAGGGACAGACAGGTTAACCCTTCCAACCTGAGCCAAAGGAGAGGTGCCCCTGTGCGAAGGTTCGTTTCCTGTGTCATCTTGGCTAGGCTTGGTGCCCAGTTGCTGGGTCAAACACTAGCTTAGATGTTGCTGTGGAGGCATTTTGTAGAGATGATAAGTAAAGGGGACCTCACTTAAGTAAAGAGATTACTTCTGATAATATGGGCGGGTCTCATCCAGTCATCTGGAGACCTTAGGAGCAAGAACCGAGAGTTCTGGAGATGGGGAAATCCTGCCTCAAGAATGCAGAGTCAACTCCTGCCCAATTTCCAGCCTGCCAGCCTGCCCTACAGATTTTGGACTTGTCAGCCCCCACATTCATGTAAGCCAATTATTTAAAATAAAAGTTTTTTGTGTGTGATCTATCTTTTAAAAATGAAAAAATAAAAATAAAATGAATGGAAAGATAAAAAAATAAATGCAATCTTTTACAATCTTGTAAAAAATAAAATAAAATAAAAATTCTCTCTCTTCTCTCTAGACAGATGATAACTAGATAGGTTAGACAGATAAACAGGTATAGTTGATATAGATGATAGAATATGAAGATAGATAAATGATAGAGGTATAGGTACAGATATCTATAGCTATGTAGATACATAGATCTCATTAAATTATAATGAGTGGGAAGTGGACTTGGCCCAGTGGTTAGGGCGTCCGCCTACCACATGGAAGGTCCGCGGTTCAAACCCCGGGCCTCCTTGACCCGTGTGGAGCTGGCCCCCGTGCCATGCAGGGGTGTGCCCCACATAGGGGAGCCCCACGCGCAGGGAGTGCACCCCATAAGGAGAGCCACCCAGCGCGAAAGAAAGTGTAGCCTGCCCAGGAGTGGCGCTGCACACACGGAGAGCTGACACAGCAAGATGATGCAACAAAAAGAAACACAGATGGTGCTGCTGATAAGGATAAAATCCGTCGCAGAAGAACACACAGCGAATGGACACAGAGAGCAGACAACTGAGGGGAGGGAGAAAGGGAGAGAAAAAAGAATTACAATGAGTAATTTAATGTGCTCATTGAATTACAATAAAAGGCTAAAAGGGGCCAATCTTTGAGCATGGACTCTGCCTGCCCCTTAATATCCATTATTTCATTTAATCCTCAAAACCCTGCAAGGCATGTATATTGCTTCTCCTTTGTAGAGGAGGAAACTGAGGTTCAGGGAGAGCCAGTGATTTGCCCAAGGTTTACATGAGCAGTGAGCAGATTCAATCAAGTCTGCAGGATTCCAGCGTCCAATAACCTCTCCATCAGGCCACACTACCACAGGGGAGAACCATGGAGTGCTGGGGTCATGGTCGGGATGGATGGGAAAGTAGGAAAAGGCTCCCACTTTGTTGCCCTCTCTGTGCAGAGGCTGTCACGTGGCCTCATGGTCTGAAGTAGCCATGGACAGCTCCCAGCTGAGGGCCCAGCCTCTCCCAGGCTAGTCGCTCCCTGCCCCCACCACTGCCTTAGCAGGCTGGATAGAGCAGGAAACAAATCGCTTTGTTTTTTAAAGTGAGGTTTCAAACTGTGTTCCAGCAGGAACCAAGGAGTCAAGATAAAGGGTTTGATTTTAAGTGTTTCTCAAGTGATTTAAGTATTAATGCCCTTGTGTTGGTTGTAGAAGTTTGTTTTGCAAAATGGAAAAGTAACAGGCTCTTCTGGAAGCCTGGATCCTCTGTAACCCTTGAAATGGAGCCACATTGCGGTGGCCGGAAGGGGCAGTCGCCACGGGCAGCAGTTACAGGACGGTTCCCAGGCCTGACTGCAGCGCCCACTGAGAATGCTCTGCTGCCCCAAAAACGCCTTCACTGCCCGAGGGATCCCTGCACTCAAAGGGACCTCATTTCCCTTGCTTCCGTCTTCCTCCACGCTCCTGTGCCCAGGGGTGAGCAAAGGAACCTGTGGGCACGGGCACTGCTCTTTGGTACGAGGCATCCCTTTGCTATAACCGCATCTACTTATACGGGGGAGTCATTGGGGTAAAGAAACCACCGTTTGAGGGCAGGTGAACAAACCTCAAATCCTCTTGCTACAGATTTGTCCTGGAATTCACCTTAAGCCCTCTCTCTGCCTTGCGTGAGTTCAAGGAGAGCAGCCTCAGAAGGGCCTTCTCTGGGGCATGGGGAGGTGGGGTACCCGGTTGGGGGCTGGGGGTATTTCAGGTCAGCTAGCGTCTGTGGTGGAGACGGCCCACCTGGCGTTGAGGCGGTGGTGCGTGCTTTGCAGGCTCGCCACTTCTGTGTCAATTTCTATGCTGCATGACAGACGACCACACCTTAAGCAGCTTAAACAAGAGTCACTTGTTGTCTCAGTTCTGTGGGTCAGCAGTCCAGGTATGATGCAGCAGGGGCCTCTGCTCGGGGTGCCGCTCGGCTGAAATCAAGCTGTCAGCTGCAGAGTTGTCATCTGGCGCTCGGGGTCCTCTTCCAAGCTCTTCCAGGCTGCTGGCAGAATTCAGTTCCTTGCCATCGTAGGACTGAGGTCTCTCTTTCCTTGCTGACTGCCAGCAAGGGGGGAGGGGTCCTCAGTTCCTAGAGGCCCCCCTGGGTCCTGACCTTGTGACCCCTCCAGAGGCAGCTCACAACAGAGCTGCTTTCCTCCAGGTCAGCAGAGCGCAGCTCTCTGACCCTCCACCTTCATTTCTTTAAAGGGCTCATCTGATTAGATCAGGCCCACCCAGGATAATCTTCTTTCCATGAACTCAAGGCTAATTTCTTTATAATGGAATGATAGAAGCGATATAGCAGTAACTGGTCCCACCCATCCTAGGTCAGGCCATCCCTGGGGAGTCTGGTGGGTGGGGGAAGGAGTGGGAATGAGATCTTGCCCCAGTCTGGGTGGCAAGATTCTTCCAGTCATGAAGGGACTGGAGCGCCATGCAGGGCAATACCCACATGCAAAGCCCCTGCTGTGCTTGGGCACAGGGAGGAGGACTTGTCCTTCCCCCTGAACGAGTGCCCTGAGCTGAGGCCCTGTGGCAGGCCTGGCTGGAGACAGCCCAGCTCCTTCTCTCCACCCTGGAAGTGCCAGAATAGGGATGGGGTTTGGCCGTGCCTCCCTGCCACGAAGCAACCACATGCCAGCCCAGGAGGAAAACACACAGATCTCTATTAGGATCGAAGCATCAATAGATGGATCTGGAACATGGTGAGAAGTCCACATGTCACTTGGTTCCCCCCCAGGATGGCTGCTGGAAAACCCTCACAAGATTCTGCCATTCGGAATGAGATTTCCTGGAAGGCAGGAGAAGCCCCGAATGTTTCCCAAGGACTTTATCACTGGGCCCTCCTGGGGACTGATGGTGGGGTGATCAATCAAAACAGCAAACAGCTGGAACTCCTCCCCTGCCATTAGCAAAGGGGTGGAATCATTACTGTTTAAAAAGCAAGTGAAAAGGCCTTTGGCGCTCTCTTGCTCTCTCTTGCCTTTGCCCTGTCCGGGTGCCCGCCTGTTCCTGCGCAGGTGCCTGTTCCTGCTCTCTTCCGGCCTTCTACAACCCCACCTGGATCAACATGCAAGTAAAACCTGGGCATTTATAAGCAATAATGGGGAACTGTAGTCTGTAAATCAGCCCTCTTTATCAGTCTTCGGCCCCTTCCTCTCTACCTGGAACCCCTGATCTTTTATTCTCTCCCATTTCTCTTCCCTTGCTACCTTAATAAATTACCGGCCTGACTAACCCGATGTGCTCTTGAAATTCATTTCTGCAGCGTAGACAAGAACCTAGACAAAACCTAGTTACAGGATGGTCAGGAAAACAGTGCCTTGCTCACTAGTTTTAAACGTTACATATACCTGAAAATGTCTTGCAGGGCCCAAAAGGAGACTGAAAATGCATTGCTGAAATTTAAGAAAGCTGTGCCAGCTTGAAATTAACCACTGTGAAGAAATCATCTTCATCCCCTGCTGCTGTTTTGGGCAAGGCTTCTCCAGAGTGAGCCTTTATAATATAGCCTTGTCAGCTTCCCTCTCGTAATTTATAACCAGCATCTAATTTTATAATGCCAGCCACCCGCCCCCTCCACTCTTTTGCATCTCTCGCTCTTTGTCACTATTTGTTCGTGAACTGACTCGAGGGATGATAAAAGAGCGTTCCTGCAGCTTTCCTTCTGGGCAGACCTGTGAAGTATTAAAGTCCCTGGACTCGTGTCAGGAAACCTGAAATCTGAGCCCTAAAACCTTGAACAGTTCTTTTAACTTCTAAGGGACCCAGTTAATTTGCACTAATAAAAGCCTGGATTATTTGCAGTCCCCCAGATCTGTGACTCTAAGCAGGGCACTGGGAAATGTCTGCAAAAGATAATGGTAGAGAAAAATGAAAATCCACTAGTGTGTAAGAATTGAATTAAGCCTTTAGTCACCTTTACCAGCAGAGAGGAAATATTTACTCACAGAGGCATTCTGTGAGTATGCACTTGCCCTGGAGTCACCAAGGGCAAGTTCACACGTTCATTGCCTACAAGTACAATTAAATCAATTTAACAATGTGGTAAACTACCAGGTTAGACTTAATCTTCATAAAGACCAGGAAGTGAGGTGCTCCAGGCTCTCCCCGCTGGAGACTGAAACAGATCCTGGTGTGAATGAATGTATTCCTTTTTATGAGGGGGGCAGGTGAAGAGTCTTGCTCCTGAAGTAGTACAACACTGCCTGGTTTCCTGATTAGGGTATGCATGGAAAGCTAATTAGCCCAGATTCAAGCTTCTCCAGGACTGTACCTTGCTCAGCTTCTTTCTTGCCTCAATTAATTAAAAAAAAAAAAAAGATTTATTTATCTTTCCCCACCCCCTCATCGTTTTGCACTTGCTGTGTCTTCTTGTCACCCTTATTTCTTTGAGAGGCACCAGGAACCAAACCCAGGACCTCCAATGTGGGAAGGAGGCACCTACTCACTAAGCCACCTCCATTCCCTGCTTTGCTGTGTTTCTCATTACGTTTTTCTTCTTGTGTCTCTTATTGCATCACCTTGTTGCATCAGCTCACCGTACCTGCCCACCGCACCAGCTTGCCGTCCTCCTTGTCCTCTTTAGGAGGCACCAGGAACCTCTGCTCCCTGCTTTGTTGTATCTTTCATTATGTTTTTCCTTCTTGTGTCTCTTGTTGTGTCATCATGTTGTGTTAGCTTCCTGTGCCTGCCTGTCATGCCAGCTCGCTGTCTTCTTCAGGAGGTACTGGGAATTGAACCATGGACCACCCATGTGGTAGGCAGGAGTCCATTCACTTGAGCCATATCTGCTTCCCTTGCCTCAATTATTTTTTTTTTAAGATTTATTTTATTTTGTTTATCCCCCCACCCCCATGGCTTGCTTGCTGTCTGCACTCTGTCCATTCACTGCGTGTTCTTTTGTGTCTGCTTGTTTCTCTTTGTTGCATCATCTTGCTACACCAGTTCTCCACAGGCACCGGCTGTCAGCTCTCTGTGGGCGTGGGCCAACAGCTCTCCACAGGGCACTGACCAGCTTGCCTTCACAAGGAGGCCCTGGGACACCAACCCAGGGCCTCCCATATGGTAGGCAGGAGCCCAATCGATTGAGCCACAACCACTTCCCACCTCAATTACTTTTTGTTGAGACTGAGGCAAGGCTGTCATGTCTGCAACTTTATGGAGAAGAATGGCATGAAGCTGTGGCACCCATGGACAGTCAGAACAGCAAGGCATGGTGGATCTCATAGGAAAATTGAGGGTCACAGAGGTTTATATCAGGTTGGCACAGTGATTGAGCATTACACTTGATGAATCAAATGCTGTAACAGACGTCGAAGAACTTTGCATCCTGCAAAGTACCGTAGAGATGTTAATCATTATTTGGGGCTGTCTTGTTCAAATCCCTCTTTTTATACATGAAGAAACTGAAGCCTGGAAAGGATCCAAGTCTCCAAAGGGGGAGCAGCAGGGCCACGCCTGGAAGCTGGGATCCAGGGCAGTGCCCAGATGCCCAGGCCAAGCTTGGGATTCCGTGCAAATCACATAAAGAGCATAAGATGACAATTCATCTTTTCATGAGCTTAACCTTTTAGACTTTGAAAGAATCCTGAGATTGCTGTAGCTGAAACTCAGGATGTGTTGTGGTAGCTACATTTATACTCTAAGAATTAAAAACATGCTAGTAACATATCACACTAATGAAAGATGTTGTTAATGTGGGAAAGTGTGGGAGGGGGAAGAGTGGAGAATATGGGAATCCCTTATATTTTTTATTTTTAATTAGTTATTTTTAATTTCCCTCCCTCCCCCATTGTTTGCACTCGCTATCTGCTCATCATCTTTTTAGGAGGCACTGGGAACCAAACCTGGGGCCACCCATGTGGGAGGGAGGGGCCTAATCACTTACGCCACCTATTTTTTTAATGTAACATTTATCTAATCTAAACCTTCTTTAAGAATTAAAATAAATAAATAAACAAACAAATAAATAAAACTTGTTAGTAAAGGAAAGCCCGGAAGAGCCAGAAATCCTAGGGAGTGGAGAGCAGTCTAACTGAAGGTCGTAGGGATTTTTCTCTTCTGACTGGGTGCTACCATTCCTGAGCTTCCGGACCTACGTGGCACCTGACCCGCAGTATCTCCACATGATCTTCATGGCGGTGGTGAGGTCGGTCAGCATTCCGGGAGACAGAGCTACGTCCCATGGCCAGGCCGAGAGTCGAGGCAGGACTGGGCTTCAAACCCAGGCGCCCCCCATGTTCCCTCTTCCTCCCAGCTCTCCGGGAACAAGGACCTGACAGGGGCTGCCAACCTCGATGACCTCTTCCCTGGGCCAAGGGAGAGGTGCCCGCCCCCCACAAGGCACCAGCTCTCCTTCTCGGCTCTGGGGCAGATGTACAAGGAGGGGCAGCTGGCGCTGAGTCACTCTGTGGGCAGGACCCTCCAAAGATGGCCCTGAGCGCTGACCCTAGAGCCGTGGAGCTGGGCTGTGGGCTTTCCCTTCCCAAGGCTGATTGTTCTGCTGTCCTTCAGCTGCTTCCTTGCGGTGAATGTGAGTTTTTACCTCTCCCACCCTTTTGTGTTAAATTATTTAAACTGGTTTCTCTTACTTGTAAGCAAAGAATCCCACCCGTCCACCGTTATTCTTTTACTCAGGAATCCTTTGTTTCTTTACATATCAAACTTTACAATACATTTCTAAATAGATAGCATCCACATCTCTACCCTATTATGTGCAATAGATCGAACCCAGCAACACATAGGTTATTTGATGAGAGAATTTGGGGTCTCACAAAATGAATGTAGAAGCACAGTAAATTGGGCTGAGTAGTTGCTGAACCCAGGACCCCCACTGGAAGATGGCTTTTGGGAGGGGGCATGTGATTGGTTTTATTTTTTGCTAAATCCCTAATGTGAAATGTCGTGCTTTGCCTTAGTCTCTAAAGTCTCTTGGGTAACCGCAGGTCCCTTCTAGAAAGTCTCCCCAATCCATAGTCCTCTCCCCCATGGTCCTTTCAGCTTTCTCTGCTGGTGCAAAGAATGGCCTGCTGCCTTCCCTCCCGTGGCCCCACAGCTTTACTCTTCACCAGGGCCTCCATCCTCACGGAGCTCCTGCAACTCAGAATGTGGCCTGGGGCAACACATAGCTTATGCCAAGTCCTGTTCAGGCCTGAGAAGGAAGTTAAAGCAGCAAACAAAAGGAAAACTAGAGGGTCCTGGAATCTGCTGTGCTACTCCTCGTCTGCACAGAACTTGGTCCTGATCCGCCTGGTGGCCGCTGTGCACAATTAACCCATTTGCTTCCCGAATTTCCCACCCCTTTCCAAAAAGGACTTTACAAGCTGACCTACCCAGGCCTGCACAGCTTTTGAGGTTTTCCTGCATCTGCATGCATGTTCTCTCTCATCTATGCCTCCCGGTGCACTAGAATGTTACTCTCTAATCTGAAAAGAAGCTCCTTATTCTTCACGATTGCTTTAGTTGGTTTGACCACTCAGTACCTGTAGCCATCTCCACACCCCCAACCCTCCACCGTGAGTGGCATCCAGCCGGGCTCACACCTGGGCCAGACATTTGGTGAGCACCTGTGCTATGGACCTGGCACTATACACGTACCACTGAGGACCCATGTTTGATAAAACACAACCTCTGGCCTCAAGAACTCCAAGGCCAGGAGGGAAGCCAGGCAAGTAAGTCCCAGCGAATCCCTCTTCTTCTGCTACACAGCATGCCACACGAGCCTGGGGGAGCACGGGCCCTGTGCAGAGGCGAGAGGGGGAGCTGAAATCCATCACTTACTTCTATCACTGTTCTGAGCTCATGCAAAATGCAGCCCAGGCTCGAAGCCTCTGCCATTATTATTAATCGGCCTATACATAATGTATCAGTCACATCAGCATCACTCCCTCCTCTGCGAAGAACGGTGCCGTGAGAAGCCTCATTTAGCTGATGGGGACAGGAGAGCAGCTCTCATCACGAAGCCGCTCGGCCGCTCCGAAGGAATTATTGGATCCCATGAGGCTGATGTGGACACCACCACTAATTGATTTATTTTCTGACAGCTTCATCGGTCCCCTCTGAATGCATGAGGCTAATGCTGGCTGTTTACCGTTCGGTGACTCTCTTTTGGCCCCTTTTAGACAGTGGCGTGGAGCTATCAGTCACAGAAATTCCCCAGTTAATTCACAGTCTCAGGCTGGCCCTGACACTGCCCGAAAGGACGCTGGCAGCCGCCGGAGGGTGAGCCGCCTGGGACCCCTCGGCAGGGCCCCCCGTGGATTTCGGCCTCCCTGACTTCTCTTCTGGGCGGTGAAGTTCCTACATTTCTGTTTTTTTCCTCCCACCCCTGAAATGTGGGATGCTCTCTGCTTGCTCACACTCTTTCTCTGCGCTTCTCCCCTCCAGATGTTGGTCAAATTGCTTCAGGTCAGCTTCTCACCACAAAAAGCAGGCTCCACAAGGGATTGCCTTCCTTGTTTTCTACTGTGTTGTCACCACCTCAGGAAGTACCTGGCACATAACAGGTAATTAATAGTTGTTGAATGAATGAGTGAATGAATGAATGACTCTTCTCCACTCCTCAAGTTGAACTCCATGAGAATAACTCCAAAGTCTCTAAGTCTCTCTTAAACAAAGCCCTACAGCTCGGCCTTTGCGTCTGCTTTTCCCACTGCTGCCCACTCACACTGAACATGGGGGCAACAGGAACTATTTTCTTTCTCCCCAAACCAGTATTTCCTTCTGGCATCCCTATTTCCACCAGGGACACAGTCATTCACCCAACAACCCCCCTCCAAAACCTCAGCGTGCTGCTGCCTCCTCTCTCCCTTCTGTTGACCACAGCCTGCCAAAGGCCTGTCACTTGTCCTTTGCAGTGTTTCCAACCACCATCCCTTCCTTATCAACCCTGGGAGCCATGGTCTATCTCAGAATCTCATTCTTTCAACTTGCCCTGTTCCAACAGCCTCCCAAGTGGCCCCGCTGCTTTCATAATCCACTGGGCACTCCTCCTCCAGATTAGCTTTCCCAAAGTTCTATATTCATTTGCCATTTCCCAAACCTAATAAAAAATCATCAACCACTCCCTACTGCCCGCTGTTTTAGCCTTGGCACGAAGGGTCTTTCTCTAAGCACCTCTCCAGTCTCACCTCCAGAGATTCCCAAGGAAGGACCTTCCATGGATCTAGCCATTGTTTCCTAAATGTCTTACAAGCTTCCCCCACTGACTCATGCCCCAGGCCCCACCCCCAGTGAGGCAGGCTGGATTAGGCATCAACAGTGGTAATCAATCAAAGCAGCAAACAGCTGGGACTCCTCCCCTGTCATTAGCAAAGGGGCGGTTCAAAAAAGCAAGCCTGGAAGTAAAACGGCCCCTTTTCTTTTTCTCCCTTGCCCTGTTCTTGCCTTTTCTCCCCCTGCCAGGATCTGCACTGGAGTAAACCTGGGGATTTGCCATCTGTAGTGAGGAATTGTAATCCCGTAACATCAGGAGCGCCTCTCCTCTTCTCTGCCCAGTAAAATCCCATTCAGCCTTCCAGGAGAGTCCAGATCACAACTCCTCCTCCATGCAGCCTTCCTGCGAGCAGACTCCACAGCTCTTTCACCCTCGTCTGAATTCCCATAGTTTGTGTTGTCCACACACTCACTTGCTATTAACTTTTCTTGGTTTGTCTCATTAGTAATTTTTTCAGGAGTTATAATCTTATCTCCCTAGTCAGCTTGTAAACCCCTTTCGAGCAGGGCTCATAACTCTTGTTTTCTTATATTTCTTATAGAAGTTAAGCTCCCTGCTTCCCAAATCTGGGCTTTGCCCAGAAGAGGAACTCAGTGGATATTGATAGATTTTAAAGCAACATAAGATTGAAGTAAATCAATATCAGAATATTAAGCAAACTATGCATACTTAGGGAACAGCATTTCCTTAGGGTATTTTTAAAGCATTTTCCATCAATAAGATTGGATATTTTGAACAGTACCAATGTCATATATTAGGTGTGAAATATACTAATTTACCATAGGACTTATTTTTCTCTTCTCTTACTAATTTACAGAAAAAATAAAGTTAGAGAACCTATTAAATTCCAGAAATGAAAGTAGGTTGGCTGGAAATCAATCTTAATTTTCTGTATATTTAAATCACCATATTTTGACAACAACATGGTAGATTTGGTCTTGATGAAGGGCTCACATAGTACCTCCTGGATTTTTGTGCTCTAAATCAATGCAAAGGAGTAATGCATTTTGTTCTGATGCAAATAAGTTAAAATACATAGCTTTGGATTTTAGGAGAAGTCTCAGATGTAATTTTGACCCTAAAACCCAGATTTGTTCCTCAACTGTCCCCTCTCCCTCCTCCACCGCCAAGCCTGTCCCCAAATCGAGCTCATACCTAACATTTGGGGCATTTTCTAACATATACAATTTCCTAGGTCTGATCCCAGATGCATGTGCCAAAATCTCCTGGGGTAGGGCCCTGGAATATGTGTGTTTAAAACGTCCCCTGGGAAGCGGACTTGGCCCAGTGGTTAGGGCGTCCGTCTTCCACATGGGAGGTCCGCAGTTCAAACCCTGGGCCTCCTTGACCCGTGTGGAGCTGGCCCATGCAAAGTGCTGATGCGTGCAAGGAGTGCCCTGCCACGCAGGGGTGTCCCCGCATAGGGGAGCCCCATGCGCAAGGACTGCACCCCATAAGGAGAACCGCCCAGTGCAAAAGAAAGTTCAGCCTGCCCAGGAATGGTGCCACACACACGGAGAGATGACACACAAGATGACGCAACAAAAAGAAACACAGATTCCTGTGCCGCTGACAACAACAGAAGCAGACAAAGAAGAACACACAGCAAATGGACACAGAGAGCAGACAATTGGGGGGGAGCTTGCGGGGGAAGGGGAGAGAAATAAATAAAAAATAAATCTTTAAAAAAAAAAAGTCCCCTGGTGACTCTGATGAGGACTCAGGTTTGGGAACTCCTGACTTCTAAGCAGTGTACCTAAGAGGCTCTGCAGAGCCCTGCTCTTCCTCTTCACTGCACCCTTAATTTGGACCTCTCCTCTCTCTAGGCTTGTGCATGCACCTGCACACACATGTACACAACACCTCACTTGCCTGGGTCTCTGTACAGCTGCTTCCACCTTTCTCTTTCACCTGGATCCTCCTTGGAAACCCACTTAAACCGCCCTTCCCTAAATATCACTTCTCCCTTATTGTCCTCTAGCAGATCTGAGTTCTTGCTCTTCTGCAGTACAGCTGCCCTCGGGTGCCCATGCAGTTGGACATACTTCATTCATTCACACTTCAATGAGCCTTGCTGGAGCACCCACTGTGAGCTGTGTGTGGGGGTTGGGTATACATAGCTGCACTGACAATGGTCACTGGGATCAAAGAGCTTAGAGTCTAACTGGGGAGACCCACCAGGAAATCCAAGATGAGATCTACAGCTATTAATGTCCCTCACCCAGAAAGAACATGGGGAGGGGCATTTAGGCTAGATTATATATTTTGTTTTGGTTCATTTTTGTCAAGGCTAATGCTCCCATAGTTTAAAAAGTCAAAACTGTTTTCAAGATTTGTTACAGAAAGCCTTAGATCCCTCTCTCCCTGACCATTTCCAAACTCTCATCGGGAGACAGCCATGTCCACCCCCTTTAGCTATTTTCATTTTTATCTCCATGTCTTTCAATAAAATGCTTGAATCACTCTCTTTTGCTTTTTCAGCTTTAGGCATTATTCATTTACTTTACACTAGAGAAGTTAAGACTTCAGTCCTACTTCACACGTGCCTCTTTCTACCGCTTATCCTCCCAATGGAGTTTTATTGTGGCTTTGATTGATTCAATATCCAGTGTTTACAATATTCATAACACACATGAACTCCTAACTTTTTTTTTCCTGGAGTTGATAATCATTCTTTTTCTTTAAAAAAAATTGCATAGTACACTCTGTTCTCATCACTAATTCAATATAAAATTTTTATGAACAATTGGCTAAACAGTCTCACAGGAAGTCCAGGTACATTTGGTGCTCCAAGACCCTCCTAAGAAGTTCCTTGCTAGATCCTGCAGCTATGCCCAGTTCCAGCTACAGTCCACAGACCTCATTTCACCTCTGTCCTAAGTTGGATACTGCTTTCTGTGTCCCACATCTTCCTCTTCCTTGATTCATGACCCTGATTTGGTAGGGTATATCCTCTGGCATTTTCCTAAAAAAGGTGCCTAGAAGGTAAAATTTTGAGACCTACCATGATATTTGGTTGGTTAGAAGGTGTTCAGTTTGGGTTTTCTCAGAATCAGATACTGGGACAAGGAAGTGAGTGTGAGTGGTTTATTTGGGAGGTAATCCCAGAGGCACTGATAGCAGAGTGGGAAATCGAGGCAGGAAGAGGAAGAAGGCCAAGACAGATGTGCTCATAAGAGGTTGTCAATGTGGGCACCGAGGCACCAGTCCTTCTGGGGACCTCTGGGGAATTCATGGGGCACACCTCAGAATGGTCCCACCTGAAAGGCAAGCAAAAACATCCTTGGTTGAGGGATGCTCCTGGAGCATTCTCTCCCCTTGACAGTGTCAGGCAGAGTCACAGATGCTTGTACTAGGAAGTCATCTGGTCTTAACTTATAGGTGCAGGTAATGCTGGGGGACATGGCTGGGCACTGACAGCGTCTTCTATGCAGACAATTTTCCCTCCAGAATTTGGAGACATTGTTACATTACCTTCTAGCTTCCATGATGCTTTAGAGAGATTGTTGCCATACTGGTTCCCAACCCTTTGCACATGAGCTCATTTTACTCTCTGGAGGTTTGTAAGAGCTTCTTTTTGTCCCCAGTGTTCTGAAATTTTCATGAGTATTCCTGCACTGGGTGCTTGGTGAGCTCCTTTTAGTTCTGCTAAACTGTCTTGAATTGTTTCATATAAGGACATTTGTCCTCTCTGTTTTCTCCCTTCTGTCCTTCTAGACCTCCCATTGTTCAGATGTTGTATCTCCTAGACTTGTTTTCTAATGCCTCATCTCTTCTTTCCTATTTTTATCTTTTTATTCTACTTTCTGGGGTCTTTATCTTCCAAGTGTTACAATAGACTTTCATTTTTCTCTATTTTAAATTTCTAATGGTTTTGTTGTTGCTATTTCTTCTTATGAGATCTCATTCTGGTTTCATTGTTGAAAGTCTTCAGCTATCATTTCTGAGGATATTAAAGATAGCTTTCCAGAAATTTCACTTTTCCCTGCATAACCTGTTTCTTCCAGGTTTGTTCATTTTTTGTTTTGTTTGCTTGTAGCTCCATCTTCCACAAGACTTTCCTCAGATGCCCAGTGATCCTTACTTACTAAGTGATCCTTAGTAGTCTGTTCATATTTAAAGACTAGAGAGCTAATTGGATGCTCTGAGCACGTGTGTGGACTGATTTGTTGTTACTTTTATCAAAACATGAACTGGTGGGAGTTTTCAGTTGGAGAACTTGATCATATAATCTTTTAAAAATTTCAATATACTTTTATTTTTAAAATAGTCACAACACTAAGCTTTTGGCCCATTCTGCCATTATATAAGCTACAAATGCTTGCTCAGCAGCTGAGGGGCATCCTTTAGAACAGGGGTTCTTAACAAGGGGTCCATGAGCTTGAATTGAAATTCAAAATAATATTATTCTTGTGAGGATGTGTTGGTGTGGGTGTGATATATTTATTTTAAAAATACGCAGTATAGGGTGGACTTAGTAAGGGATCCAGGTTAAGAACCCCTGCTTTAGAAATATGTTTGAAAGTGAATAAAAATCTATCTAAAACAAATAATCAGGTAGTTTCCATAGGAACACAGGTAAGTGTGACTCCACCTCCTAGTCTTCTGTACCGCTGCACTTGCGCCAATCCTGCTCTTACAAGGACATTTCAAAACTAGCAGTAATTAAGTTAAATGGTCTACCCTAATCCTTCCAATAAGCTATACTCACAGTTAACAGCTACAAAAGGTGTTTACACATTAATACTAGCCAGGGCACAAGTGACTGGGTAGTGTTTCATCCCACTTTCCTGGGCACAGGACACAGGCAGAGCACTGGCGTCCTGCTCCTCTGCTTCAGGTGGAAACTTGCAGCTCTTGATTTGCTGCGTGACTTGCCATGTGGGCCATGACATCACGGAGTAGATGACTGATCTCAGGAATCCACTGAAAGTGGAAGCAGCAGCAAGAGCGTAAGCACCCATGTTCTCGAACAGCATCCAGTTGTCCATGTGCATTTCTGGTAGGTCACAGCACTCAACGATATGATCAAGGCCATCGCACATCAGTCCCCATATACTACT
Source organism: Dasypus novemcinctus (assembly GCF_030445035.2). Lineage (NCBI taxonomy): Eukaryota > Metazoa > Chordata > Mammalia > Cingulata > Dasypodidae > Dasypus > Dasypus novemcinctus. The sequence goes on from NC_080678.1 coordinate 17,275,035, forward strand.
TCTCATCTGATTTGCAGAAGGGGCTTTATGTGCGCATGATCATGAAGAATGAAATTAAATAACCCATATGCTCCGTCAGTCACGTCATACATAAAGGTTTGTTCACTCAGTTCATCTTTGTCATCAGAGCCTGTCCCTTTAGTCAATTTTTTGGGCAAATATATTCACTGCAAGTTTGAAAGCTGCTGCAACATATTATCGGCCTGGCTTGGCTATGATTTTCACTCCAGAGCCTGATGGAAAATACTTGCCTAATGCTGGATTGATGACACTCGTGACCTCTTCAAATTTAAGCTTTACATCGTTAGATCCAGGAAAGCTACCATCAATTTTAAGCAGATACATGCTGCAACCAACCTCAGCTACCACGTCAAAGACATGGAGAGCACCAGAGATGACCTGCACAAAGGCTTCAGGATCACGACAGCCACTGCCCACTGGAAGCCGACACCAATGACATCGATATGGAGCTCTTCAGCCCATTCCAAACGAAGCCTTCTGGTTTTGAGTGTGGCTCCAAATTTAACTCTGAGGCAATAGACTGCTTTAGAGTCATCAGTGACAACCTGCAGAACCAACTTTGCCTTCGGGTGGACCTTGGCCACTTTCATCAACTCAACTTCGCTGTCAGAAGTCAGTTATTTGCGGCATAATTCAACTGAGACACTTGTTTACAAGGGTTGGCATAGATTATTCTCTCTGGTGGCACCCCAAGACAGTACTAACTGGATTTCAGTCAAATCCACTCCCCGTGCAGCCAGGGTCTTCACTACGGCTTTAATGTCATTATGTTTGACAGCACAGAAGGGATGACACGAGGAAGAGCTTTAAACCATCTCAGATGTTTCTTTAGAATGTCTCCAAGGTCTGCAATATAAAAGGCATCTTTATTGTCACCAGAAAAAATGTCATCTATTTTTTGGTCCAGGATATCCTTGGTGGTCAAACCTTCATCAAGGAAATGGCAGTCAATCTCTTCATTACTGTTTTTTTTATGATTTCTTGATGTTCCTCTGAAATGCAACAATATGGAAAACTAAGAGATGGAATTTAGAGGGATTTTTTCCCCAGCTTTTCACGAAGACAATTCTCTAGGAATTCCAAATCCCGATGAATCATCCTTGTGCCCTTGGTGCAGCAGTGGAAACGTTCTCAGAGTGCATGGGCACCTCACTCCCTCCTACCACAGGACCATCAGCAGAGATGGTGCTGGGGCTGCTGGCAGAGGGTGGTGGGCGGAGGGTGCAGGGCTTGACAAAGCTGACCATGCCATGCTGCTACCCACGGCACCCTGCTCGTCCCGTGGATGATATCATCTTTAGGTCTTTTCTCAAGAGCTGATTAGACTCCATAGAGATTGACCCAATCTACTGCTGGGAGCAGGAGGTTAGAAGCCTAGCCATCAACATTAAATAATATCTATATATTTATTTATATAAATATAAGATATTTAGAGTACATAAATGTTACATAAAAATATAGGGGATTCCCATACACCCCGCTCCCTACACCTCCCACATTTTCCCATATTAACAACATCCTTTATTAATGTGGGACATCCATTAGAATTGGTGAAAACATTTTGGAACTTTGTCACTAAGCATGAATTATATAGTTTACATTGTAGTTTACTCTCTCTCCCACACAATTTTGTCAGTTATAGCAAGATACGTAATGGCCTGTATCTGTCATTGTAATGGCATTCAGGACAATTCCCAAGTCCCCAAAATGTCCCCATATTTCATATGTTTTTCTCTCTCCCTGCCCTCAGAACATCCAGTGGCCACTGCCTCCACACCAATGATATAATTTCTTCCATTGCTAGAATCACAATAAGTCTATAATAGAATACCAGTAGGTCTACTGTAGTCCATAGTTGATTCCCCAATCCTGAGAATTCTGGGATGGTGATGCTCACTCCACCTCTAATTGAGAAGGGGCTTCGATTCCATGGGGCAGATGAATGGGACTTTCTTGCTTGCTGTTGTAGATACTTTGTTTTTGGGGGGGATGGGCGCTGTCCATCATCATCTCCTTTGTGGTTGTCCTGGGTGAGTCCAATGAACTGGAGAGTAGGTGTTGCAACTCTGTTGAGATTCAGAGCCCAGCTGGCACATGGACAGACCAAAGATTTTAGTCTCTTGGACATACACCTATCAACCCTAGTACTCTTCACAGGTTCAAATAGAAGGGTTGGAAGAGCCATATTTAGGGAAACCACAACTGAGTCCAACTCTGTCACACAGGGAAGCATAAATTCCAAAGTAGGGCCTACTTAGCCATCGACATTTTGGAAGTCAGTTTGGGGAAGGGGATTGGAGGCTTTAGCATCTAATATGCTCGCTTAGTTCCCCTATTTTAGGTACAATGCCCCTATGCCCAACTGAGTGTGAAGTCCTCTGTTTTATCCTACACAGCAAGAAGGAAAAATTCAGTCTTCTTCCAGATGGAGGAGGCACTTCGGAATCTAACTGCTTCTTTTACCATTTTCTCCTCCTCACTTCGGTTTCCCTTCCATTGCCTTCACTTTCAGAGATGTAGTGTCACAATTCCAGAGCTTTGGGGCAGAATCTGTAAAGCAAGCTGGTCTCAGCTTTCCACTGCAGGCCTAGGATTAAGACTAGTTTATACCCTTGTCTGTGTGCATCCCAGCTTCCCAAATTTTATTGCTATTATCCCCTTTCTTGCTTTCTTGCTCTTCCTATCCTTCAGGGTTTATGCATTTGGAAAAAAAATTCCTCCTTGTCATTTCAGTGGGATTTCTGGAGGGAATGAAAGTAGGTATACATTTAAAATCCACCAACGTATCCCAGAAGCCTTGAACTGAGTTTAAATCATGAGTTGGAGTTTAATAAAAGCAATAGGTGAGGAAGGGTGGCCCAGACAAAAAGATAGTGCGTGGGTGTGAAATCCCAAGTTCTTCATCACGTGATCACATCACATCAGGCTTCTCTGTTAAAACACCTGTCTTCCTCCCTGGGCCTGGAGGACAGGAAGGCAGGTGTCACTGATTTGGGTTCCCAATTCCTCTGTTAGGTACTCCATGATGTTTTTAAAATACTAATCCCAATAATAATTCATTTGCTTAAGGAGAAAATGAATGAGTGAACAAATGAATAAACGTGGCATGCCTCAGACACTGCCTTGTGCTGAAGATCCCGGGGTTCTCAGTGGCCCTCCACCAGGCTGGGGGCTCTGGAGAAGAGGGCTCCTGCCCTCTCACCTCTGCATTGTTCTCTGCTTCCACTGGGTGACACCTTACCGCATACAGGCTGAATGAACATGACCATTTTTACTGTGGTGTTCAGTCATTATTGATTGAAAGGCCTGTCAAATGGCTTACAGGTTCCGAAATAGTCACTTAAAAAAAAAGAATAGGTTATCAATCACATGGGAGGGAGCAAGGATTTTCTGGTGGGAATATTCTACTCTTGCCCTGGGTCATATCAAGCGTGCGCTAAGCCCATGGAGACAGTCACAGGAGGGGTTTTAGGGATGTTACAGTCCCCACCCAACCCCTCACCCTTCTCTGGTTTGCCACAGTGTCCAAGTGTACATCACAAAAGCCACTTCTTGATCATTACATCTCCAGAAGGCCCTTTGGGAGTGCAAAGATGTCATCTGCTCTGGGATGATGCATGAAGAAAGCTCCACCAACCTTGCCATGCAGCCTCTGTTATCCCACTTACCTCAATAACTGCAGCTACGTGTGCCTCAGGCTAGAGCAGTGGGTCTCAAAGTACGGCCCCTGGCTCTCAAAGCAGCACCAGAATCACCTGGAACCTTACTAGAAATGCAGATTCTCAGACTCCACCCTCCAGAAGTACTGAATCAAAACCACTGGAGATGGGGTCCAGCAATCTGTGGTTTAACAAGTTTTCTAGGTGACGCCGATGCATGCTAAGTGTGAGACCACTAGACTTAGATCATTAGTTCCTGGGGGACAACTGCCACAATTATATTTTCTTATGCCCTATAACAAGCCTAGTACTATAAATGCTCACATGTCAACAGACCTGAATAGTATGAGTGAATTTAACTGAGAAAGTATTGATAAAATAGAAACCTTGGGAGAGTGAGTCAGAAAACCCACAGACCTGTTGATCCCAGCAACACAGGGAGGTGAAAGTTGTCAGGAAGAGGATCTTGAGAGGTATTGAAGGAGTGATGAGAAGCGGAGAGAAGAAGCTGTCAATGTCAAGAACTAACTCCCCCCTAAGCTATGAAAAGTTCCACCTGCTATGTCCAGAACACCTGTGTGATTTGGGTTTGATCTTGTTATTAGGGGTGACAGAGAGGGATATGAATTTAAAAAAATTACATGCACATACATTTTCTATTTTCTCCCTGCTATTCTAGGAAAAAAAGAACTGTACTTGTTCCTTTTTTAAAAAAAAAGATTTATTTATTTATTTCTCTCCCCTCCCCGCCCCCCACCCTGGTTGTGTGCTCTCTGTGTCTATTTGCTGCATCTTCTTTGCCCGCTTCTGTTGTTGTCAGCGGCACGGGAATCTGTGTTTCTTTTTGTTGCATCATCTCTCCATGTGTGCGGCACCATTCCTGGGCAGGCTGCACTTTCTTTCCCACAAGGCAGCCATGCCTGCACCCGGGCTCTGGCTGCAGTCGCTGCCTGCGGAGCTGAGCCCATTTCCCTCCAGGTTGCAGGCTGACTGTGGTGGCATCCAGACTCAGCCTCCCACGCAGTCCACACCGAGCCTGGGCGCTCTGGTCCATCACCACGTCTTTAACGTCCTTCAGCTGCCTGCAGGGCTTTTTATTACTGACGGTCATGGGCAGGCAGCAGATGGAGCCAGAGAGAGGTGGAGGGATGGAGCAGAGTTCCCCTAAAGGGATGAGGCTTACAAAGGGCACAAGGAAATGTCAGAACTGAAGACCGCCCTACTATAGAGATCAGAAGAGTGTGTATAACTCAGCTCCCTCCTGCTCAGTTTCAGTTCCCAAGTAGCAGACACCCCATCTGAAAGCCGGGCAACAGCTACCCAGGGAGAATCTGTGATACTGCAAAGGAGGAGGAAGGGGCAGCGCAAAGCTAAAAATCGTGATAATTAGAAGAGCTACAGTTCAGTGGGCACCTACTCAGCAGCAGGCACAGTTTACATCCCTTACCTCGTTTTACCTTCAAGAAGGGGCAATGAGGTTGTCTTCAGTTAAGGACCCTTGCCAACGCCACCAGGGAAGCAAGTGGAAGAAATCCACTGGACCTAGTGATGGAATTGCAGCAAGCATTTCCCAAGGGCGTTCTATTTGGGGACTGAGGTATATAGGGTGGCAGTCACCAAGCTTTAGGGCTTTGGGGTTTGGAGTCAAATTCTGGCTATGGCACTTAGCGCCTCTGTACCTTGGTTTTCTTATTGATAAAGTGGGAATCATAAATACATAATTACTATGGAAATTGTGAAGATTAAGTGAGCAGGGTAAAGCTCTCAGGAAGCCCTCAGTAAATAGCAGCTACTGTTAGGTGCACTGAAGATCCTGCAGTCACTATCTTTTCATTTATTTTTTTTTTAGGAGAGACCAGGGACCTCGTACATGTGAAGCAGGGGCTCCACCACCAAGCTACACCCACCCGCGTCATCATTTGCGTTTTGACAAATCTATGAGAAGATCAGGTGGGCAGGTATAGCTTGGTGGTTGAGCCCCTCTGTCACAGGTACGATAAACACCCATGAGAAAAAACGCTAGAGGGGGCTGGGCCAGCTGAGAGAGCTGGCAGACCTGTGCGGAGGAGACCGGGAAGGAAGGAAGGTCAGGGAGCAAAAGTCTGAGGCTACAGTCATTCCAAGAAAGACCGGCAAGGCCAAGGGGAGTCCTTGAGCCAAGATCTGTCAGAAGAGTCCCGCACCTCCCAGGAGGCGCCTCCTGCGCATCCCTACCAAGCTCAGCAAGAGTAGCACGTGGGAGGCACCATGCCAAGGACCTCAAAGCACGGCAGCTGGGACCATCGGCCCCGTATGCTCCTTGCACTCGGAGACGTGCGAGCGTTCTCATGGCTGCCACAGTTATTTATTGACAACAGAAATAGCCAGTGACACGTGTGGCGGGAAGACACTCAGCTCTGACTGAACCCTGTGTTGATGCCATGTTGTATAAATTAAGAAGTCAGTTGCCCTTTAAGAAGGAAGCTCTAGACAGCAAGGGCCACTTCCTCCAGGCTGCCCTCCCAGGACACACAGGCCCGGGGTTCACACGTCTATCAGCTCTGGTCTCCAGTGGTTTATTTCTGCCTCATGCCAGCTTCGTCTTCTTTGATATTAAGAACCCCCAGTCTCCAGCCTCTGACTTTGTTTGCACTTTATGAATATGCCAGTTTTTTTTTTAAGCTTCTAAGAAAAATGTCCTGATTCCTGAGGAACATTTCTGGAAATTCCCTGGGGGTGATTCACCAGAGAAGTGAAATCAGGTATTTTGTTAAGTTACTGAATATTTTATTTTCGAGCATGTGTGAGTATTTTATGCCTAACTCCATTTCTTTTTCCCTAAAATCATACCTTTCTCCTCCCCTCAGGCAGGCAATTATTCCAAAATGAAGTCAGGGAATGGAGAGTGGAAGCCACGTTGATGATTTTGAGTGGAAGATCAGTTCCATTCGTTCTACTCTAAGTTTTGGTTAAAGGCAAATGGAAAATAGAAGGATAAATTGTATTTTATTGCCACAATCTCTAATCCAACTCAAACTTATTATCTTAGGTATTACTTAGTAAATTATTATTTTGAGTAACCTTTAACCCTTGGATCATGGCTGCAAAACAGTGTTAAATTGCGTTTAACTACCCTTCGTCATTTATGTCATTAAAACTTTTCTTCTTAATCTCGTTATTTCATATATATTCTTTTAATACACATTTTCATGATCTCCTAGAAGCAGCCAGTCCCTTTCTCAATCACTTTTTGGATAATTCCTACTTGCTTAGTGACTGTAATAGGTCTCCTCATCCAGACTGCAGGTAATTAGGAAATGGAGCAGGGACGTACACATTTTTTTGTGATTTCCAGCACTTAGCATAGTGACCGGCATAGAGTAAGTGTTTTAATAATCCTTTGTTGGAATCAAACAATAGCCCTCTTCTAGGCACTGAAGCCTACGATTTTCAATAAGTCACAAAACTCTTCCTCATGGAGCTCTACCCATCAGTGGGAAAAGGGAGGCAAATAATCCAACAGTTCCAGTTAAGTGTGTACAACCCGGAATATATATACAGGTGCTAAGGGGATGTAGGATGGCGGGGGATCTGCAGAGGGGCTTCCTAGAATGGGCAAGCCCTGTGCTAAATATGATGGACAAGTAGGAAAAATGATTGTCCTCTGCCTCTTTGGCTTCGGTTGGGTTTTTTAACACTTTTTGGTGCTACACAAATAATATTTCTCCTTTCTCATCCACTCTTCCTCATTAATACATTTAATAAGCTATAGTCTAAATGTTCCTGCCCTCAGGGAAGTGTGTGTACAAAGCTGCTCATGACTGTGGAAGTATTGTTTGTTATCACAAAACCTTGGGACAACCCAAAGGTCCTTTAATAGGTCCTTTAATTTAAATAAAGAATGATAGATTCATTAATGAACCCATTTAGTCATTTCATCAGCAAACATTTACTGAGCATCTATTATATGCCAGGTACTGTTCTAAGTGTTAAAGACATGGCCTTGAAATTCCTACAGAGCTTATACTCTTGTGAGGGAGAAAGATAAACCGTCAATGAATTGTTTTCATTACAATCAATGATTTGTAATGAAATGTCAGTTAGTGGGATGAAGAAAAATAAATCAGGGAGGAGTAGAGAATGACTGCTATTTTATTAACAGCTAAGGTAGTCAGAGAAAGCCCTGAGCAGGGCCCTGAATAAAGGAAGGGAGTATGCCATTTACATCCCTGGGGAGACAGATCCTTGAAGTAAGTGTGTCCCAGGGGAGTAAACAAGAGAGCAAAGGTCCTGGGGTCACATGCTTGGAGCCTTTGACGGAAGACAGGAGGACAGAGCAGGCAGAATGGGGTAAGGGAGGGGAATGGGCACATGCTTATGATGTATTGTTAAGGTAGAAAATCAAGTGATACAACACTTGTCCCATTTTGTTAAAACTATTCACATACATAAATAAATGATCGGAAGGAAATAAACACTGTTGTGTTAACTGTTGTTACCTCTGGCTTGGGCTATTATGGATTTTCAAAATTGTTTCTGCTTATCTGTATTTTCTAATTTTATAAAATCAACATAGATAAGTTTGTAGTTCAATCTTTGAAAATGAAAAAAAAAAAAAAATCAGGTCCTCAGCTCTAAAGCCCTGTGTTTTACCCCACTTTCCAGGTTGGAGCCACTGTTAGCGCAGTGTCCAAGGACCTGGGACTCACGCTCCACCGCTCCAGCCCAGAGTTGCATCCTGGCCCCCTGAGATCAGCCTCCTGCCTCGACAGTGGCATCCCTGGGTGCCAGTGTTTATGGTCCAAACTTTGGCATCATTCTAACTACCCACACACCCTGCATCCGTGTGGTCCCATATCAATGTCCTCTGAAAACTCAACATCTGCCCAGCTTCACCATCCAAACCTCCATTATTGTACCCACCCACTGGCTGGACTTCTTTACCAGGACTGTCATTTCTTTGCTGTCCTTCTGATCACAGTCTGGCATTTTCTCAGTATCATCTGCCATAAAGTCTTCAATACCTCCTGATTTCTGATGTCGAGTCCATTCCTTGGGGTCCGACCTCACTCTGGGCAACCTCTGCCTTGCTAACCTGGCATTTCAGCGCAGAGCTGACCGGGCTCTGGCCACACCATATTTCTTGCTATCCTTTGAAGACACCAGGTTCACACCCCACTCTGTCCTTCCTCTATTTCTTCCCCCTCCAGAGAGTGCCCTCCCCCTATCTACCTACCCGATCCCATCCATCCTTCAAAGCCCAATTCCAGCAGTAGTAACAAGAAGAGAATAAGTTTCTGTGTGTCAGTTACTGTACTAAGTATCTTCATGCATTATGTCCTTTAATCCTACCAACAATGACATTATTTTACTAATTTTTCAGATGATAAAATTGGGGCTCAGCTTTATCAAGTAACTTTCCCAAGGTCATAGTTATGGAACCTGGACTTAAACCAAAGACCATCTCACATGTGCTGTTCAGCACCATCCATTGCCATTCTCTTTCCAGGAAACTTCCTCTGACCTTTCCTGCTCAAACTAATATCTCTCTTTTCAGAAAAGTTATGGTTCTCATACTCTGCCTGCTGCAATAAGTATTTTATATTTGATTGTGTTTGCTGCTATTTAAAATTTCATATCCCTAGAGGAGAAGCAAACTCTCATACACTGCTGGTGGGAATATAAATTGGTACAAACTCTTTCATAAGCAGTTTGGCAGTATCTATTAAGTAGAGCATACATACTTTATGACTCAGCAATACAATTCATAGGTATTTATCCAAAAACTAAAGAAACATTTGCCCATAAAATGTCTTATGTAAGAATGTTCACAACAGCTTTGCTCATAATCACCCCAAACCGGAAACAACCCAAATGCCAATCAACAGTAGACTAGAATACTATACCCACCAGGAGATCAAATAAGCTACATACAACAATAAGAATGGACCTCATGAACATGTGTTGAACAAAAAGAGCCAGACACAAGAGAGTATATAGGAACAAAAAGAGGCAAAAATAATCCATGCTAGAAGAGATAAGGATAGTGGTTATCTTTGAGGGAGTTGGGTATAGATTGCAAGAAGTTAGTTGAGAGAGAGGATTTGGAGACACTGATAATGTTATATTTCCTGGTCTTGGGTGTTTTCAGTTTGAAAGTTATATAAGCTGTACACTTAGATATGTGTAAATAAATTATTGTTCAATAAAAAGTTAAAGTAAAACCAAAGAAAATTCCATCTTTTCTGGATGGTGATTCACTTAACGTCTGGGACCAAAGTTTATACCTTTCTATACCTCCTTTTCTTAAATCCATTTGTGGGAGCTATAACTTAGATACTTGGCATCATTTCTTTTTCACAAAAATGAAAGGGCTCGTCTTGTGGGAATAATTGCTTATTTTTAAGTTGGATTGTGCATTTGTTCAAAGTTGGTTCTTTATTATCCAGAAAATCACAGAGCCAACTAAACTCAATTCTGAGTGTTCTGAGCCTTCTCCTTTAAGAGCCCTTTCTCCAAACTTGCTAGTATCCATTCAAGTTAGGGAAATTTCTTCTGATTGTTACAATAGAATCTTAGTTCCATATAGAAGGCTTATCTAGAACTATAATTATCTTTGATATCTCAAATCCTTTGGAGATGTAAAATTATTTGTGGATCACTTGATCTCTAAGACCCAAAAATATTATAATCATGTTCATTTCTTAAAGTGACAGTTAAACTCCAATTCTTTTCAAGAAGCTATGTGGATGAAATCACATCCAAATGTAAGAATCTATTGACTCTCTTCATCTTTGATATCCTGATTTCCAACCCCCAGCACTTACACTTAACTCTTTCAGTTTCTATCCCTCTGCTGAAATTTCCTATCTGTTCATGCATGTTATTCACCTTTTCTATAGTCTTTTAATGTATTAATCACAATTATTTTAAAGTCCTTGTCTGAAAGTCTTGACATTTTGATAATCCTGGAGTCTGGTTCTATTGATTACCCTATCTCTTGACAATTTTTTTCCCCTGCTTTTTTGTGTGCCTTATATATTTTTTTAGTTGTGTGGAATAGTGTAGATAGAGATAAATAGTACATTTATGCCTAAAGTTTGGCTTGCTTCTTCTTCTGTCAGGGCATTACTGTCAGGGGTTGAGTCAGTTTAGCCAGCAGTAAAACTGGGTTTGGGTTTTATTGTTGCCATTGTTATCTTCAGCCGATCACAGATTTCAAATTCTCCTAGAGGTGGGAATCATGTTGCCTCATGTTTTGAGTGGGGTCTGAGGTGCAGAGGGGCTTTCTTAGGTTTCCTTCTTACACCTCAGCTTTCAGCCATCCAGGCATACCTGTGCCATAAGGGGGCCTCTATCCTTGTCCTTGCTTTCCCTCCACAGTGGTGGGCTGCCCTTACTTATGGGGGAGTGATTCTTAGATCTCTTCATTCAGCTGTGGGCTTAAGTAGACCCATGTGCTTGGGGTCGGGAGTGAAGTTTTCTTGGTGTTTCCATACTTTTTCTCCATAGCATTCCAAATTCTGTCTTGAATCTATGGTTGGATTTGGGCAGGATTTTCCGACCCCTTCCCCAACAGTAAGAGATCTCTGGTTAAATCAGTGCACAGTCCAGGGCCCAGCTCAGCTTCCTGCCTCTATCCCACGGTCAGAGGTTTGGGGTTTTTAAAAAATTTTAACTAGAGAAATTGTAAATTTACAGAAAACTCATGTAGAAAATACAGCATTCCCAATACATCCCCCAATGATTAACACTTTGCATCAGTGTGGTGCCTTTGTTACAACTGATGAAAGAATATTATAATTGTACTATTAACTATAGTCATTTACATTAGGTTGTATTTTTTTCCCATATACCACCTTATCATTAACACCTTGCATTAGTGTGGTACATTTGTTATAACTCATAAAAGATCACTTTTCTTATTGTACTATTAACTGTAGTCCATTGTTTACACTAGGGTTCACTGTGTTGTATGTTGTACAGTGCTGTTTTATCTTTTAATTCTTATTCTAGTAATATATATCCAACCTAAAATTTCCTCTTTTAACCACATTCACATATATAATTCAGCATTGTTAATTATACTCACAGTGTTGTGCTACCATCACCACTATCCATTTCCAAACCTTTATAAACACCCCAAATAGAAATTCTGTACAATTTAAACATTGACTCCCCACTCTGCCTAGCCCCTGGTAACTTATATTCTAGATTCTAACTTTATGATTTTTCTTATTCTAATTATCTCATATCAGTGAGTTCATGCAATATTTGTCCTGTATCTGGCTAATTTCACTCAACGTAATGTCGTCAAGATTCATCCATGTTGTCGCATGAATCAGAAGTGCATTCCATTATTAATGCTGACTAATACTCCATTGTACGTATGTGCCACATTTGCTTTATCCATTCATCAGTTGATGGACGTTTGGGTTCTTTCCATCTTTTGGGAATTGTGAATAATGCCTCTATGAACATTGCTGTTTTTCCCAGACAATCTATCTTTGCCTATGTCCTGGGGGCAAGAGGGTCTTCTGTGCTTCCCCGACAGTCCACAACTTTTGTCTCAGAGGGGGGAAGGATGAGGGCAGAGGTTTGTGTATGTTTCCCTCCCAACAGCCTTCCCCATTTTTCCTGGAGAGGCTTTCCCCAGCCTCCAGCCCTGCCCTTAATCTTTCTCACGAGCACCTGCAGAGGCTGGTGGAGAAGCATCTGAGAGGGCAAACTTCTTCTGTGGCTGGGGTCACTGACACACTGACACATACTTGGCCTTTCACAATTCATTAATGTGTTAGATGATTTCTTCTTACCCATTTCTATGGCCACGTCTTTCCTCCTGCTCTGCCAAAGGCGACCCAGTTCTTATGGCCCATCTTTTCTCAACAGTACTGTCCCTCTTTAAATATGAATTACCTGATTTTTGTAGATAGTCTGCCTTTGCCTTCCTATCTTAGGGATTCCTTTCTATCTCCTAAGTGGAAACTGGTTCTTGAATCTCTTTCAAGTCAAGACCAACAGGGACAAAAGGAGTGAATAGTCAACCCAATTTCCATTTTAAAATTGGAATTTCTGCTGATTTCCTATTTCCATTTATGTAAACATGTAATTTCAATAATAAAACACCAAATGCCACCATTCTTCATTATCGTTTGAAGTCCAACAAGCTTTCATTTACTGTTTAAAACTAAAGACTTGGGATATGGCTCAAGTGATTGAGCTCCTGCCTACCTCATAGGAGGTATCTGATTCAGTTCCTGGTGCCTCCTAAAGACAGAAAGCTGGCGTGATGGGCAGGCATGACAATCTGATGCAGCAAGATGAGATAACAAGAGACACAAAAAGAAAAACACAATGAAAAACACAATAAAGCAGGACACGGAGGTGGCTCAAGCAATTAGGCACCTCCCTCCCACTTCAGAGGTCCTGGGTTCAGGTTTTTGTGCCTCCTAAAGAAACAAAGAAGATGAACACACAGTAAGTGCAAACAATGAGGGGGTGGGAAGAAATAAATAAATATTTTTAAAAAACCTAAAGCCTTAATAAGGATTTAAAATAACATTTTACCTTCTGCTTTGACGTAGAGTACATATTCAAGTTATAGACTCAACTGTGGTTAATTTTTTATAGTTGAGTTCACATCATAAAATTAAGTATTAATGTAAAAATTTCCTTGTAATTTTAACCTGCAATTTAGCAAGGGGTTTCTAAGAATTTGCAAAGTTATAAGAAAGAATGAACTGTGAACTGAGGGGATCATCTTTCAAAGCCATAAACTTTAGGCTTTCTCAGTGGTTTCACAAATGAGAATTGCCTTTTTCCCAAAGATGAAAGTACTGCAGCAAGCAGAGGTATAGTTCAAAGAGGCACAGAAAGAGACAGGGGCTCAAAAACAGAAATATCTGTGAAAGTTACTCCCAATTCAAACTTTGCTACCAATTTCTAAATAAGTACCTATTTCATTTATGCCGTGTCTAATGATTATTACAGCTGATATTCTCAATCAGGATTTCTGAACCTCAGTGCTCTTGATAATTCTTTGTTGTGGGGGCTATCTCTTGCATCCTAGCCTGTTTAGCAGCATCCCTGTCCTCCACCTGCCCCCACACCCTCACCCTCCAGTTGTGACTATCAAAGATGGTATCTCCAGACATTGACAAATGTTCCTCTGGAGGACAAAATCATACTGGTTGAGAACAACTGCTCTGAACAAGGGCTCTGACTAGCATCTGTTTGTTCTTTGCGATTGTATACTTTGCTGGTATTCGGAAAACATGTGCCATGTTTAGTTGGACAGGATGCACGCGGTTCACAAGAGTGCCAGGTGTAAGGCACGGCTGAAATCTAGCCCTTGTTCTGCTCACCAAGTCGGGCACCAAACTGGGGCTCTTTCTTGGAGGACGACGCCACTTTATAACTCGCATAAAGGAGTCTCAGGGGCTGGCAACAGTTAGCAAGGTTTACAAAGTGATAAAAAGAAGGCTGGACTGTCAGGGCTTAATTAAATTCATCTGGCCGAAATCCTTAAATTTTGCAGATTGCAGAACTGAGGCTCAGGGAATTCTAGAAGGGTGGCTGTGAAGGATGTGACCCCTAAGTTATCTCCTTAGGGGACGGGAGAAGTTGTTAAACTGCAGAGAGCTTGACCATTAAATGGGGAAAAATCTCATATACCTTGTGGAGAGGGGCTCTTGCAAGGGGTAGAGGAAGGAACTTTGCAGGCAGCAGGAGACAAAGAAGAGGTCTCGCATAAGATGAGCCGAGGAGGAGGAGTGACATCCGCCTGACCACAAAGGACTCCCTGGAGAACTATGGGTTGGTGCCCACAGTTAGGCGGGGATCTGTTCAAAACCAAGGGCAGGGTCTGATTCACGTTGCAGCCTCTGAGCTTGTACCTGGCCCCTAGTAGCATGGAGTAGAGGTGCAGCAACGTCCAAGGCTGGGCAAGAGTTGGCTGTGAAGATGCCTAGGGTAGAAGCAGGAAGTCCTCCTGGTGGAAAGGATGGGATATTCCAAGAAACCACTGCCTCGGTCTCCCTGACCTCAGAGAGTTCTCTTCTCTCTATAAGAAAACGTGGTTAAATAGGACATCCCTTCCTCTTCTGGATGATCCACACCCTGAAGGTGGTAAAAGCTCAAGTTCCATTTTACCACCATCTGCCCTGGGGAGCCTGGCTACCCCAACCTGTTCCCTGGACCCACAGCTGGAACACATGTCTCCCCAGGGCAAGCAGGGCTCAGGGTCTCTGAGCCCAGTGATACCCCAGATTCTTGGTGGTTGGGGATCTGTCCCAAACACTTGCCATGTCTCTGCCCCTGCAGGTTAACTTGGTTTTGGTCAAGAGATGAGCCCCACTCATTCCCCAGAAAAAGTTCAGACCAGGCACAAGTTTATCAGATTTTGCAAAGGACACACAAGCTCAGCAATCCCCTTTGACACGCCGCTTCTCCCCTGCCCTTCTGGCCGCAAGCCCACTGCTGTGTTCTTCTTCTCTCCTGGCTGCCCTGGGAGCATGCAATGTCACAGTTCCAGCCTTTTCTGAGCCTCAGGGGTAATATGCCAATATTTAGTGAACAACAGCACAAGTGCGAACCATTCTGAGTAGTGCTGCCAGTGGCTAGAATATCTGGGGGTAGGTGGGTCCTGGAAAAGGGGCAGTGACTCTTTGCCAACTGGTACAGGAGTATTTCAACACACTGGTAAGGGCTTAAGAGCTCCAAATGTCTCTTTCCTTCTTGGGAGAGCAATTGGCTCCAGCTGGCTCGCCTACCTCTACAGGCTCCTGCAGCTGTCAACAGATGCCGCAAGGGCCCTGTAAGTCCCTGCCATTCGCCCTCCTCAGGAGGCTGTGCAGCCCTAGAGAGAACCCCCACGACAATATTCCCGTGCAGCTCTCCTTCCCACATCGCACCAATTGTGACTGGCTGTGGCGCTTGTCCAGAAAGAGCCTAGCGATAGTCTAGTCCCACGACCACCCCTGTTCTGCTGCCAAACTCAGCAAACATTTCTGCAGGATCTGACTCCGGAACAATGTATAAGGCACCACCTGCAGCTGTATTTAAATGTAATCAATCCTGCAGCGGCACTCAACTGGGAGGAAGTCATTTCCTGCGATGTCACCAGCAGGCCACAACCGTCCTCTAGCCACCACGGCATGCGGCAGAGGGCATTATTGTCAGCAGCACGGGAGCCTGAGGATGCACCACGTCAGGGATTTGGGAGTTCGTCGTTAGGGGCTGCAGTGACATATAGTCGATAGGTCGAGTGTTCGGATGAGAGACTCTAAGGCTGGCGTAGAAGAGCAGCGAGGGGCCTGGATTCCATACCAAGAGGAGGTCAGGCCAGCTCGGGATGTGCAAATGGGCAGAGGGGGTGGGAGACCTGAGCCAGGAGGCTAAAGGAAGAGAGCGGTCTCAGGCACCTCTTAACACCTGGGCCTGGGAATTCTGTCAGCACTCAGGAGGAATTACCTGCAGAGTAGTATCCAAACTAATTGAACCTGCATAGCACTTATGCTTTGGTCAATTTTCATTATTTGCCATAATTATGGTGTATAAAGGCTCATAAAGTCTCCATGAGCACTGAACTAGCAAACACTGAACTAGCCTTGATGGCCCTCAGCTGGATTTTTTTCAGCTTTGCACATGTGCATGTCCACAGTTACCTGCAAAAGCACAGGCGGACCACGGTGACAGAGTTGTACTCAGTTGTGGTTTCCCTACACATGGCTCTTCTGTTCTTCTTTTTGAAGCCATAATTAGTACTAGAGTTGGTAGGTGTATGTCCAAGAGACTTAAATCTTTGGGTTGTCCATGTGCCACCAGGGCCTCGAATCTCAACAGAGTTGTAACACCTACTCTTCAGTTCATGGTCTCACCCAGGACAACCAACAAGAAGGTGGTAATGGACAATGACCATCCCAAGAAACCGAGAGTCTACAGCTGCAAGCAAGAGAGTCCCATCCATTGTCCCCAATGGATAACAGCCCCCTCTCGATTAGAGGTGGAGTAGATATCACCATCCCAGAATCCTCAGGATTGGGGATTGAACTATGGACTAAAGTAGACTTACTGGTATTCTGCTATAGACTTATTGTGATTCTAGCAATGGAAGAAATTATATCCTTGATGTGGAGGCAGTGGCCACTGGAGGTTCTGAGGGCAGGGAGAGGGAAGAAAAGGTGTAACGTGGGGGCATTTTCAAGAGGGAATCATCCTGAATGATATTGCAATGACAGACGCAGGCCATTATAAACCTACAGAAGTGGGTGGGAGAGAGTGTAAACTACAATGTAAACTTTAATCCATGCTTAGTGGCAGTGCTCCAAAATGTATTCATCAATTGCAATAAATGTACCTCACTACTGAAGGATGTTGTTAATGTGGGAAAATGTGGGAGGTGTGGGGAGCAGGACATGTGGGAATCCCCTACATTTTTTAATGTAACATTTATGTAACCTAAGTATCTTTAAAAAAAAAATAGGTGTAATATGGTAGCATTTTTGGGACATTGGAATTGTCCTGAATGATGTTGCAGTGATGGATACAGGCCATTATATATCTTGTCATAACTTACAAAAATGTGTGGGAAAGAGTTTAAACTATAATGTAAACTATAATTCACACTTAATGGCAATGCTCCAATGTGTGTTCATCAATTGTAACAAATATACCACACTAATGAAGGAGGTTGTTAATGTGGGAAAGTGTGGGAGACATAGGGAATTGGGAATATGGGAATTCCCTACATTTTTTAATGTAACATTTATATAATCTAGGTATCTTTTAAAAAATAAAAATAAATACAGTACGGGTTGATTTTTTTTTAAAACAAATGTGCCAGGTCCTGCATACTGAATTTCCGAATGAGGATCCCTTGTATATTGTTTATTTTATATGACTTTAGTTTTCAAAATTCCTTTTATTATCCTCAGAAAATTCTGGAATCAAAAGGACTCCCGATTATTGAAATGAAAAGATAACCTGAATCTGCATTTGGCACAAGTGCGAGGCAGCCTGGACGGCGAAGAGCAGCTGACCACATGCTCTACACTCCTCCTTGAAAGTGGTAACTGGTGACATGGTTTGGGAGCAGAATTAATGGCTGACTCTGGAATCAGTGTGGCATGGATTTGTATTCGAATCAAGCCTCCCTCATTTTCTGCTTGCATGACTTTAGACAGGTTGTTTCTCAACTTTCTCTTCTGTGCAAGGGGGATAGTAAATAATATGTATTTCTTGGGGTTGTAAAAATTAAATGAGCAATGGCTGCAGAGTAATTGGATACTTTTTAGGTTGTTCCCATGAGTTACTAATGGAAGTTGGCTGAACACCTCCCTCAACGACCAGTTAAGGGGAAGACAAGTTACTTTTCAAGTAGGCATGTCAGAG
The DNA here is from genome assembly GCF_030445035.2 of Dasypus novemcinctus. Lineage (NCBI taxonomy): Eukaryota > Metazoa > Chordata > Mammalia > Cingulata > Dasypodidae > Dasypus > Dasypus novemcinctus. The sequence goes on from NC_080678.1 coordinate 17,293,085, forward strand.
AGAGACAATGTCTCCTCTTCTGAGAAGTGAGGATAGAGGACATTTGAAAGAAAGACTGACGTTCAGAGTCCACTGGCTGTATTTGAAAGAGGAGAGGGGAGGAGGAGAGAGAGAAGGAGCAGGCTGGGAAAGACACGGGGGAGGACCAGTTTAAAAAGAAAACAAGTATTGCTATTTTGGAAGATGATGGGAGGAGTTGCTCTGTGTTTGGGAGGAGGATGGAAATGGGGAAACTATTATTTTAGAGCACAGAGGGAAAGAGGCTATAATTACGAAGGGGGTGTACGAGTACCACATGCTGAGTGATGAAACGAGCCGGCTTAGGGAAGGGAACCGTGGAAGGCCCCAGGACTCTCCTCGCCTAGCTGCCAGCAGGTCACAGGGCGGCACCTGCCTTTCTCCTGAGCGAAGCATGACAATCAGGGCAGAGAGAGATTTCTGGGCAACAGTAGGAAGGAGAGAGCACTGCCCGGCAATCGTGATAAGCAGAAATTGACCACCACACAAAATGGGGTGCACAGTGTGTCAGGTAGCTCTCACCAGGACTGAGCTGGTCCTGGGGTGTGATTGTGACAGCCGAGAGGGTGAACTGTGTTCTGGCAGCAAAGAACAGCTGGGCAAAGGGGGTGGGTGCATCGTAAATGAGGGGGACGCAGGGCAGAGGGGACAGGCGTGCAGGGTGTGTGCAGGGGAGGGCTGAGGACAATGGGGAGCGAGGCTGGGCAGAGCCCAACAGCAGCTCTGGGTCTCCTGGCAGGCTGGTGCCAGCCTGGCAAGGAGGCTCCATCGAAAGAACAGTCTCTGGAGACGCTCACAGGGTCCCCTGTGGTGTGTTGTGTATAGTACCTCTTACATTCCTGTTGTCTGCATTCTAGAATACAGCTCCAGTCGACCTTGACAATGCTTACCTTAACAGAGGAAGGAACTGAACTTTCCCACATGCTCTAGAATAGTAGGTAGGACTACTATCCAATAAACCTGGTCTTGCTAGTCTCTGTGTTACCCCTTCCAAGCTGTGTGATCTTGGGGAGGTTTCTAAATTCTCTGAGACACCCTTTCCTCACTTTGAGGAGGTGTTGTGAGAATTAAATGAGATAATACACATAATGTGCCTAGAGACCAAGGAGCACTCAGTAAACCTAGCTATTTTTCTCAAAGCTCAGAGGAGTTCAATGGCTTGTACCAGGTCATTTGGTACACGTTATGAAGTGATAGAGCAGATGTTTAAACCCTAGACTTGTTCAAGTTCTTTCTCCTATGTTCTTTCTGCTAAGCCACACTCTTTCCTCTCCTGATACTAGGAAATAAAGGCTTTAGATGCAACTGAAGAAACGCTTACAAGGCACTGACTATGTGAGAGGTCAATGGACTTAGATGAACCTTAAACAATTCTTATCTCCACAGTAAAATATCATGCCTTCTCTTTATTATTTCTTTCTAATTACTTTGGGCTTAATGTGCTCTTGTTTATCTAGCTTCTTAAAATGAAAACTTAAATAATGGATTTTACACCTTTCTTCTTTTCAAATGTAATTATTTAAAACTATAAATTTCCCTATAACCATTTCTCTTTTTTTTATTTTTTTTATTTTTAAAAATTACATTCAAAAAATATGAGGTCCCATTCATATAACCATTTCTTTAGTCACATGTAATTAATTTTTACATGTTGTGTTTTCATTTTCATTCAGTTCAAAATACTTTATAATTTCTCTCATAATTTCTTCTGTGACCTGTGGATGATATAGAAGTGTGTTGCTGAATTTGCAGAATTTTTCAGATATATATTTTTTATTAATTTCTAAGTCAAGTCTATTATGGTAAGAGAACATACACTATGATTTCAGTCCTTTGCTATATATTGAAACTTATTTTATGGCCCAGCATATGGTCTATCTTGGTGAATGTTCACGTATTATTATTTTTTTTTCAGGTGGTACCACAGATTGAACCCAGGACCTCGTACATGGGAAGCAGGACTCAACCCCTTCAGCTACATCCGCTCCCCTCCATGTATTCTTGAAACAAATGAATATTCCATGGTTATTGGGTTGAGTGTTCCACAGATGTCAATTGAGCCTGCTGGTTATTCAAATTTTCTATAGCCTTAACTAAATTTTTTGTCTACTTGCTCTGTTAATTATTGAAACTAATGTTAAAATTTCCAACTACAGTACAGGTCTATCATTCATTTTGCTCATTTTTTTGCTTAACGTGTTTTAAAATTCTGTTAGTGTGTGCATACACCTTTAAAATTGACATGTGTTCCTGATTAATTGACCCTTTCATCATTGGTCCTTTTATTACAGCCACTACAGCTTTCTTATGGCTAGTGCTTATATGGTATAAATTTTTTCATCCTTCAGTTCTATTCAACCTGCTTTTATATATAAAGTGAATTTCTATAGATAGTGTATAATTGAGTCTTACTTTGTAAAAATTCACTCCAATAATCTCTGCCTTTCAATTGGAGTGTTTAGACCACGTACATTTAATTATGAATATGGTTAGCTTTAAATCTACTACTGTGCTTTTGTTTTCTATTTTTCCAATATATTACTTTTCCTGTTCACTTCTTTTCCTGCCCATATTTTGATTGATGTTTTTTTAAAAAAATGTATTATAGTAACACATGTAAAAAATAAATCTCCCATTTTAACACTTTAAATGTGTACATTTCAATATTTCAATATCAATGCAATTCACAATATTATATCACCATCACCAGCATCCATTACCAAAATTTTCCATCACCCCACACAGAAACTCTGTACCCATTAAGTATTAACTCCCCAGTCTCCATCCCCATACCTACTACCCCTGGCAATCTGTATTCTAATTTCTGACTATGAATTTGCATATTCCAATTATTTCATTAGTGAGATATGATATCTGCCCTTTTGTGTATAGCTTATTTCCCTCAAAATGATGTCTTCAAGCTTTATCCATGTTATAGCATATATCAGGACTTCATTCCTTTTCAAAACTCAATATTATTTCATTGTGTGTATGTCGCACATTTTGTTTCTTCAGTCATCTGCTGATAGCTGACTACTCGGGTTGCTTCCATCTTTTGGCTAGTGTGAATAACACTGCTATGGTAATCAGTGCACAAATATCTGAGTCCCTGCTTTCAATTCTTTTGGATATATACCCAAAAGCAGTCTTGCCAGGCCATATGGTAATTTTACCTTTAACTTTCCAAGGAATGGCCAAATAGTTTTCTACAGTTGCTGTACAATTTTACATTCCCACCAAAAATGTACAGGAGTTCCTATTTCTCTACATCCTTACCAACACTAATTACTTTCTTTTTTAAAAAAAGTGTCTATCCCAGAAGGAAGGTGTGAAGGGGTATCTCATTGTGTGTTTAGTTTGCATTTCATTAATGGCTAATGATGTTGAGCATCTTTTCATGGGCTTATTGGTCATGCATATATCTTCTTTGGAGAAATGTCTGAGTACAATGCCCGTTTTTTAAATTGGTTTGTCTTTTTGTTGTTTAATTGTAGGAGCTCTTTATGTATTCTAGATATTAAACACTTATCAGATATATGGTTTCAAATATTTTCTCCCAGTCTGTATATTGTCTTTTTCACTTTTTTGATAATGTCCTTTGATGCACAAAAGTTTTTAATTTTGATGAAGAACTATTTATTTTTCTTTTGTTGCTCATGCTTTAGTGTAAAGTCTAGGAATCCATTGCCTAATACAAGGTCTTAAAGATTTTCCTCTAGGTTTTTTGGGGTTTTATGATTTTAACTCTTATACTTAGGTCATTGATCCATTTGAGTTAATTTTTGTATGTGATATGAGGAAGAAGTCCAATTAGATTCTTTTCCATGTCAACAACCAGTTTTTCCAGCACCATTTGTTGAAGAGACCATTCTTTCTCCCATTGAGTAGACTTGTCATCCTCATTAAAAACCAACTGGCCATGTGCTTCTCCAACTGATCTCCTCTTACAGCTGAATGGTATTCTATCATACGTATATACCACATCTTGTTGATTCATTCATCACATTTATTCTTTAAATGCTATTGTAGATGAATGTTTTTCTTTGATTTCCTTGGCTGATTGTTTAATTGAGTATTTTTAGAATTCCATTTTATCTCCTCTATTGACTTATTAACTGTATCTTCTTTTCAAAGTGGTTAGTCTAGTATCTAAATTGTATATCTTAACTCATCACAATCTATCCAAATAACATTATTGTAACTTCAGGTATAATCTAAGCACTGTGTACTTCCATTCCTCCATCCCTTCCCATTATTTGTGCTATTGTTCTTTTACATTTTTCTCCTACATATAATTCTCCACAGCATATAATTATTATGTTTGCTTTAAACAAAAAGTAACTAAAAATGGATCATAGATTTAGATGTAAAAGCTAAAACCAGAACTTTTAGGTCAAAACATGACAGAAACTATTTGCCATCTTGAATAAGGCAATGATTCCTTAGAAAATAAAAAAGTACTAACCAAAAGGATAGAAATTGATAAGTTACACTTTATCAATATCAAAAAGTTCTATATTTTGAAAGACTCTGTTGAAATGAAAGGACAAACAACAGACCAGCAGAAACTATCTACAATAATAATTATTTACAATAATACAATATATATATGAAAAGGACATATGACCCAAATATATAAATATCTTCTAAAACTCAATATTAAGAAGACAAACAGTACAATAAAAATGAGCAAAATATTGAGTAGACACACACACACATTTACACGTGAAAGGTCAAAAAGCACATAAGAAGATGCTCAATATCAGGGAAGTACAAATTAACACCACCATGATATCCCAGTTCATACCTCTAGGACAGCTAAAATTTTAAAGACTGACAATGCCAAGTGTTGCTAAGGGTGTGGAACAACTAGAATTCTACATTGCTAGTAGGATTGTAAAGTTGTACAAACATCCTGGAAACCTGTTTAAAAGATTTTTAAAATAAAATCAAACGTATACTTATCCTAAAATGTGACAATTCTATTCTGTTTCCCCAAAGGACATAAAAACCTATGTCAGTCAAAAACACAGACACAAACGTTCACAGGAGATTCATATTAGCTCCCAAACTGGAAACATTCCAACAGTCCAAAAACAGGCAAATGGATAAACGAAGTGTGGTATGTTTTTACAACGGAGTATACTTTGCCATAAATCGTAATATCGGTAAAAGAACCGACGATGTACACAATAAAATAGATGACCCTCATAGATGGCTGAACAAAAAAGCCAGGCAAAACAATTCATGTTAAATTCTAGAAGTCCTAGAACCAGCAACATGTATCTATGGCGAAAGAAATTGGATCAGGAGTTGCTTCCTGCAGGATATGGATTAACTCTGAAGGGGAAGAAGTCACATTCTGGGCTGATGAAAGTATTCTACATCTTGATTGAGGTGGTAGTTAGTGACAGATGTATACATTTGTCAAAACTCATCAAACTGCACACAACATCTTTAGATTTTATTGGTGTAAATTATATTCTGGTGAAGTTGATTTAATAGATTCCCCTCCCACTGGAATAGCCTCCAGCAAGAACATAGCTGCCAAAGAAGAGACAGATGCAGATGTGTCATGCTGGAAAGGCAGACGGCAGCAGCCCCAGACACCTCCTTCCAGAAAGCAGCTCGCATCCTGCAGGTCATATTAGAACAGGGCAGCATCTTCAAAGGAAATGAAGTATAAACACTTGGGGTTAGAGAGTGTACTTCTTTGAGCAAGGGAGTCATGTTCCAGGCCTCAGTTACAAGGACCCTAAGGGAAGAAGTAGATATTTCCACAGAGGCAGTGTGGATGGGTCACCACAGGCTGGGACATAAAGGAAATCTGCCCTGGGGAGAAAGAAGAATCCAGTAGGGCCAGACTACTCCTTTAGCCATGAAAGGTGAGGATTTTTCTTTTAACCAGTTTCTTCAAAGTTAGAAAAACTGGGAGCCAGGAATCAAGAGCTCACATAGAGCTTTCACAGCTAGGTATGTAAGCAGGATGTTAACCCATAGCTAGCTGTCTTTCAAGAGTGAAGATCAGATCAAAAGGGGGAAATCTTAAATACAAATGGGTTTTTATGGCTAAGAGATTTCAACATAAGTCTGGAGGTCATTCCAGATATTACGCTTATGCACGTCTCAGCAGGAGCTCATTGACCACCACAGTAAACAGTGCCTCAAACAGCGGGGCTCCTGAGGGCCCTAGAGACATCTAGACACTACAGGCAGGACAGACAATCTCAGGAATTCAGCTCCCCCATCAGCGGGCTTTACTTTGAACTATATGCTCCCCAATATAACAGAATTAGATTCAAACACAATTTGCCTACACATGACTCTTCTGCCTCTTTTATTTGAACCTATAGTTACCACAATACTCATTAAACATATCCCAGAGACTTAAATCTTCAGTCTGTTCATATGCTGGTGGAGCCCTGAACCTCAGCAGAGTTGCAACACCTACTCTCCAGTTCATTGGACTTGCCCAGTTCAACTAACAAAAGAATAATGATGGACAATGGCCATCTCCCCAAAACAGATTATCTCCCCAAAACAGATTATCCAGTTCCATCCATCTGCCCCATGGGATCTAAACCCTCTCTCGATCAGAAACAGAGAGGGTATCATCATCCCAAAACCCTCAAGCTTGAGAAATAAACAAATATAAAGGAGGAATGCAACTATAGCTTAAGTAGATTTAAGATTATTTTAGTAGTAGAACAAATGATATAAAGGTGGTGGCCACCAGAGGTTCTAAGGCGAGGGAGAGGGAAGAATAGGTGTAACATGGGGTGCTTAGGGGACATTGGAATTGTCCTGCACAACATTACAATAAAGAATACAGGTTATTATACATTCTGTCAAAACCTATAAAATTGCTTGGTGCAAAGTATGAACTATAATGTAAATTATAGTCTATGGTTAGTAGCAATGCTTTAATATATGTTCATCAATTGTAAGAAATGTACCATACTAAGGAAAGATGTTGTTAATGGGGAAAGTGTGGGAGGGGAAGGGAGTGGGGTATAGGGAAGTTCCCTATATTTTTGATGTAACATTTATGTGATCTAAAGTAAAGCTTTTTTAAAAATAAAAAACTGAAGGAAAAAAAAAAAGCAGCAGAGTAGGGGCTTGAACTATGTCTCCTGACTCCTGGTACAGTCAGTTTTCTATTGTATTACTCTGGTTTTGAACTATTATTGCCCACTTTGTGTAGTCATCAATTTACTCACTTACTTGTTTTCTCAGTAATTGGATTATTACTTTTTTTAAAAAGAGTGAAGATCAGACATACTCCTTGGACATCTTCATTTATTAAAGAGTCAAATATATATATATATAGAACATCTGTGTGGGCCCTATCCAGTTTATTAAATCAAAATTCTGAAAGAGTTGCTAAAGCCAAGTTAAAATCTACAAATTCTATCATCATAAGATGTCTTTCTTTCTGGGTGGAATATAGGATATTACAGCAAAATTCTGGGATCTTTTCTGTTCCCTCTAGGTTTTCAACTCAAGGCAGACATGTCTATAAATTTCATTAGCTGGGTACCAAACCCTGTGCCAAAAGAGGCATCATCTCCATACACAGGGAAAGGCTTTGGCAAGCCCTCTTTGTGTAAAGATGCTGTAACACCCTTCAATCAACCTTGAGAATTACAAATGCAACCCAGATGTGAAACCTGGATTTTGCCTTTCTTAAAGAGATTGGATTTCAGCATTTGTGGCAGAAACTGCAGGTGACTAATAATCTCCATTGACTGTAGTTAATATTTGCTCTTCTCCGTGCTTTGTGGCATTTCTTGGGTGTGTTTTCATCCTTTGAACAACTTATCTTTATTCTTCACCAAGTTCCTGCCCTGGCTTATGAAAGTCACATAGTGACGCTCAAGTCATTCACTCTCTGATTTGGATTAGGAAGCAGTTCTAGAAGCAAACAGTTCTTCTATAATTCTGGTTCCTGGAATCTCAAAAGCTTCCCCAAAGTGTAATACCAGAAGGGAAGGATGAGTCATATTAGAGAGATGCATAGTGCCAAGACAAGGAGTTTGCCATTTTGCTGGCAAGAAACCATACATGTGAGCAAGAAACCTGACACACATGATGTAAGAAGCCTACAGTGTGGATGGGCTGGAGCTGAGCTTGAAGGCTAGGTATATATGGGTGGGTAGAGAGAACAGGAGGAGTCTTCTCAACTGGGGAGTTGGGGAAGATGGTAGCCTGGGAAAAGTTATGGAGCTGGGATTGAGGGCATCTAGTGGCCATAGGCATTGCCTGCCTGGTATGACTTGAAGGCCCCTCTAATGCCAGGCTCTTCCATTGGCATGAAGACACCATTCCAGTGTGTACATCCTATCTAGAGCCCAGGACTTGGGGACAAAGACAATACCTAGTGCAGATGGGTTTATCAGAACAGCATTATCATCTGTTGACACCCCTCAGAAGAGCATGCCTAGGAAAAGTGTGGGGCAAAATTGATAACAGAAAGGGTTAGGAGGGTAAAAGAGGAAATCTTGGACAGGAAAGATCAGGATAAAGGACTGAAACCGAGCCCCAGAGGTACACTCAACCCACCCCACAGTTTGGTCTGGAGTGTGCCCAGAATGTTTCTCTATTTTTCTTCCCCATGGTGGCCTTCTTTGTAATTCTCTTCCCACTGGTTACAGCTCCTCCCTTACCCAACATCAGGTCCTATTTTTTCATTCAATGCTTATTGTCCGATGGACTGTGGACAGCAGGAACAGCAGGACAAACACATCCAGGGACTAGGTGGCTGAGAACTTCTACTTCTGGCCATGGCAGAGTAACTGGTACCACACTTACCTTCCCACCATCAACTGCTAGAAAACTGGATAAAATACACAAAACAACTGTTTTCAGACATTGGGCAACAGGCAGCACAAGATCGCAATCACTAAGAGAAGGGAAATAAATGAGGGGAGATCTTAACAACTGTCCTTTGTTTTCTGTCTAGAGGCAATTTCTGAACCATGGTGCAAGGAGAGGGACCCCAAGAGAACACAACAGTTTTGATTTACTGTGGAGACAGAACTCAAAGTGCAGAGAGACTGAGGCAGCTTTTCAGGGCAGAGTACTGGAGAGGAAGGAGTTGCACAAAGAAAGAGCCCCAGAAATCTGCATAGATGTCTCTTTGAGTCTTTGGTTGGATATAGGGATATGCATGTTTTGGGTGAAATTCCATAGCACTGGGCAAAGAACCTGGGAGCTGAACCAGAGTTCACAAAGGGCTGGGAAAGATTCTAATCTCAACCAGAGTGAAGAGACCACTTTGAACACCTAGGGAATTTAGTAAAGACCCCGTAAGAGTCACATCTGTGTACATTAGGGCCAATCTAACAAAGCCAAAGAACAAGCCTCCAAAGGATCAATCTGATACACAAACAACTGCCTTCCAAAGCAAAATCCAAAACTCTTTAAAGGAAGGCAACAAAATCCAGACCCTCAACAATAACATTTATACTGTCCAGTAACCAATGAAAAATTACTATATGTGTCAAGAAGCAAAAAATTGTGGTCCATAATCAGGAGAAAAATTAGTCCGTAGACATAGAGAATAGAAACCTAAATCCTTAGGTCTGTTTTTGCCCTTATTCAAATTCCTCTTTAATTAGCAATTGATTTTACCCCTGTCGTACTCTTTGAATATGAAGCTATTCATGTTTGTCTCCCATCTGAGGTGCTTGATTTCTAATTAACCAAAAGCTTTCAAAATATCTTCAGAGGCCAGGTGACAGCCTCTGCCTTGGAGGAGCCAAAATTGGGTTTATTGCTGCTCACCCATGGCAGATGAGAATAAAAAACATTAGATGAATTCCCTCCAGGGAGTTCATAAGTTCTTTTCCTTTTTAGTCCTTCTGGGCTCTGAAAAGGCGTCTCCTGCTTCTCTCTAACCACCACCACCCCCCCTTTCCCTGTTATAAAAGTTTCAGTGTCAAAGAATGAAAAACCCAAACAGCAAACTTCGACAAGCTTAGAGAATCTAAGTAGGGAAATGCAAAATTGAGACTCTATTTGGATGTTGTCTTGGTTTTCCCCTTAACCACTGCTGGTGGGAATGCAGAATGGTGCAACTATTGTGAAGGACAGTCTTGTGGTTCCTCAGAAGGTAACCTTAGCACTTCTGTATGATCCAGAAGAATTGATCATACGATACCCAGAGAATTGAAAGCAGGAACATGAACAGATATATGCACACCAATGTTCATAGTGGCATTATTCACTATTGCCAAAAGTTGGAAACAACCCAAATATCCATCAACTGATGAATGGATAAGCAAACTTTGGTGTATACATACAATGGAATATTACTCAGCTGTAAGAAGGAATGCAGTATCAATACATGGGATAACATGGATGAACCTTGAAAACCTTATGTTAAGTGAAGCAAGTCAGGCACTGAAGGACAAATATTACATGACCTCACTGATATGAACTAAGCAAATTGAGCAGACTCTAGTCTAGACTTCTAGACTTCTAGAGTCTGGAAGATAGGTTTACAGGAGACAGAAAGGGAGTAGATGGTTGCGAGCCTATGCCCATATGGGCAAGATCTATGACAAGTTGCAAGTGTGTAGTTGTACAGTGGATGGCATGACAGTGGTGCAGTGAGGCTATGGGTTGGGCGGTGCTGGCCCACAAGGCAGGTAGGGTGGGAGGTTGCACTGTCCATGGGAGAAGGGCTGGGGGAGAGATAAGATGAACTCTGGGGATTTGCAGGTATGAGTAGAAACTACAACATAGGGAATTTTTTTTTTTTTTTTTTTTTTTTGGTTAATACGATAGGAGGGTTACTGGTTTAGGGTGTTGGATGTGGGGGGCATGTGGGACAGGGTGTATCTGGGGCAGTCTTCTAGGGAGTATTTATCTGTTCATCCTGTCATAACTCATTGTATCAGTGGGTGGAGACCCACACAATGAAAGGGAAGGTGTTGGATTCCCATCCTGGGGAGTCCTGCTATGTTCTCATGTAGAGGGGTGGGAGTCATTCGAGAGCATAGGCAGTGCCTAATAGGGGAGGACAGGCCAGTATGTCAAGCCCTCAATGTTATTACAAGTAACTATGAATCTCATTCTTCAAGGAGTGAAACTTCGTGGTTGCTGTGGCTCCTAAAGGGAGGGGAGGAAGGAGTAGAAGAGATGGAAAATGGGGCATTTTGGGGGCACTGGAATTATTCTACATGATCTTACAATGATGGATACAGGCCATGCTAAATTTCATCAAAATTTATAAAAGTTTATGTACCAAAATGTAAACCATAATATAAATCATTGACTGTGGTTAGTAGCAATATTTCAATATTTGTATATTAGTTGTAACAAATGTACCATCCAAGTGTAAAACAGTATTAATAGGGAAAAGAGGAATGGGGGAGGATGTTGGATGTATGGGAATCCCCTATATTCTGTATGTGAATTTTCTGTAACCTAAAGCATCTTTGAAGATAAAATGAAAAAAAAAAAAAAAATAAGACATTGGAAGAATAAAGGGAAGATGTCACTATCATACAAGACAACAGATCTTACAGTGATGACAGGCCAAAACTTTTTAAAATTTTCTATTTTTTCTTTTATTTCAATTTCTTTTTAATTTTTTGTTATTTTGTCATTTTTTAAACTATCATTATTTCATTTTCTTATTAATTTTATTTGGTTATTTTGTTGGCTTCATTTTTTAAGTTTTGGATCACAGAAGGGTTACAACTGTGGCAGGGGAGGATCATTGGTATGGGATGTCAGTGATGGGGAATGCATGGGAGGAGGTTTACCTGGGGCACACCTACAAGGCATGTGAATGAGTTCAAGTGTTCATGGGGCTTTGTCATGGTGGGTGGAGAATGAAAGATTATCCAGTTCCCATCCTGGGGAGTTCTGCTACATTCTCTAAAGGGACAGCAAGAATCCCCCAAGTACAGGGGCAGTGACTAGTGAAGGAGAATGGAGCATTGGTGGACCCTTGATAACAATGACTATACTTATGAAGCTTTCCTTTTGAACATGAAATTTAGACTAGTATTTTAGGTTGCCTAGGAGTTACCTCCTGAGAGCCTCCTTGTTGCTCACATGTGGCCTCTCTCTAAGTCTAACTCAGCATATAAATGCATAACCTTCCTCCCAGCATGGGACATGACTCCCAAGGATGAGCCTCCCTGGCACTGAGGGATTAATACCAAGCACCAACCACCAATGCAACTGGAAAGAGATCTTGACAAAAATGGGGAAAGGGTAAAGATAAATGAGTTTATATAGCTAGAAGACTTCAAAGTGATTCAGGAGCTCATCCCAGAGTTTATGCTTATGCATGTCTCAGCAGGATCCCACTGACTGCCACAGTAAATATTGCTTCAAACAGTGGGGCTCCTGAAGGCTGTGGAGACATCCACACACTATAGGCAGGGCTGACAGCTCAGGAGTTTGGTACCCTGCCAGTGGGCCCTACTTTGGAATTTATGCTCCCCAGTGTGACAGAGTTGGGCTCAGTTGTGGTTTCCCTAAACATGGCTCTTCTGCCCCTTCCATTAATATTTGAACCCATAGTTAGTACTAGACTTAATAGGTGTATGTTCGAGAGACTTAAATCTTTGGGCTGCCCATGTGCCAGCTGGGCCCTGAACCTCAACAGCATTGTAACACCTACTCTCCAGTTCATTGGACTCACCCAGGACAACTAACAAGGAGATGATAATGGACAATGACCATCCCAAGGAACAGAGAAAGTCTGCAACTGAAAGCAAGATAGTCCCATCCATCTTCCCATGGGATCTAAGCCCCCTCTCAGTTAAAGGTGGAACAGGCATTTACCATCTCAGAATCCTCAAGATTAGGGAATGAAAAATGGTCTAGAATAGACCTACAATTATTCTACTATAACTTATTGTTATTCTAGCAATGGAAGAACTTTTATCATTGGTGGGAGGCAGTGGCCTCTAGAGGTTGTGAGGGGAGGGAGAGGGAAAAACAGGTATAATATGGTGGCATTTTTGGGACATTGGAATTGTCCTGACATTGTAAGGACAGATACAGGCTATTATATAGCTTGTCATAACTTATAACATTGTGCGTGAGAGTGTAAACTATATTGTAAACTATAATCCATACTTAGTGGCAATGCTCCAAAATGTGTTCAGCAATTAAAACAAATATATCACACTAATGAAGGATGTTGTTAATGTGGGAAAGTGAGGGAGGGGTAGAGAGTGGGGCATATGGGAATCCCCTACATTTTTATGTAACAATTATGTAATCTAAGTATCTTTTTTTTTTAATTTTTAAAAAAGAAAAATTTTAAAAAGTGACTGAACATTCAGTAACTATGATTTTATAACTAGCTATTTAGTGCAGACTGCAGAAAGTTGCAGGCACCATGTGCCTAGAATATAACGTGCTAAGAACAGCTGGGAGAAAAGGACTTTCAAGTGGTAGTTTGGGAACTTAGATTTTGTTTAGTTCCTTTAAAAATGTGATCAATTTAAGTGTAAACCTTTATTATTACTGTTTTTATTTTATTTATTTCTCCACACATGCCCCTTGTTGTTTGCACTTGCTGTCTGCTTTCTGTTCGTCTTCTTTTTAGGAGACATGGGGAACTGAACCCAGGACCTCACATGGGGGAGAGAGGTACCTAATTGCTGGAGCCACTTCTGCTCCTGCTTCTTATGTCTCTCATTGTGTTTCCTTATTGTGTTTCTTTGTTGCATCATTTTGTTGTGTCAGCTCGCCACATCAGCCCATCACATCAGCTCGCTGTCTTGCTCATCTTTTTTAGGAGGCACTGGGAATCGAACTCATGTGGTAGGTGGAAGCCCAACTCCTTGAGCCACATCCACTTTCCCAAATGTAAGCTTTTAAATGTCACCCTTATCCTAACACATATCCTTTGGACCTGAGACAAATCTCTTTATGTATAGATTTGGGGGCAAAGCAAATCTCAAATCCTAAGAAGGATGGGCGTCAACTCCCAGAATGTGCTGAGGATCACTGAATTGCAGGGTCATGCAGTATTTCCAAATATCATGCTGTAGGTCCTAGAGGTTAAGTGGCATCTACTGTGCCCCTTACTCATGAAGTTGTACGGGTGTCAGTATTTTGGCCAACAATGACCATGCATGATTTGGGACTGAGCAACTTTTCTAACAGTCTCTCTAAGTTCCGAGAGCTTTCCAGAATGTCAGCAACAGGGCTGCACATTCATGCTAATTAGAAAGGCAGCTCAAGTTATTTACTAGATAATGAGGGGAAATGCCTACAACTTAACTTCTACCTACTATTGTTACCTGTGGGGTCTTTGGAGGGAAATAATTGCTTCCTCATTAATGCCAAGTGTGACTTGGTGTGTGTTCTGTTGTTGTTGCCATTGTTTCCTCTTTTGAAGTCTCCATAAGCTGAAGAGTAACTTGCTCCAAAATGGTTCAAGCTTCTTTTAGATATCCTATTAAGAATACTTCCTAATTTCCAAGAATCAAGCATGGAACATAGAATCTCAGTAGTTAAGTAGTCTAACATTTTCCCCAAATGTCTGAAATCCCTTGCTTGTCTACACATCCTATATGTAAGTATTTGGCCTTGGCTTGAACATCTCCAGACAAGGAGCCCACTGTCTCTCTTGGAAGTCTACTTCTCTGTTAAGAAAATTCTTAAAATCAAACTTAAGACTCTCTCCTACTTACTGGTTCTAATTCTTCCTGCTGTTCCACAAAAACAAATGACCAAACAAAACCAAGTCAACTCTGGTTTCCAAATGATGGCTCTTGAAGTGTCATACTCTGCTCCAACTCCTGCAACTGTGTTCCAAGCCCTGTCAACCCTCAAGGAGCCTGTCCTCTAGCCAGTGATACTGCAATCGAATTCTGAGCCTCTGGGTTTCTTTTCGTTTCTTCTCCCCTTCCTTTACTGCTTGCTTGTTTTCCCCCCTCCCTCTCTCTTTCCCTTCCTTCTTTCCTTTCTATTAAAAAAGCCATGTACAACTTGGAAATATTGTTCAGAATCATCATCATATATCAAACCACAAATGATGAGTGTTTTTCTGCCTCCACAATTTTCTACAGTCTCTTTGGAAATACTAGACTCAAATAGTTCCAGTAAGGGTTGCTGTCTTGCTTCATAAAAATAGAATCTTGGGTGCTATTTGCCCAAGTAATTATGCTGAAAACTTTTCTGTAGGGCCTTATTTTTTCTAGAATACCCCTATCTATCAGACAGAATCTCAATTTTCCATTTTACTTCACAACTGCTTTACTTCAAGCACAAAATGGAGCTGAGAGTCAAGACAACTGCTTACTTCAATTCAGATGACAAACCGTTTGGCCTGATGTGCCAGCTAACAGAAGCAAGAGTATTTCATTAACATGGGGCTCTCTGAGAAGTGCCCTAAGCCTCCACATCTGATAATGCACCCTGAGCTTAGTGGCCACTTCCCCACTGAGTTGTGGCACTCCTCATTCCATCACCATAAACCCGGGGTGCTGGAGCCTCCCCACTTGCCTCGAGTTGGACAGATCGTCCACTTGAGGAAGCCGTCTCAACAACCCTTTGTGGAAAACTAACATGGCGACTATAAAAACAATTTACAAATGACACTTAATGTGTTCTGTTATTGCTTGTGATCATAATGTGCATTAAAATACCTTCCTCATTTCCATGGGAAACAAACCACAAAGACAGCATTTTTCCCTCAGATCCATCAAAGAAAGAATGGGTTTGAATGTACATTTATTTATATTCACATATTTGGAGAAGCTAGACATCCCTTTCCCTACATTTTCCAAAATGACATAATGGGCATCAATAACAGGGCAGAGTCGTGGCTCTGAGCTGTCAGACTGAAATTGAAGTTGTAGCCCAGCTGCGTGTGCACAAATACTCGGGCTGATGACAAGAGGCTGTGGAATTCAAACCAGCACACTGCGATGTTTTGCATTCAGCCTGCATCACCCAAGTCAGAAAAACAGTGTGCTAATGAGGGAGAAAGTTGAGCAACACAATGTTCCCCTCTACAGGTTCCAAACATTAGCTGGAAGAACCGAGTGCTAGGGCTGGCTGGCTGGTTGCCAGTGAGCAAGAATGAAATGGTCATGGCAGAAATGCAAGGCTCAGATGGACCCCCACTCAAGAGAAGGCAAACTAGTGAGAAGGGGGCAAGTGGGCACTGCTCTTATCTTAGGGCTTGGACTCACTGCTACAGGCCCCTGCTGAAAGCAGGATCCATTTTGTTCAATTGCATGGGATGCAAAATCTAACTAAACCTGACTGAAGAGAAAAAAGGAATCCATTAGCTTAAGTGACTGAAAAGACAGGCCTGGTTTCCAGTAAAACTATCTAGAGGTCCAGTTTCACTCTCTCCATATTCTAGGTCTGATTTCCTCTGTGTGTGCTCCAACCACAAGCAGACTCTTCTGATGGAAAGATGACGGCAGGGTCCTGGGTTTCCAGTTCATTCTCACAACAATCCCAGCCAAGAAAGACTGCTCTTGTTCAATGGTTCCAACTGAAGTCCTGGAATTGAGTCTCAGTAGTCCTAATTGGGCCACTGTGGCCCACATGTCCATCTCTTAACCAATCACTAAGATCAGAGGGATGTGCTGTTCTGATTGGCCAGGCTAGGACACATGCTTCACTGAGAAGCTGGTATGGAATCGGTACCACATAAACTGCTTGGACTATAGGAAGAATGAGTAGTTTCCCAAGAAAAAGTGAATGCTATCAAGGAGAAAGGATGCAGGACAGCAAATAAAAATAGGTAATCACCAAAGATTAATGAATAAAACTGACTGCAGAGAAGGAAGCAGAGTTTTTGGATGGCAGGGGACTTTTCAATACCATGTAATACTCTGCTTTCTTTGTCATCACCCTTATAAGAACCCATGCAGTCTTGGGATTCTGTAACAGATTAAGACTCTGCTCTTTCCAGTCATCATTTGACCATGGCCATTGTTAAGGAACTGTGGTTCCCAAGTTGGTCTTGTCTGCGTAGAAGAATGTGAGATTATCAAGGACAATTAGGAACAAATTTGTCCTCATCAGCAGTCAGTTAGACATTTTGTGGACTGATAATGTTAGAATACGTAGTGGTGCCTTTAATTATTCTTAACAACTTGTAAGTTTTCGTGTTTTCATTACTGGCACTTAATAGTAAATTACTCTCATGACTCGTTATTTACCAGGTAGGTTTCCAATGTGAACTTGTAAAGTTGTAAGCATTTCTCCATATTTTTTGATTTATTAGAAGTGTTGGGGGTCTTCATTTTTAAGTGCATTAGGTTGATGCCTCTTCCAAGAGTTCTATTACTCTTACTGTTAGACAAATGTGACAGACTGTTTTGAGTCATAAATAGCAGACAAGAGCCTTCTGGCTGATGATTTCATTTAAGAGGCCATGAAATGGCCGTGTCTTCTCTCTAAAGTCTGTTAGTGACTAACAGACTACTGACTCATAGTAGTTCCTTCTAGGAGCCGAAGTTCCCCTGAAGCAAGTCTCCACCATATGGTGATTTCACTGATGGAAGAATTTGAGGTGATGTTTACAAAGCAAAGAGATCTTGTGATTCCAAGGTAGCACATCAGCTTCAAGTGGAAGAGACAAGGCCTGGTAGTTGGGCACAAACCTGGCTGGCAATGTGTGTTAGGGCCAGGTGCTAAGGGGGCAAAGGTGCCATTTTAACCTTCACACCCTGCTTCTTCTCCTAATCCAACCCCCAATTTACTGCTCATTTCTGACTAGACACAAGGGCAAACACAAGTGAGAGAGAAAAGGAGAGAGAACAAGTAATCCATCCCCATTAGTGCAGTTACAACTGGTCAGTTTCCTAATCTTTCACACTCATTATTTCACATGAACCTTCCAAACACACTGTGAGTTAGGTAGGGCAGGTATCATTGCCATTTTACAGATGAGAAGACTGGGGTTTGTCCAGGATGACATAGCCATCTGGCTCCACTACCAATACTGCCTGTGGAGTCCAACTCAAAGGGATCGAGACAATTGAAGATCAGCCCTCCAGATCCAGGACAGTCAGGACTGTCAGTCCATTAAGGACAGTTTCTCCAACCCCACCCTATGCCCAGCAGTTCTTAATGCACAGTTTCAACTTCTAGGGTTATCTGAAACCATTTTCCTTCATCCCTCTTGAGGAGTGAAAACCTAAGGTAGCCAAAGGGCCATTGAATATACCTACCCCCTCAGAGACCCAGAGGTTTTGCAACTGAAAGACTTCATTAAGACAGCAGCCACTCTATGGCAAGTTCTTTTGTGCAAGTTAGATGGGCCAACTTCCCTCTGTTGCCTCCACTCTTGTCTTCTTTCTAGGTCTTTTACTGAGTTAGTCATGCATTTCTTTGGAAAGGCTGATTCTCTTCTGGAGGGCCCAGTGTTCCAAAGTAGGAGAATATGTCCATGAATTGGACAAAGATTGCTTCAGTATACAACCCCAAACCAATTCTGTCTTCTCCTTGACATATGACTTAGATTGATGGGTGGTCTTCTGTGAACATCAGATCTTTCTCTTTAATGTATTAAGCCATTACCTGATCAATCCATTCTCCAATATTAGTCAGTCAGTGATAGTTAAAATAATAGCCAATATTTCTCAAGTACTTGTCAGGTACCTGGCACTTTTTCTAGGTGTTTTTTTTTTTAAGTCTGAAAAAGGCAACTTAATTAATGTCCTGCAGCAAAGTACATTAATAATTTTAACCATGCATTAAAGTTTTCATTTTGTCATAAAGAGAGTAACCAATTTCATCCATAATACATTGTATTGTGTTTTGCTGAGTTTTGTATGGTTCATCCCTCTGAAGACCTTTCTGGGGATGTTCCTTCTCCAGGGGCTGCTTCGTCTGAAGCACACGTGGCTCATGGGTTACCAAAATGCCCAACTGCCAGTGAGTGCGCAAGCACCATCGCTCAGGAGTGTTACCAACAAGCTAATGTGAATTCTCTTTGGTTATGGAATTTTTATTTTTATTAATGCTTATGAAAAATATATAGCTAGAAATAGGCTCCTGAATTCTAAATCAGTTTTGACCAATTTAAACACAAACATGTCCTTGCAAAATTCACCACCTGGCCAATTAAAAATCTGCCTATTTCCCTGTGGAATCTAACATCAGTGATCTATACAGCTAATACATTTGAGTGAAGAACAGTGGCTGATCTTCAGTGGCTGAACCCTGTGCAGGCACTGAGCGAGTTCAAAGCCACGGACAGCATCTAAGTCTGCCCAGCAGCTGCCTCCCCTTGCTCCTAAAGATCAGCCTCTGTTATTCTAGGTGTTTTACATCCATTGATTGATTGAATTCTCATAATCACCCTCTGAGGTAATTACTATCATTATCCCCACTTTACAGATGAACTGACAACTGAGGATAAGAGAATCAAGTAGCTTTTCCAGGGTCACACAACGAATTAGCAGTAGAGGTAGGATACTAATTTGTGAGTATAAATCTGTGTTCAAGCTAAAGTCACAATAAATCCAGAGCTGTCACTCTCACCCACTCAGCTATACTTTTCAAAAAGTATAGGTTAGAAGTGGGAAATTTTAGGTTGTATGTATGTTACTAGAATAAAAATTTTATAACACCATAGAGGGAGTGGATGTAGCTCAAGTGGTTGAGCGCCTGCTTCCCATGTACAAGGTCCTGGGTTCAGTCTCAGGTACCTCCTGAAAATAAACAAATGAAGAAAAAAAAAATCAGTACACACAAAAACCCAACTTACATTGGGAAGTAGATGTAACTCAGTGGTTGAACACCTGCTTCTCATGTATGAGGTCCTGGGTTCAATCCCCAGTACCTCCTAAAAAAACAAAAAGCTATAGGACAGTACAACACAGTGAACTCTACTGTAAACTATGAACTATAGTTAATAGTATAATTATAATATTGTTCCATCAATTATTATAACAAAGTTATCACACTAATGCAAGTGTTAATAGCAGGAAAAACTGTGCGTGGGGGAGGCAGTCATACAGGAACTCTATTTTTTGCACGGTTTTTCTGCAAACCTATAACTTCTCTAAAAATATATACTTTTTTAGAAAAGGGGGCAAAATAAGAATGGGATTGGGCCAGCAAAATATATGGGGCATGGGGGGCAATAGTCACAAAAGCAAGTTACCTATATGATACCACTAGCACTTGTACTCCACTGCAGTGTGGGGGAGACTAGGCTATTACAAACATAAAGGGACAAGGCATATTTTCACCTAATTTTCTTCAAATTGAATCAAATTTGTCTCTGATCCCCTATCCAATCTCAACTGGCTGATCAAAAATTAAGGCTCAGTGAATTTGGAGTCTCTCTCTACCCAGCGTCGTGAAAAGGCTCTGGGGTCTTCGGTGGCGGACGCGGAGGGTTTTCAGTCCCCGCCCACCCACTCACTGCCCCAAACCACCATGTGTTCCTCCAAGTCCAGAAATCCGGTGGCCTTCTTGTCGTTCTCGGGCCCCTCCATCTTTGTTGCGGTTGGTGGTCCCAAGGCTTGGGGTCCCTCATAGCTTACCCTTCCCACATTCCCACAATCCCCCGGAAGTCCTCCTGCCTTCCCAGAGCATCGTAGCTATCCCCACCCACTGGCACCATCACAGCTCTCTGTCCCCTTTGCAATGTCAGCTCCGTGAGCACAGGGATTTTCGTCTGTTTGGTTCACAGAAGTCTCCCCAGTGCCTCAACTACAGCCTGGTGTACAGACTGGTCTATTTCTACCTCTGCAACCCCCAAAGTCCCCAACGCCCCTTTCTGCTCGTCTGGAACAGCCAGCATCATTCCCTCAAGTGACCCCGGGCCTCAAGAAAGCTGGTCTGCTGGCTCCTCCCTTGCCAGCACCGCAGGAGCCTCAGGGTCAAGAATATCAGGCCAGCAGGTGGGAAGGGGGAGGGAGAGCAAGTGAGCTGAGACTCTCTTTTTGATTCTCCTTCAGTAGCAAAGACCAAATCCAAGCTAATATCTCAATAAAGTGCCCTGCCCTCCATGGACCAGCCAGTAAGCATTCTGGATAGCTGTTGGGGGGAAAGAAAAGACACGAGTGTGAAAATGATCTTAAAGATACATATTAAACATCTTTCTTACTGAAATGACAAAGTTTGAAAAGTTGCACTCTCCAGCCCTGGGATAATGAGATAGCATTTGCACACTCAAAGGGATTTTTCTCTCCTTGCCATGCTTTTTTGTTCCCCAAAGGAGCTGGGCTTCCAGTGCTGGGGAGGTTGAAGTTCTCCTGCAGCCTGCCAAACTGCACATACCAGCACAGGCATAAAGGCAGAGAGGCAGAGAGATACACCCAAAGGCAGGGACACACAGCAGGAGGGAGATGAGCACAGATGTTACAGACAGATAGACCGAGGCCCAGAGGACACTCCGAAGGATCTAGAGAAAGACAGACTGGGGACCACTAGGAGAAAAATGCAAGACTTAGAACACACCAGGGCTGAGCTGGAAATCCACCGTTCTGCCTGCTGCTTCCCCTGGCTTAACCTAATTTTGCCTTGAAGTACTAGCTACCCCACTTAGGCACTCTTTGCAAAAAATGGTTTCATATAATGTGATTTCTTCTTGCAAACCTGCTTCAAGGCCTGGCCTCTCAAAGAAGTAATAGATTTGCTTTCCATCATCTGTCCTGAATTCCCAGACTCTTGCCCATGTGTACTCAGCATTTTGAATTTGTTCTCTCATAGCCCTTCTGGGTCAGTCCACAATCCACCTTGCCTCTTGTTTGGCCATTCTGGCAAATGCCTTTTGATTCGCAGGTATGTTTTATTTTCTATTTTTTTCCTCATTTTTAATTTTTAAATTTTTTTATGTTTTACATTTTTTATTAAAGTCAATAGAGCACAAAGAATGTTACATTAAAAAACATTTAAAAAACATAAGAAACATAAAGGTTCCCATATACCTCACTCCCTATCCCCCCATCCCATCATTTTTGTAAATTGTATTTTTTTGAAGATATATACATCACGCACAAAAAATGTTACATTAAAAAATACAAGAGATTCCCGTATACCCCCCTACCCCCCACCCCACTCCGCCCACACCAACAACCTCCTCCATCATTGTGGCACGCTCATCGCACTCAGTGAATACATTTTGGAGCACTGCTGCACCACATGGATAATAGTTTACATTGTAGTTCACACTCTCCCCCAGCACATTCAGTAGGTAAGGCAGGATATGTAAAGTCCAGCATCTGACCCTGCAACTTTATTTAGGACAACTCAGAGTCCCCAAAATGCCCCCACATCACATCTCTTCTTCCCTCTCCCTGCCCTCAGCAGCTACTGTGGTCACTTTCTCAACCTCAATGCTACAATTTCTTTTATTACTAGTCACAGTAGTTTTATAGTAGAATATCAGTAAGTCTTTGTAAATCAAATAGGAGGAAACTGCATCAGATTAAAAAGGACTTGGACATTCACTTTATAAATAAACATGATGATCAAAACTCAGTTTAAGAAAAGGAGGTTTTGTTTGGTTGGTTGCTTTGTTTAATACAGATACTCACCTTCAGGGTATATGGGTCCATTTTGTTGTTATTTTTGCTTCTCCCCCACCACTCCAGCTCCAAGTGAGATAGCTTTGAACATCGGGAAACAAGCATCCCAATCATATAAGAAGGAAAGACCAGTTGATTTGATTTTCTGGTTTCATCTCATTCACGAAGGCATTCGGGGAACTGGGTGCCACTGGGAGGACACAGGCCTGGGAGTCACATGTGCCCTCACTTTTAGCAGAGGCACTCCAGGCAGGTAGCCTAGACCTTAGGAGCCATCAATTCCTTCATCCACAAAGTGCAAAACATGCCAACCTTATAGAGATAATAGTGTGTGTAAAATAAATGATGTGTCCAATCCTTAATTCAGCAAGCACTGTGCCTTGCTCTGCGGATATGGCTGGGATGAGACAGAGGAGCTCTCTGCTCCCAGGAGAACTACACTCTAATGAGAACAGGACAGGAAAAACATGACTGATGTAATTGTGGTATGAAGGAAATAAACAGGACTAAATAACTGGTGGTGGGGAGAAGAGGGGTGGAGGAGCTGCAAGGAGGTGACACCTGAGGAGAGGCCTGATGGAGAAGCAGCCAGTCTAGAAAGAGCTGAGGAAGAGCCATCCAGGCAGAGGGAACAGCATGTGCAAATGGAAGACAGAGCCTGGCTCGTTTAATGAGCGGAGAGCAGGCCAGCACGGGCAAGGGGGAGAGGGAGCCCAGAGGAGATACGGGAGGGGAAAGAACCAGCCGTGAAGGGCCATGTGTGTTGTGGTAAGGACTTTAAGTGCAATAGGCAGGCACTGTAGGAGTGACAAATTCTTTATGCATAAAATACATAATTTTGACCAATAAGCACATGGAAAGATATTCGACATCACGAGCCACCAGATAAACGCAAATTAGAACTGTAATTCAATACCACTACACACTTGCCATAATGGCTAAAATTTAAAAGCCTGACAACATTAAGTGTTGGCAAAAGATGTGGAGCAATTGGAACGTTCATACATTGCTGGTAGGAGTGCAAATGGCATACCACTTTGGAAAAGAGTATGGTAATATCTTATCAAGTTAGACGTACATTGACATATTATCCAGCGATTCCACATCTCATATTTATCCAAAAGAAGCAAAAACGTGTACCCATGCAAAAACATGTATGCAAACGTTCATTGTGACATTATTCATAATGTCAATAACTAAGCAGACAAAATGTCCTTCGACAGACGAGTGTGCAACCAAATCGTGGGACATCCACGCCACGAAATACTGTTCAGCAACAAAAAGGTATGAAAGAGTAAAACATACATGGCTCAACCTAAAAAACAGAAAGAAGTCAAACACAAAATAACACTCACTGCATGATTCTATTTGTCTGAAATTCTAAGAAAGGCCAAACTTTAAGGAGAGAAAACAGATTCATGGTTGGTGGGCTGTGGCCAGGAATGGGAGTGGGAGAGAGGGAGGAAATGGAGAGCAAAGGACAAAAGGAGACTTTCAGGCTGAGGGAACGGTTCAATATCTTGATTGCAATGGTGGTTACACTTACATACAGTTATCAAAAATTTAAAACTGTACAATTAAAATAGGTGAAATTTATTCTATGCAAATAACAGCTTAATAAAAAAGGAAGAATGCACATACACACAGAGATGTACTTTGGCTCCCGAGTGAAGAATGGAGATTGTACGTGGGTGAAGGAGCCCAGGCTGATGGGGTCGTTGTGCCCAGGGGGGTGCTCTCCACAGACCCCGAGCCACACAGTGTCACAGAACACTGGACAGTGTGGGTTCAGAGGGACAGAGTCCAGAGAGCGGGAGTGACATCCTCACAGCCGTGAGCTGTCCCTGTCAGAAGGGACGCCAGAACTCTGCTTCTTTCTACCCCTCCCTGCTGCTTCCCATGGAAACTGACCAAAATTCAGGGCTGGGGTCGGGAGAAAGGCGTTCTACCTGAGACACAAGCCCTGTTTCGTCATCTCAAGCCGTCCTGTGGCCCCCACTCCTCCCTGACCCCTTCCCAAAAATTGACTTCTGGCTTCCAGCTCCCTTGTCACGGAGCACGGAGCTCGCAGGCTCCAGGGAGGAACGTCTGCCCAGATCCAGAGGGTTTTCCCTCGGCATCCACGCCACCGGCCAACGAGAAGGCCCCTGGAGAGAGGCTGGAGGCACAGGAGCAAGCTGGTCAGGCCCACCCCAGCGGCCAGTGACCAGGAAAAGGGCCCATGTCCTACAGCGTGGGTGGCAGGACACCCCATCACAGCAGGGGTGTGTGTGTGTGTGTGTGACCAGCCGCTGGCCCATTCTCAGTGCAGATTTTCAGGTTGGTCTGGATGCCAAAGACCCCCAAACTTCGTGCTGAGGCATTCTGGCTGTGCTCTTGGGGCTAGTGAGACCCCAGCCCCAAGAACCAACTTCCCAGCTTAGCTCAGGTCATGGGCCCATAGCCGACCCCGCTGCATGTCCGTTCGGTGACTCAGGCTCCTTTGAGCCCCTGTGGGAAGAAGGCACCTGATTTCTCTGCCCTCCCAGCGTCTGAGGGACTCCAGTCTCCAGAAGCCCGGCCCACCTTCCTGTCATCAAGGCCAGAGAGTGCAAAGTTCCAACACAGATGCAGCGCCAGGCTCTGATGGCACACTAGCCCGGAGCCAGTGGCTTCCTTTGGCAAGCTGTGTGACCTTGGGCAAGCGGCTTGCCTTCTCTTGTCCTGTTTGTTCACGTTATAAAATGATGGGAATTGTATGAATGATCCCGTTATTACTTGTTGCACAGCATATCAAGTACTACTGAAAATCATGGAGTAGAGTTCTTCAAAGGCTACCTCCTAGGAAGCAGCCTCTGGGTAAGGAGGGCAGGGAGTGTAGAACTCAGCAAAGACTTCCAACAAAAAATGACACCACTTTCCTGGAAAAGTCCCTTATGTAGAATGCACTGTGCCTCACAGCACAGTGGCAGGTCACGCTGAACAACAGTAACGAGAGCTACCATTTATGGAGCACTTACGATATGCCTCACCCTGGGCTAAGCACTTTCTGTGCACACTTTCCTCATTGAATCCTCACATCAACCCCATTTCACACGTGAAGTCACGGAGTCTTCAGAAAATTTGGAACCTACCCGAGGAGCTGAGCCAGCTGGATTTGAACCCAAGTGCAGCTCAGAATCCACTCTTACCTGCTGTATGCTCAGAATTCCATACACCTCGCTTACCAGGGGAACCCAGAAGGCAGCGGGGCTTTGCTGTGCCTTTCCCGGGCTCTGAGCATTAGCAGCGAGCAGTGAGTGGGAGGCGCTGTCTTCAGCTCCAGGGGCAGCTGCCGGGCCATTTGGGCGGGTGCAGATGACCAGACGGTGCCCCGAATGCCCCATCACGTCTGATGGAAGCAGGCCCAGGGGAGAGTTAGAAACAAGGGCTCCAGACAACCTCCGTGCCACGCAGTCTAGGGTGCATGCTAGGGGACACCTGGCTTCCACTGTCAAATAAGGCTGGGCTCAGTTTCCCCAAACCCCCCCCTCACTGCAGCCTGTTTTGTCCCCTGCCACACACAGTGCGCCTCCTAGCTCGGGGTTATCCTTTGCACCTGGTGCACTGGTGGGGACAAGTGCTCTTTTGCCCGATGGTTTCCATGTGAACCAGAGCATCCAGTGGTCCTTCAGAGGCTCGCAAGCTGTGTAGTCTTCTCACGTTTTCCTCATTTCCTGCCTTTCTCCACTGACTCGAGCGTCTGTCGGTGCCGCTGCCCCTTACTGGAGGGTCTCCCACCTCCTCCTGAGCCTCCTCTTCATCGCAGTGGCACGGGCTCCTCCCCTGCCACCCCTCCAGCTCTCCTGCCCATGCTGCTTTGCCGCTGTGGGGCTGTTCTCCCCCAGCTGGTGGCCGCAACGATATCTGACTTATGTTGAGCACCTCTCAGAGATATTAATTCCCATAAAAAGCAACACAGTGAATTTTATTGTAATTTTAATTCCACCTTCTTGTAGTGGGAACCTGGGCTCCCTAAGAGGATAAATGGTGCAATCACTTATTAGCAACAGCGGCAATTAGCGGAGGGATTATAACTCACTCAGGGCTTTAACACTTGACTACCATGACCGTATGGCCGGGGAAGCTGCCTTGCTTGTGGGAGAATGATCCTTTACTCTTCAGGGAGCTAATGCCAGGGCACTTGCTGTATACGTGCCGCAGATAGCCCAGGATTTCCACAATCGTTACAACGCTATCTTACCTTCCTGGCCACTCACAGTCGATCAGGTCCTCTAAGGCGGCTATTACTTCCATTATGCAAATTCAGACATTGAGGCTGGTGGGCATGGAGCCATTTGCTCAAAGTGGCAGAGACGCTGGCTGGGCTGCAGGCCCCTCCTAAGTGCTTTCCGCTCGCCCAGGCTGTCCCTGCAGCGCATAGGTGGGGAGGGGTCCGCTGACGTCTGAGCAGGAGCTCAGCATCTCGGTGTGAGGTCCCAGGGGCATCTGCGGCTGACCGTGCCCTGCATCAGGCAGGGGAACTTTCCAGAGCAAAGCTAGATGAGAGGCTGCGCCAGAGCCGTCCAGGGGTTCACCCATCGCAGTATGATTCGTGTTAAGACGTTACCCTACGGCTGCTGTTGTCCTGCTGTGCCCGGTCACTTGCGGAAATACACCAGCAGGAAGTTAAGAGCTGCATCACACCAAACACTGTGCCAAAAGGCATCAACGGGGAACAAAGAGGGGGTGTGTCGGGGTCAGATAGTTTCTTTCCTGCAGGGCTCTTCAGAGTCTCTAATATACTATTGTATATGGAGAATCCCCAAGAGGGGCATTTATTTATTTATTTTTAAGATTTATTTATTTCTCCAGCCGTTCCCCGCCCCCCCTTGTCTGCTCTCTGTGTCCATTCGCTGTGTGTTCTTCAGTGTCTGCTTGTATTCTCATTAAGTAGCTCTGGGAACTGATCCTGGGAACTTCCAGAGTGGGAGACTGATGATCATTCTCTTGCACCACCTCAGCTCCCTGGTTTTTTTGCTAAGTCTCTTATTGTCTCTCCTCTGTGTCTCTTTTTGTTGTGCCATCTTGCTGCATCAGCTCTCCGTGTTGGCCAGCACTCCTGTGCAGGGTGGCATTCCCGCATGGGGTGGCACTCCCGCGTGGGGCAGCACTCTGTGTGGGCGGCTCACCACACAGGCCAGCTTGCCTTCACCAGGAGGCCCTGGGCATCAAACCCTGGACCTCCTATATGGTAGACGGGAGCCCAACTGCTTGAGCCACATCCACTTCCCTTAGAGGGGCATTTAGAATATGTTAACCCCACACTTACTTTATTTCATTTTACTTTCACAAAGCCAGACCAGTTCTGCTTGAGAAACATTGGTGTGTCATCTCTCCTCTCTCCCTCTCCCCTCACAGAGACTTCTGGAATTATAGTTCTAAATAGTTCCTCTGTTCCCCAGACATCAGCCATAGTGCAAACTACACTAAGTTAATAATTCTGCGTGGATTCTTTTTGCAGGATGATAATAGCCACAGGTGATCAAGGCCATTTTTAAAATGTTAAAGGGTCTGCTGGATACACATATGTCTACCATGTGCCCTGGTGAGATTTCCCATACTCATCAAAGCCCTAAAGGCATAAACGCAAATACACCAGGGCACAAATACTCCCGAGAGAAGCACCACAGTTTTCCAGTTCTTGGTAAATTTTACGATGAAATTGACATTTCACTTTTTACAGCTTAGGCAAGCGTTTCTTGGTTTTGTGTGTTTAATCTGGAGCCAGAGAGCAAGGGCCAAGCACCACGCTGGGCCTTCCTTGTCTTTGTAGCCTCGTGCCTGGGTGTGGGGTTTTGTGCATCAGTGTTTGGGATCACTGGATGCTAGAGACTTGGGGAACATTCCAGCTTGGATGTCTACCTGCCAGGAATTCTCTGAAATGTACTGCTGGAATTTGCATGTGGGCAGGGCTAGTCTTTGGAGGACCCAGTTCTGAAGGTGGGGGTAGAATTTTGAAGTCTGGTATCATCCCTAAACTCCTTGGAAACCACCTTCATACCTGGAGAGCTATCACTGACGACATTAAAGTTCATCTTTAGATGTTGTTTCAGATGTAAGCAACAGAGAGCAACTGTAGTGGGGGAAAAAAGGATGCACTGGGAGGCTCAGGGGTGGTTCATAGGAATGAAGAGCTCCATCTCAGAAAGCAGGAAAATGGCGGGGGGGGGGGGCTCTAGGGAGCCCCAGGGTCTATTGTTCTCCTCTAAGAGGCTGGCATTAAGGTAGCTCATCTCAGTTCCTTAGGAAGACTGAGATTTGCCCACCTAGACCAGGTAGCTTCCTTTAGTGGGTAAGGGGCACAGCAGCTGGCCAGTCATGGCCCCAGGTGTAGAGATTTTTCCCAATGGGTCCCAGCATGACCCCAATTGGGGTGACCTGCACATGTAGAAAGGAAGCAAACATCCTCAGATATGACTAATTTCCACCAAACTGCAGTGAGTTGAAACATGTCATCAGTGCTAAGGTAAAGGGAGGTGTGGTGATGTGAGCTCCAAGAAAAGGCCAGATTTTTATTCAATATTGTACTAGAAGTTCTAGCTAGGGAATTAGACAAGGAAAAAAAAAAATTAAAGTCATCCAAACAGGAAAAGAGGAAGTAAAACTTTCACTGTTTGCAGATGACATGATCCTATATTTAGAAAATTCTGAGGTATCCAGGACAAAGGTACTTGAGCCAATAAATGAGTTTAGCAAAGTGGCAGGATACAAGATCAACACACAAAAGTCAGTAATGTTTTTGTATACCAGTACTGGACAATCTGAGGAGGAAATCAGCAGGAAAATTCCATTTAAATTTTAACAAAATGACTCAAACACCCAGGTAGTAATTTAACCAAGGAAGTGTGCGACCTATATGCAAAAAATTACAAAACAATGCTAAAAGAAATAAAAAAGACCTAAACAAATGGAAAAACATTCTGTTATCATGGATTGGAAGAATAAATATGGTGAAGATGTCAATTTTACCCAAATTGTTTTATAGATTCAAAGTAATACCAATCAAAATTCCAACAGCCTACTTTACATAATTAGAAAAGGGAATTACCAGATTCATTCAGAAGAGAAAGTGTACCTGAATAGCCAAAAGAAATCTAAAAAAGAAGAGCAACATGGAAGGAATTTTACTGCCTGACCTTGAAACATATTACAAAGCTACAGTGGTCAAAACAGCATGGTACTGGCATACAGACACATTGATCAGTGGAATAGAACTGAGAACCCAAAAATAACCCTCACCTATGCAGTCAATAGTTTTTGACAAACCTACCAAGTTCATGTTAATGGGACAAAACAGTCTCTTCAACAAAGGGTGCTGGGAGAACTGGATATCTAAAACCAAAAGAAAGAAAGAGGACTCTATCTCACTCCCTATACAAGAATCAACATAAAATCTATCTAAGGGAAACGGACTTTGGCCCAGTGGTTAGGGCGTCCGTCTACCATATGGGAGGTCCGCGGTTCAAACCCCGGGCCTCCTTGACCCGTGTGGAGCTGGCCATGCGCAGCGCTGATGCGCGCAAGGAGTGCCGTGCCACGCAAGGGTGTCCCCCGCGTGGGGAGCCCCACGCGCAAGGAGTGCGCCCATGAGGAGAGCCGCCCAGCGTGAAAAGAAAGAGCAGCCTGCCCAGGAATGGCGCTGCCCACACTTCCCGTGCCGCTGACGACAACAGAAGCGGACAAAGAAACAAGATGCAGCAAATAGACACCAAGAACAGACAACCAGGGGAGGGGGGGAAATTAATTAAATAAATAAATCTTTAAAAAAAAAAAAAAAAAAAAAATCTATCTAAGACCTAAATATAAAAGCCAGGGTCATAAAACTACTAGAAGAAAATGTAGGGAAACATCTTCAAGACCTTGTAGTAGGTGGTGGTTTCTTAGACCTTACACCCAAAGTAAGCACAACAAAAGGAAAAATAGATAAATGGGACCTCCTCAAAATTAAACACTTTCGCACCTCACAGGACTTTGTCAACAGGATGAAAATGCAGCCAACGCGATGGGAGAAAATATTTGGAAATCACATGTCTAATAAGGGTTTACTATCCAGGTTATATAAAGAGATGTTTCAACTCAACAATGAAAAGACGAAAGGCCCAATTTAAAAATGGGCGAAAGACTTGAATAGACATTTGTCAAAGAAGAAATACAAATGGCAAAAAAAAAAAAAACACGAAAAATACTCAATATCACTAATGATTAGGGAAATGCAAATCAAAACTACAATGAGATAGCATTTCATACCTGTCAGAATGGGGACTATTAAAAAGACAGAGAACTACAAGTGTTGGAGTACACGTGGAGAGATAGGAACATTTATTCATTGTTGGTGGGAATGCAGAATGGTACAGCCACTGTGGAGTACTGTTTGGCAGTTCCTAAAGAAGTTGAATATAGACTTGTCATGTGACCCTGCAATACCACTACTGAGTATATACCCAGAAAAACTGAGAGCAGTGACACAGATATTTGCACACCGATGTTCACAGTGGCATTATTCATGATTGCCAAAAATTGAAAACAACTCAGGTGTCCATAAACAGATGAATGGATTAACAAACTGTGGTATATTCATACAATGGAATATTATGTAGCTGTAAGAAAAAGTGAAGTCGTGAAACATATCACAACATGAATGAGCCTGGAGGACATTATGTTGAGTGAAGCAAGCCAGACACAAAAGGACAAATACTGTCTGATTGCATTACTATGAACTAAATATATTACGTAACATATTGCATGATTTTTAAAAAATTTATATGTACCCAGTACATTTGAGAAATGTATGTTTTTAATCAACTGTGTTTTCTTTTTCTTTTAAAATTAGTTTATATTTTCAATTATTAAATGTACAAAATAAAGTTAAAAAAACAAAAACAAAAACAAAACAATCAAACTAAAAACAACAAAAAAGGAAAGACCAGTGTCTTGAAAATGGTTGAGTTGGGGGAAAGAACATGCCAGGACTCTGCAGGGTGATGCAGTGTGCCTGGACAACAAGCTCCACAGCTTTGGGGAGAAATTCTTCAGGACAATCCAATGCCTGATAGAAGAGCCAGCTCTATGCCCAAATTCTAACTCATCAAGAAGTCATGTGTTCCATAAGGAAGGGCAAAAGAGCCCGTCATATTATAGTGTTTAAAAGTAGTGTTAGGGAAACGGACTTGGTCCAGTGGTTAGGGCGTCCGTCTACCACATGGGAGGTCCGCGGTTCAAACCCCGGGCCTCCTTGACCCGTGTGGAGCTGGCCCATGCGCAGTGCTGATGCACGCAAGGAGTGCCCTGCCACGCAGGATGTCCCCAGCGTAGGGGAGCCCCATGCGCAAGGAGTGCACCCCGTAAGGAGAGCCACCCAGCGCAAAAGAAAGTGCAGCCTGCCCAGGAATGGTGCCGCCCACACTTCCCATGCCGCTGACGACAACAGAAGCGGACAAAGAAACAAGACGCAGCAAATAGACACAGAGAACAGACAACCGGGGGGGGGGGGGGGGGAATTAAATAAA
Source organism: Dasypus novemcinctus (assembly GCF_030445035.2). Lineage (NCBI taxonomy): Eukaryota > Metazoa > Chordata > Mammalia > Cingulata > Dasypodidae > Dasypus > Dasypus novemcinctus. The sequence continues at coordinate 17,325,120 of NC_080678.1, forward strand.
ATAAATAAATCTTTAAAAAAAAAAAAGAAAGTACTGTTATAGCATTTTTGTTTATGCATTAATTAAAGCAGGCACTCTCACAGATACTGGTAGTACCACTGTTCTTCTGCCCTTCTCCCAAGCAGGTGAATCCATCTCCTATTAAGAGAGTGAAAATGGCAGACACTCACTCCTCCAGACATGCCCCCACTCCCCTTACCTCAAGGGGTGGTGATGGGACATAGGTCTGGCTATTGGAATTAAAGGGGATTTTGCTAGGTGTTCTAGGAAACATTTTTTTTCCCCTGACAAACTCACAAGTAGAGTTATCTTGCCATATGATGAGGCCCCTTTCTTCCTACCTTTGAGCATGATTAGGTGAAAATGTGATTCTTGGGGTTGCTGCAGCCACTCTGTGACCAAGAGGAGAGTACTGATGTCACACCGAAGACAGTGGAGCAAGAGGGTGGTAAGGGCTGGGGTTATTGTGAACACTTCCCTCTCAACATCTTGTTATTTATAATAGTACTAAATCCTTACTGATTAAAGTGCTTTCATTTGGGTGTTTTGTAACTTGCATCCTAAGGTATCTCAATGGAAACAGCAAATGTAAAGGTCAAGGCATTGAAAAAAAAAAAGGAGCAGATTCTTGACTTCTCTTGAAAAATTGTTCTAAGGTCTGCAACATTTGGCTTATGACAATCTGGAGCTTTAGAGGGCCAGCACCTCACCCCAGAGCATGTGTTCTTTAGTTCTCCATCGTCTCCATCATTCCCCAGGACCACTGCCCCCGACTTGCCTCATGTCTCCATTGCTTTTCTGATCCCTCGAGGTATTTTACTCTGTGGCTGCTAATCTCTAATTTGGTCCCTGAGCAGGTTCACTTAGCAAAGGAAGAAATGTCTTGCAGACCACAGACTCCAGAGGGGGCTCTGACGATTTCTTCCTATATAGTAAGTGCCGAAGACATGTATATTGGCAAGTTAGTTTCTTGTAAGCAAGGTGAGTGGAAGTCCCTGTTCCAGAACCTACATCATTAGAACTGCCGTCCTCCAGTTTCTGAGCCAGCTGGGCTGAGAAGAAATGGGGCATCACTGCCCTCTTCCTACCCCACCCACCCTACCCCACCTGCCCCTCCCAGGCACTGCCCTTTGCATATCATGAGGCCATGCACAGAAAACACTGTGTGCAAACTCCTTCACCAAAGAAATGGAATTAGTAACCCTTCACATCCACAAAAGATCAGGGGCTGAGGAACAAATGCCCTATTCATTGCCATTTTATTGGTGCATTACAATGTTGCATTTCTTTCATATTAATAGAGCATGTAATTAAAATATATGATCCACAAATCTTGAACTGGCTTAGACGGATAATTATGGCTCCTGAGGATCCTTCCATAAGCTTCGTGTTATTACATCCTTTGTAGTTTTAATTACATTTTATTCAAAGCCTTCCCGTGGCCTGTCTTAGGACTTTCAATTTAATTATCCGCATTGACAATACTTTGTTCTTTGTTACTTTGTGGAGTCCTTCTGGGCCATTTATCTTTAAAGGTAAGTATTTATATTCAATGTATATTTCATGGTCCAGAGCTTTGCGTCATCATTCAATGAAGCATAAGCCTTTTGCTCCCCGCTGCTTGCTAAGGCTGGGCGTTGGTAAACCAGAGCCTAAGAAGGCAGGCTAAACCAGATTGTTTGGTAACATTGGCAAAGGGTCTTTTTTCTACATTTCTATATTTGGCTTTATGTTTTTAACACTTTGGAATTTTTATTTAGATGGGAATCTTGCTTAACTTGCCAATTTTATACAAATTTTAACCCCGGCACTAAGATTGTGTTTGGTGAATTGCTGTGGTTTCGACTTTAAAGTAAGTCCCAATTGTTTCCCAAGTTGTTTGCTAGCGTGCTGTCATTTTAAAAAACCAGTGGTTTGACGTTAGATGGAATTCAGCTCAAGCCTTCCCCTCCTCCCCCTCCACGTACAGGGTACTCATTGAGCAGCTTGTACCTGAAGCCCGTTTGGAAGGACCATGGCTGACAAGCGCTGAGCTGGGGCCCAATGAACCAGGTCTACATGAGGGGGCGCCTGCTTGGCAGGGACGAGCCCACTGCGCAGGCGGCGCTGATCAAAGATATCCCGATGCCTCTCACTAGCATGTCCAGGCCAGCACTGCTCAGCTGATTTATACAGCATCTAGGGTCTTTCAAACTGCAGTCTGTTATGCTGACTGCTGGAAAGTGACACTTCTTTGGACATCAAAGATACATGGCCTTGCAGCAGGCCCAGGAATCTGAAGAATCACAGGGTGCATTTGCTCAGATCAGAACTGGACGAAGGGAACACTCGCTGGTTGGAAAAGAATGAGCCGGCCAAGGAGCAGTGGGTGCTCCAGTCCAGACTATAAAGTGTTTGTCCACTGTTGCTGCATTTAAACAAGGCAAAGAGTGCATCCTCGATTCTTTTCGTGGACATACAACTGGAGCCCTGCCAAGCTGCAACATTATCTGCGAGGCGGGAATGGGAAACAGGCTCAGCAGCAGAGAGCACCCCCAGACTCAGCTCCTAAGGGGATCACCACTTACTGTGCGGCTGTGACTTACCTCCACTGGACCTTGGGCCGGTCACTCAGATTCCACTGAGATGAGCCCCAAGTTTTCCAGATCGGTGATTTCAAAGTTATACCACTTCATACAGAGGTCTTAAAACAGGGGGTTACAGACCGCTTTGGAAGAGGCTGAGCTACAAAACTGGCTCACAAACCTAGACTGGAAGTGGAAGAAGGATATTGTACCCAGCAGCCCCAAGACGATGGCGGTAACCCTCCCTGCCCTTGCACTCATGCATTTTATTTTCATCGTATTTGGTGGCGGTCTATGCATCTCATTTCCATTTAATATCAATGATCCAAAATGCCCTGGAATGCTAAGGCCATAGCTCTGAGTTTCAACTCCATTTCAGAGACATATGCTGTAAAAAGCTGACGATTTGGAAATTACCCAAGCCTTTGCCTCCAAGGCCAGCACCTGCAATGACATAGAGGCAGAGCTGGCATTGGGCCGGCCCCCCATACCTGTCCCACCTGTGACACCCACTTCATCTCCAAATGACCTCTGCTGCACTGGACAGCCAAGACCAAGTTTTCCAAGAGGGAGATTTTATTATGTTTTACAACCATGAAAACACAGGAAAGTGGCTGTTACAGCAAACATTTTAGAGAGAGGACGGGGCTGAGCTGCCCCCACCCTGCACCTGCAGCCTCCTTCCACACGACTCCCAGGGATTGTTCCCACTGTCCTTCCCTTGCAAATTCAAGAAAGTTGAAAGGAGACATGGAAAGCAGCGGGAACGCCGTCGGCAAATAGGAAGCAGAAGGAGAACTTTGAGAAACGACTGATGAGGAACACACTACGGAAAACCTTTTACATTGAGTTACGACGTCGGTGGAAGACTCTGTCCGAGGCTAAGTGTCCATCCTCCCAAGGTGCTCGTCATACGGGGCCTTCGGTGATTCCCTCCAGGGGCAGGCCGGGCGCGCTGTCGGCCGGGGGCCTCTCGTCTTTCTTCAGCGAGGTCGGGACTCGGAGACTGACGTAGGGTTTATGACACGCCGTGTTGGCCAGGGGAGGGTAGTGCTGCCTGTAGCAAAGGTAGGCAAAGATGAGGCCGATGACGCCGCCGACAAAGGAATCTGGGCAGGAGAGAGCAGAACCGGGGAAGTTGTTACTACTCGTTCAGACGCGGCCAATGAGCTTTTCCAGAAAGTTCTTTTCCTACCTGCTCCCGTAATTGGTTCACCTATAGGGGCCCCTGAAAGACTAAAGGAAAGAAAAGAAACCATGCCGGGTGCAAACTCCTCAAGATCACCTTTAAACGTGGCCTCGAGTCTTTATATCTTAACTCACACCTGAGCATGGTATGAAGTCAAACTTGTACTCCTCAATTCCTGATTTAAAACCAATTCTATCCGGAAGAAGAATTCAAGCCATTTAGACAGGCTCTAAATGTGCTAAGGGGTTGTAATTGCTTTTTCCTCAGCAAGTTCCCACTGCAGTCCCATGATTTTGCTGGTGTGCCTTAGAAACCCTTTGGGTGGGCTGATCTCTGCTTCGAGCAAGTGATTGGCAAACTTAGCAGATCTCTGGTGGGACGTGCCCAGTTCCTCCAAAAAGCTGAAGAGCTCCCCAAGTTGGGGGAGGGGCGTCACCTGCAGGCAAGACCCCTGTAGGCCCCTCCATCATGGGGCAGCTGCTCGCTAAGGATGGCATTCAGCTGGCACTCAATAGTGATCCCATGAAGCTAACTCACTAGAAGAGCCCTTGCGTGTGTGTGCGCGTGTGTGTGCACTTTAAACTGTGTCTACAGGTTATTCTTACCCAAAGGGTCCTAGCACAAAGGATCTCTCCTAACAAAGGAAATTCTGAATTCTTGATAGGTTTGCCTCAATGCAGAACTACCATTGTCCATTTGGAGGTTCCCACTTTCACATATATTATCTTGTTGAGTCTCATCAACCTCCATTTTAGAGAAGAAATTAAGGCTCTGCGAGGCCACCCAACCTCTCTGGCCATACCACTTGTTAATGGCAGAACTGGGGCTTGAATCACATTGAACCAGATTCTGCAGCTCTTGTGTTCCCTGGTGCTGTACTTGAACCTTGGCCTTTTTGGAAAGCCACATGGCTTTCTGTCATCCCAGCCTTCAGAGCGCAGCAGGCCCCTGGACTGAAAGGTGTGTCCACCTGAGTACAGGTGAGTTGCAAGGGTTTTCCTTAGCTATTGGTGCTTGAGGTTGCCAGGTTCCTGGAGGTTGCCAGGAAGCAGCACACCATGTTAAGGACCTCAGTTTAAATCACAAGCTAATTCCGCTGTGTCTCCTAAAGGAGACAATTTGAGTGGCTGTCAAAGAAGTGTGTCTTTCAAGAATTATGGTCTAAATGGAGTTGAAATAAGTAAACCAATAATTTATTTCATTCTTAGAGATTAGTATGTTCAATAGTTAGAGCTGTAATATAAAAATTAGAATTATGTTATAATTAATTTCTATATTAGATTATTTACATTTATAAATATTTTTTGCTATACTATTTCTTATAATTGATTATATTAAATCTAACCTGGCCTTGCACTCTCTTTTAAAATTTGTAATTTCTTTCAATCTATTTTTCCATTTATTTTACAATTTTACAATAAAGATCTGTTTAACAGCTTTTAAAAAAAGCCATTGATTACACACTTTGGGTAGATTATATGGTATGTGAATATATCTCTATAAAACTGCTTAATAAACAAATAAATAACTGTGCAAGAATAGCCAGAAATAGCAGCTATGTATGGCAGGGGAAACTGAGAGATTGAGAGGGGAAGAATTACTTTGTCTGGTTTTTTGTTTATTAATGAAATAATGAAAATGCTGTAATAATGATTGAAGTAATGAACGCACAAACTATGTGTTTATACTAAATATCATTGATTGTACACTTTGGATAAACTGTATGCTTTATTAATATCAATAAAATTGATTTGTTTAAAAAATAGGGTGGGTTGGGGGAAAAATACACCACATGTAAGATATGGACTGTTAGTAATATTTTGATGATGCTCTTGCATAATTTGTAACAAATGTATCACAGCAATGTGAGGACTTGGTGGAGGGGTGGTGTATGGGACCCCTGTATCATGTTATGCATCTTTATTTTGTAAGTTCACAACTTTTACTGTACACTTATTGTTTATGTTCATGTATGAACGATATACTTAAAAATATTTTAAAAAATCAAAGAATACTGCTTAATGCTTAGGTGTTTGCATCACACTCATCAGTCTCTTTGTAATGCTGTTATAGGTATCCTGGCTCCATCTAGCTCAATGGAATAATTTTGGAGGAAAGGGACATTATTTTTGTATGCCATTATCTTACATAGAATTGCGCCTACCTTTAGCATCTTCTTAGGCTAAAAGTAAAAGGTAAATAGCTTTAAGCTCTTTCGAAAAATTGTAGTAATTTAGCATGTATAGTTTTATTTATATACAGTAGGAAACAGGTAAAGAAGTATCAATAAATGAAAGCTCTTTCAAGTTATACATTTCTGTGAGAGCAGCAGAGATGGCGATTGCAGGCAGACCACAGTGCCCAGACTGGCAACTGGAGCCTGGACAGAGCAAATAGATGACATCATTCCCTTGCTTAAAATCACACCACTGGCAATGACTGCAGAACTCTGTGATGAAATGAGAGCCACTCAGTGTCCATTTTGGGTAGAATGTACAAGGCATGGGACTGTATAACACAGTGAACCAAGTCATGGAAGATGGACTGTGGTTAACAGTACAAATTTGAGAGTGTTCTCTCATGAACTATAACAAATGTGCGATACTAATACATAGTGTTAATAATAGGGGGGTTCTAGCAGTTTGATATGGTTATGAATTCCAAAAACAGATCTTGGATTATGTTTGTAATCTGGTCTGTACCTGAGCACGATTAAGTTATGATTAGGGCTTTGACTGGGCCACGTCATTAGGGTGTTGAGTCCCCACCCATCAAGGGGTGGAGACTCACAGATAAAAGGCATGGCAAAGGACAGAGTTGAGGGTTTCTGATGTTGGAGTTTTGATGTTGGAGTTTGATGCTGAGGTCTTAAGCTGGAGCCCCAGGAAATCAGCACAGAGAGGAAAGAGAAGCAAGCCCCGGGAAGAGAGGACCTGAGCCAGGAGAACACAGAGGAATAGAGATGGCTCCTTAGACATGGCAGACACCCCAGGGAGAGAGAGACAGAGCCGTTCACCTGATAGTCTACAGCTGACCCTGTGGAGAGAGGCAAAGTCTAGAGATCCTCATAGTCTACAGCTGACCTTGTGGAGAAAACAGAGGAGCTGAGCCCAGAGGAACCCAGGAAGCCTGAGCCCTCACAGACATCGGCAGCCATCTTGCTCCAACACATGGAAATAGACCTTGGAGAGGGAAGTACCTTATGCTTCATGGCCTGGTATCTGTAAGCTCCTACCCCAAATAAATGCTCTTTATAAAAACCAACCAATTTCTGGTATTTTGCATCAGCACCCCTTTGGCTGACTAATACAGGGGTGTATGGAAAAAATGTACTAAGTGTACACTATGGACCATAGTGATAATAGTCTGATCATGTTCTTTCATAATCTGTAACAAATGTTCCACAACAATGTAAGGTGTTGGTGGAGGGGTGATGTATAGGAAATCTGCACATTGTGCACGATTGTTTTCATAAACTCACAACTTCTCTAAAAGGAAAAAAATACAAAAAACAAAAACAGAAAAAAAAACCCAAAAAAATCACACACACTGCTTGTTGAGAATCACCCCCACCCCTGGCCTTCAAAGTGACACACCTGGCCCTGCCAAGCCCTGCCTCCTGTGCCCTTGCCCCTCTCATCTTCCACAATCACTGTCTTCCCTTCTGTTCCTCAAATACAGTTTCTTCCCCTTTCAGGGCACCACACACACTGTCCATCCCCAGGAATCTCCCCCCGCCCCTGCCTATTCAATTTCTATCCATCCTTTGGAGCTCAGTTCACATTTACTCTAGAGCAAAGCTGCACCTGGCCTCCAGGAGAGACCAGCTCTCCCCCTACACGCTTTAGGAGGCCCCCGAGGAATCAGAACGGCAAACAAAGACAAACTGTGTCACTGTGTGCTGTGTAACACTGGATTCAAACCTCCAGAGGACAGGGCTGTGTCGTCCTGCTGGCTGTCGATGCCGCAGCACGTTGCTCACAGCAGCTTTAAGTTTGTTGAGGGAAGCAGAGAATGAGTAAGGACACAATAATTCAGGATCAGATGCTGGTGGCTTCCCTCCATGACTTGCGTGAGCCCCGCCCCTCTCTGGGCCTCTGTTATACGTTGAAGGAGCACAAGGAGGCTTAGCTAAACGTTCCAGGGCTGTGATCCCCCGGGTCAGCCTCCAGAGGCCAAGCACTCCGATGGTTTGGAAACTGCCAAGGCGCATTTAGATAATAGGTCTTTGCTTTAGTTCCCAGCTGCTAAATAAATACCATGCAAAGGGCTGGCTTAACAACAGGAATGTAATGGCTGATGGTTTCAGAGGTTAGAAGGCTGACTTCCTTCTGGGGTTGGTGTCTTCTGGCTGGTGGGGGTTCCCTGGCCTTTTCATCACATGGCCATGCACGTGGCGATGTCTTCTTTCTCCTCTGGGTTCCCTCGACTTCTGGTTTCTGGATGCCCCGTGGTTTCTCTCTCCCTCTGACTTGCACTTTATTTATAAAGGACTCCAGTCATTTGGGTGAAACCTCCACCTGACTCAGTTGGGCCACACCTTCACTCAGGTAACCTCTTGAAGATCCTATTCACAATGGGTCCACGCCCACCCCAAGGCAGACCAAGCCCGAGAACATGTCCTCACTGAAGGAAGTACCCAGCTCAGGGCACCACAACCACAGCCTTGGTTAGGATCAAACGTCATTTAGAAACAAAAGTCATTCTAACTGGTCAAAGGGAGAGGCTGGATAATCGTCACTGTTTCCTCTTCATAAGGCCACAAATCTAAATGTCTGACAAACTCAGAGTGACTGCATGACAACCACGTGGTGGGAAGGCAAGGAAAGCATACCAGTGCCTGCTCGGCCCTGCTGAGGGGCCACCAGTGTAGGAGGGGAGGAGAGAGGGGTCGGAGAGGCAGGGGTGAAACCTAGGCTGCCAGGGCAGAGGACCCATCCCCACCCATCCCCACCTCCCAGCAGAGGCGCCTGGGGCCAGGGTCAGGCATCCAGCACCCACCCTGACCCCCTCCCAAGAATCTCCCATGTGGAGGAATCCCTGGGCTAAGACCCTGGAGTCCTTACCAGGGCAGGTCTGTTGGCCACTCTGAGCCTCAGTTTCCTCATCTCTCAAACGCAGATTTCAATATCCGCCTCCCTGAGCTCCGATGATGATTTAATGATATCGTGCTTCTAAATAGGATGCCACAGGTCAGGTCACAAAATAACTTAAAAAACAGGGTCTGAAGTTAGTGTCGGGACCTCTTATTCAGGCTGTCCCGTTCACATCCCACTCCAGAGTCTCCAGGTCTTCTCATCCTCCCCACTGACAGCACTCAACAGGCAGCTAGAGTTCTCATCTCTAACTAGGCCATACAATTTTTATCACCCAGTTGATTTTCGTAGTATTTTAAAACTTCAAATAGGGAAACGGACTTGGCCCAGTGGTTAGGGCGTCCGTCTACCACATGGGAGGTCCGCGGTTCAAACCCCGGGTCTCCTTGACCCGTGTGGAGCTGGCCCATGCGCAGTGCTGATGCGCGCAAGGAGTGCCGTGCCCCGCAGGGGTGTCCCCCGCGTAGGGGAGCCCCACGTGCAAGGAGTGCACCCGTAAGGAGAGCCGCCCAGCGCGAAGGAAAGTGCAGCCTGCCCAGGAAAGAAAGTGCAGCCTGCCCAGGAAAGAAAGTGCAGCCTGCCCAGGAATCGCCCACACTTCCCACTTCCCATGCCGCTGATGACAACAGAAGCGGACAAAGAAACAAGACGCAGCAAATAGACACAGAGAACAGACAACCGGGGGAGGAGGGGAAATTAAATAAATAAATAAATCTTTAAAAAAAAAAACTTCAAATAAACTTAAAAACACTTGTCATCTACAAAATCGGAAAGCAATACGAACCATGAATTCTTGAGTGGGACCTTGCGGCATAATTAATGCAATGAAATGCAATTCCTCAAGTGGAGAAGCTCTTCCCAGAGCCCGAGACTGCTAGCCTATGCAGCCGGCCAGGGCAGTTTTCCTAGTTCAAGTTCTCAAGGAGTTGCAGCCCTGTTTAGTTTTTCCTCTAACCCCAGGGAACAGCCCCAGGGACATTATTTTTATTAGTATCTAAAATGATCCACAGCAACTGCCTTTGAGCCACTTGACAACTAAACAGACCACCAGCAAATCTCACTGTTTTCTGTGAGGTGGCACCTCGTTAGGTGGATCACTGACCATTCCTAGCATGTGTTTCCTAGGCTTACTGATTTGGCAGCAGGGAGAGTAACAGCGATTCCTGCAAAGCTATGTTTTCTGTTTCACACGAGTGAAAAGTGGGATTGTGAATGCCAATGCGAGGCTGTAGGAGCCACCAGAAGTAACTCACAAGGGCAGTGGAAAGTCTATTCAAGCAGCTTTCTCAGCAAAGTCACCCGGGGCACTGTTTATTAGAAAAGCGGTGAGATCCCAAAAGTGACTTACTTTACGAGGGAGACTCTCATCAAGTGCGTCAAGTGGGCTGTTGTTATGTTAATGAAATCACATTTACCTGCTGAGGGGCTTTCATTGACAAAAAAAGCTGGCAGGGACAAGGAGGCCTTGACTGAAGCAAAGCCACCCCTTGGGACTGACTTCACCCCGACAGGATAGCGGGCGACTGGAGCGCTCAGGTGGGAGAGGGATGGCTCAGTGTCCCTGGAACATAAAATACTGCTGTTCCTTAGTCAGCATTGCGGTCATTCATCTGACACAGGTGTGCTGCACACCTGTCAGCTCTCAGGTGTGGTGTCTGGCCCTGGGGTGCACAGCTGACCAAAACGGACAAGTCCCTGCCTAATACGAAAATGAAATGAAGTAATGACGGCTCCTCAGGACAAGCCCGATGAAGGAGCAGTGCAGGGGTCTGTGAGGCTGCACAGCAGGCGACCTGGCCTCGGCTGGAGCAGGAAGGGTCCAGGCTAAGACCAGAAGGAGAAGCAAGTGCTAACCAGAAGTGGACAAGTGAAGGCAGGGAAGGAACCCGCTGCCTTCCAGGCTTAGGGAATAGAAGGCAAATTTGGCCAATTTAAGAAGCTGAAAGAAGCCCCATCTTTTAACAAGAGAGGTGGTTTCTTCATAGGATTGTAGGACACGAACCAACCAGACATCTACCCTGGTCGGAGACAAATGTCCTCAGGTGGCCTTTGGGGCTCCGCTGAGCTCTTAGTATGCGTTAGGACCCACCACGCTCTGGGCCACCACCTGTGCATCCATTAGCCTCACTCATCCCACTCTGGGTTCTATCCTATCTCCAAGTCCATCTCTCTCCAAGGCATCGCCAGGTCACTCTGCTGAATCAGGCCACCTGGGTTTGAAACTGTCCTTGTAAAATGAGGAAAACCCCTCCCGCTTCTCACGAGGTCAAAGTTCAGGAAAGCACCTCCCCTGGGCCTGGCATGCTGAGATGCCTGGGGGGTGCCGCAAGGCTTCTGAAGATGTGCTGTCAACTCCCTGGGAGGGACATGTCCCAAGCTGTCACCATGGCAACACTGAGCTGGCTGGACTCGAGACCCCGTGTGCCTTGGGCTCCAAGACCTAACACGAACAGCTCCAGCAACTCAACAACCCCACATGATTATTGTTGTTCTTTTTCTTTTTTCCAGTGATTCTATTAGCAGTGAATCTTCCTGCTTTTGTAACTTTGAGTTTCTGTGAAAGAACTGATAGAGCACAAGGGATGCCTCACTCCTTACCATGCCTCAGCAGAGCACACGCCAGGGCACGAAGGCACAGCGACATCATGAATGAACAAGAGAATGAATGAATCTTTAAAGTGTAATTTTTTAAAATTCATTTTTAAAAGGAAAGAACGTGCAAATAAGGTTAATGTTAGCAAAGTCAGAGTAAAGAGAATATACTAGTAAGAAAGGAAGATGACAGTCAAAATCATTCAACACATATTCACCTACTATATACCCTGTGAACAAAAGAGACAAAAGTTCCTGCCCACACGGGGCTTATGTGGTAGTGCAGTGGTCAGCAAACCATGCAAACCCATTTATTTACATATCGTCTACAGCTCTTTCATGCTATCATGGTTGAGCTGTGCAGTTGTGACAAAGCCGAAAACATTCACAACCTGGCCCTCTACAGTGGATGGGGGCAGCTAATACCTCCATACCCAATGAATTAGTTTGTTAGAAGGTGGCCAATGGAAAAGGCGGGAGGAACAGGGAGTCTGGGGAGTGGCTGCTATTTTAAATGGCATGCTAGCATAAGAAGTCCTTGCAGGATGGTGACACTTGAGTCAAGATTAAAGGAAGGGGGGAGGGAAAGAGGCATGCCTGCATCTGGGATAAGAGCGCAGGAAATGCTTTGCCAGGGCAAAGGCCCTGAGGTGGGGTGGGCCTGGAGGTTTAAGGAACAGCAACTGGGGGAGCTTGAGCAAGGAAGAAATAATGTCCAAGAGGTGCTGAGGAGGTGGGGTGGGGGTGGGGGTGGCTACTGCAGGACTTGGGTTTTGATGCTGGGTGAAATGGGGAGTCACTGAGGATTGTGGCACAGAGTAACAAGTGCTGACTCATGGTTCTGAAGGTCTGCTCTGGCTACAGGGATGGGAACAAAGGTGGAAGGAGGATGTTTCCGCCTCCCAGCTGCTGAAGCCAATACCATGCAATGAGATGCCTTAAACAACAGGGGTGACAGGCTCACAGTTTTGAGGTTAGGAGAAATCCAAAATCAAGGCATCATCAAGGCGAAGTTTTTTCCCAGAAAACTGGTGTTCGGCAGTGGGTGGCTGCCAGCAATTCTGGGTCCTTGGTTGTTCTGTCCATGGCTAGTGCCCATGGTAGCCTTTCCGGGCCTCTCCTTTTTCTTCGGGTTTCCATTGACTCCAGTTTCTGGCTTTCTCCCTCTCTGTGGCCTTCCCTACAGAGCCTTCAGTAATAGGATTAAGAGCCATCCTGATGCAGTTGGGGCACATCCTAACTGCAGTCACCTCATCAAACGGTCCTGTTTACAAGGTTGCACACTCAAGAGGAAGGTATTAAGATTAAGAACACATTTTTCTGGGGTAGATAATGCCAAGCCATCAGCTGGAGAGGCTGGGAGACAATAGCCCAGATGGCAAATGATGGTGCCTTAGACCAGGGCGGGGAGACGCAGCTGGATTTTGGAAATAATTAGAATATACCACCAATAGGATAAGCCAGAGAAACTAGAGAAACTGAGAGGAGTCGTCCCCAGAGTAACATGAAGTAAAGCTGTCAGTGAGTCCTGGGAACAAGAACCGCCCCTCTTCCCTGAGAACTAAGCAACGGAGGAAACACCAAGGGCAGAGGCAGGAGGTCCTGAGGAGGAAAGCCTCTTTCACGACCAACGCCCCCATCCCGTGGTCCCGACTGAAGGCGGAGGGCCCTGGGGCTGCCCGCGCCCTCCTGAGGTGACGCGGTGGTTGCCGAGATGGGCAGACGCACGTGCACGGTCAAGGCCTGGAGGGTCCCGAGAGGAAACGGCGTTTTGTAGCTGACGGTAAACGTGTGTGTGCACCCCGCCACTCGAGCAGCGACTGAGGAGGAAAAGGGAGGAGGCTTCAGCTCACTGGGGACTGAGGCAGGCAGGAGGAGCCCCTCGGTGGTTTCATTCTACGCAGAGCTGGTGGGCTTTTGGTATGAACAGTAATACAGTTCCCTGGGCTCTTTTACAGGTCACTTCATCTAGAAATTCTCGAGATGGCTTCTGGCAGCCCCAGGGAGACCTGGTGAGCGTGTGTGTGTCCCTCATCCACGTGTGTGTGTGTATATATGTGTATGTGTGTGTGAGAGAGACATAGAGAAGGACACGCACAGAGACAGAGGAGAGACAGAGATATAGAGAGAGATACGGAGAGAAGGGAGAAAGAGAGGAGAAAGAGAAAAGGGAGAGAGAAAGAGAGACAGAGGGCAGACAGAGAAACAGAGGTTCAGAGAGGAGAGAAGAGAGAGGAGGAGGCAGAGAGAGAACTCCAGAGTGAGTTGTGCACTGTGGGAAGCCTTTGCGCCTCAATGAGATGAAAGGGTTTCTCCTGAGGAAACAGCCTCTGCCGGGCTGTTTGGAAGTATAAGCCTTTGGTGGCACATGCAAAGTCCAACACAGTGTCTAGCCCCCATCTGCAGGCGTGATAATCTCCTAAAATCTGATAACACCACAAAAATTCAGTTGAGATCACAAACCCACCACAACCCAGTCAAGGAAATGTGGAGAAACAGTGGCGGCCATCTTGAAAACTCCAGCTGCGTCCAGAAATGGCTTCTGTGCCTGACAGGCACAAGTTCCACCCTCAGCTCGGGTGTGTGAACTAACGACTGTTTCTTTCCTTGATACTTGTTCTTCTGGATTACATTCAGATAGGTATGCTTTCTTAAAATGAACACCACACAGGCACCCGGGGCTGCTTAAAATGACCTATGTCATTGAAAGCCACACATATATGGGATCACCTGAGAAAGGTCTGGGTCCAGAAATGGACTGGAAAGGGAGCTGGGTGGGAAGGCTCATTATTATAGCTAGTGATGGAGCAAACAGCACATTCCTGTCATTCCCAGATAGAACTGTCCACTGACCGAAACCCTAGGCACACAGGATTGTGAGTCGAGGCAGCGGCCAGCTGAATGGCATGCTTTGCTCTTTCTCAGCATTTGTTTTCCCCAGTGTGAGAATTCTATAAGACTTCACGCATGAAAACACACGGTCATCCCGCAGGCGGGGCTCTTTGCCAGGCACCGGGCTTTCTAGTTAGCATCACGTGTGAAACTCCCCGGCGCCCAATGGCCCTGAAAGGCAGCGTGCCTCGCCGGCACAGGGAAAGTTTGGCAAACACAGACTTAAGTGTCCATCCTGCTGGTTGATTTCTGGAGTCTTCTGCTGAATGTGCCCCTTGCGCCTTCTAGGCCCTGGCCTCTGCCCCCTACATCGTTCCCACCTAATGAAACAATAGACTTGTGTGCTTGGAGTGGAGCTGGGGAGGTGGACAGGATCAGGGGAGGGGTGCTGCTGGAAGAAAATGAGACAGAGAGCCACGCTGGTGGAGAGAGGAAGGCATTGAGATTACGTGCTATTTACTGAGCTGAACATGTAATCAAGTCCTTGAATATACCTCCCCATTAGGCACAGTTACTTAAATCAAAATGAAAATGGAGTCATAAAAGCCTCATAATAGTGATGTTGTGAACTCAAGTCCATAATGAGGGGAACTCGGCTTTTGCTGCTGCCTGGGGGGCTCCACATGGATTCTCAGTGGATTTTCAGTGTGATGGATGGCCCCCGCCCATGGATGCTGGACGGCTCGGTTCACCAATGAACGGTGATGCTATTTATCTCAATCAGGTGTCCCGCCTTAATGGCCCACCTCCACAGGAGTCGACAGCCTTGCCATCCATCCACTTCTCCAAGGTGGGAACCTTGGAGGCCTCCTGGGTTGCTCTTTGACTTGTGTTGAATAAGTACATTTTCCCACCCTAGAACGTTGCTGCTCCTTAACTCATAACAAGGGAAAGGAAGATATTGCTAAGGCACAAGGCAGATCAGGATTTCTTAGCCTTAACGGTATTGACGTTTGGTCCTGGATAGTTCTTTGTTATCAGGGGCATTGTCCCGTGCACTCTAGGTTTTTCAGCAGCATCCCTGGTCTCCACCCACTAGATGCTAGTAGCACCCATTGCCCCATGTTCGACACCAAAAATATGTGTCCAGACATTGTTAAATGGCCCCCAGGGGTCTCCAGACATTGTGAAATGTCCCCTAGGGTTTAAAGTCATCCCCGGCTCAAAACCACTGGTGTGGACAGTGGACAGTTACTGATGCAATCAGAAGTCCTACCATGTAAAGGGGAATTCAGGTAAAAAGAACCTCACTCAGGACCCATTAAAGGATCCAAGGAAAGGCAAAATCCTAGATGACTCCTGGGGTACAAAATAGATAAGGGTGCAGCTGAGCTGGTACTTGGGCCACATCAGTGACCTGTGCCAACCAAGGGCACATTCAGTTTTGGCAGCACAAGTCCACCATCACACTGTTTTGGCTTGCCCCCCAAGTATGGCCTCACACGTCACTTGACATAAACTCTCGTTTGTTTTCCTATCTGCCCACAGAGCATTAATATTCTCCCTTTAGTGCTCAATATTCCTTCTGGTGCCAACTGGATAGGATGGGGCTGAAGCCCCAGTCATCAGAAGGCTTCGAGTGCGCCATTTACATCATGAACCTGCCATCTCCTAAAGCCAGGTGCTGTGAGTCCGCATGCTTTCACGATGCCACCTGCTAGGCAGTGAGCTAAGTAATGAGTAACAAACCAGGTTAGCGCCAGAGAGTTTAAGAGGGGCCACCCTCACGTTTAAGGTTTTCAGGACAAGGTCACTACCCAGAGGCTCTTATTGCTTTCCAAGGTAAAGGGAAATTGGATTCAATTCTGAAGCCCTTAAGTAGTCCCCAAGTCCAAAGTGGTTGAATCAGAGTGAAAACTGGGAGTTCCTAGTTTACAAAGAGACTGTATTCCAAACATGTCTACTTTCTCTAAATCAGTTATGTGGGAAACACAACACATCCTCCTTTAGGCACAAAGCAACAACGGTGCTGATTTGCGTTTGTGCAGGATGTTTTCATTTATAAAGTAAATTCAGATCCATTATTTCATTCAAGCTATGAAACAGCTCTGTGAAATATTTGGGGATTATTGTTCCCATATTCAGAAGAAGAAATGGGCTCACCAGAGACAAATGAGGAGCAGTCCACAAAAAGCTATTGACGCCATCATATGCTTCAGGGGGGAATGCCTCCGCCCCAGTGGGTGTGATGATTAATTGTATGTGTCACCTTGGCGAGGCCGTGGTGTGCGGTTGTTCGATGCTCTGGCTGGGATGAGCATCTGCAATCAGTAGGTGCTAATTGTTGATTTTAAGTACAGGACATTATCCTCGATGATGTGGGTGGGCCTCACCAATCAGAGGTGGGTCTTAACAGCAATGAAGTGAGGGTTTCCAGGAGGACAATTTGGGGCTCAACCTTCCAACATCGCTCTCACTGGGATTTCGAGTCCGCTGGTCTGCCCCGTGGAATTCAGGCTCGCCAGCCCCCACACCCATGTGAGCCCATTATTTTGGGTAAACCCGTCCATCCACCCTGTTGGTTCTGTTTCTCAGGAGAGCCCCGGCTAATACCACAGGCAGCTCTGCATTCCCCACTCCGAGGGCGTGGCGGTGAGCTCTTGCTGCAGTTGGCTCAGGTGACATGCTCTTCTTCCCTCTCAGGATGTAGCCTCCCATGATCCTGAACCTCACCCACGTCACTGATAAAAACAGGGGACAAGCAAGGGCTCGGGGTCCAGCCCTGTGGCCCTCAGCAGACTGCCCCCAGCAGGTGGGCCCCAGACCTCCATCAGCTGGACTTGGTGCATCCACCCGCCGGGCCCCGCTCCTGCCTCTCTTTCCCTCTCATCCCTCACCCCCAGCTCCAAGCTGCTGTTGGGACACTTGGGCCCAGAGCCTGGGCTCCAGGAGGGTGGAGGGTGGAGCTGAGGCCAGCCAAGGAGCAGGGAGAAGACAGCAGGAGAAGCGCCCCAGCCAGGAGTGCCCTCGTCTCTGGCCTCGTCTGCTGCCTGCCCACCACCGGAATAAGCAGCCCTGGGAGGAGGTGAGAGGAGGATGGTCCCCCAAGGCAGCTGGCTGCAGAGGCAGGAAGGAGGGAGGAGAGAACAAGCCCTGGTAGCAGCAGGACAAGAGGGAAGGCAGGGGACAGCAGGGCCATAGGCTGACCCTGGCAGGCCATTCGTCTGTGGAGTCAGGGTCTAGACACGCTCAGGTCACTGAGTCTGTTCTGTCTGTCTGAAGTTGGCACAGAGAGGGGAGCTCTTTACCAGGGTTTCTCAGATATAACTGGAAAGAACAGACTTGCGTGTTAATAATGTAGATTCCCAGGTACCACTCCAGACCTACCCCCAAAGAGTCCGATGCCTCGTTCAGGTGGCCAGATCGAGGGGACATGGGGATTGCCCTTTGGGAAAAATGACCCTGCCGCTCCCAAAGTCCACACCTCTGGGGCCATCACCTTGACCTGCTCCCTACCTGCTGTGGCAGGCGGGGCTGCTTCCCGGCAGCTCTGAGCAGCCATGAATCTGCAGAGGGGCATAGCTTGGCTTCATTTTATTGCATGATAAATCACTTGCACTGTATTATTTACTTTTTAAACAAAAATCTCAGGACTGAGACATATAGGTTAAGTCTCACCCCACCCCACCCCAAGATGCTACTTGGGACACTGTGGGAATTGACCTCTAGCCAGGAAACCCTGTGGGAGAGCAACATGGTGACAAATGTGTCCTTGTAGTTTGGGTTTGATGTATGAGGGGGACCTAAAGCCACTTGGCAACAAAAGTGGCTGAGGCACGTGATCGTGCAAGGAAATCCCAGGAAGGGCCAAGGGGGGCTTGGAAGGGAAAGGACTGGCATCCTGGCAGGGGGTGGGCAAGGTTTCCCCGGGCACAGAGAAGGAGGAAAAGCTCCAACTCATCCTTCAGCAAGGGCAGCAAGGCCAGAACTCATAGGCACATTTGCTCTGAAACTGCATCCTCTGTACCCCCGCACTGTGGTCTGGTTTCCAAGAGTGGGCATTTAGCCCTCCCTGCAGTGGTGCGTTTCTGTACCTGCCTCTGGTGGGTGGAGGAAAGGGGTGGGGGCCACACCTGGCCCTGGGCCTGAGGGAGGACTCACCTTGCCAGTGGTGCTTGTAGTCGCACATGCGGGACAGGGCGATCATCATGGCACAGTACAGCGGCAAGATGGCGGCACAGAGCCGCCAGCTCTTCCCCCTCCCGCTCTCGGTGAAGCAGTGCAGCTTGCCAGCCAAGTAGAAAGTCGTGAAGCCGAGGCCAGAGAAGGCAACTGCCAAAGAAACAGCAGGTGTTACTCGAGCAGGGGTGGGGGTGGGGAGGAGGGGCAGGGGCAGGAGCACAGGGCACCCTGAGCTTCCTCAGCCACCTCTGCCATCTTGTACAGCCTCAGGGCCATGGCCACGTTGGCACCAGGCACCACCAAGGCAATCTGTGCTCGTGTTAAAATCAAGTTGGCATGAATTTTGCAGCGAGGAGAATGACCTCCCAGGCTTGCATGTGACCAAAACTTCCATTACTTCATTCATGCATTCATTCAACACTGATTTCATGGGCACCTCTTGTGCACTAGGCAGGTACTGTGCTATATGTGGGAAATAAAAAGATGCATCAGCTTTTGACTCTGACCTCAGGGGTTCACAGTCTGGTTGAAGGACATGACTATACTAATAGATAATTTTAATACAATGTCCTAAGTTCTAGAATTTAAGAAGTGCATATGGGGTGCAACAAGAGTGGAGAGAGAGGTAGTACATACAATTGGGTTTCCTGGAGGAGGAGGAGGAAGAGGAGAAGGAGGAGGAAAAGAAGGGCCTCCTGCTTTAGGTTATGAATGTCCAAAGCACAGGGCAAGGACAGAGCTTGTGGCTTTGCAGCAGGACAATTGGTCAGTGTGGCTGGAATGTAGGCTGCTTGAGGTGGGAAAAAATGTCAAGGAATGAGAATGGCAGATCAGCAGGGACCAAATCATTCATTTATTGGGTAATGGGGAGCCACTGAAGACTCTTGAGCAAGAGAGTAAAGTGATCAAATTATCTTTAACAAAATATTCACTGTAACTTTCAAAATGCTCAGATTGCTATCCATATAGTGTGCCATCTACCTTTAAGTCACACCTATGGGAAAATGGAGGCACAAGCATCAGGACCGCTTAGATTTGAAGAGTGAGAGAAAGTTAAGGAGGCTGGGAGGAGTGACAGATTTCTGGTTTGGGCAACAGACTGTGCCATGGTGGCATTGCCTGAGACAGGACGGGCAAATGCCGGGGAGGACCAGACTGATGGGAAAAGCCAGTGATGACAAATACCTTGCTTTCTCCTAAAATTATGCCTACTGCTTTTTAAAATTGCAAAGGCAATTTATGGCTACCTTAACTGATTGTGAAAAAGGTAAAGACTGGATGCAGCCTGCACAGTCCCTGGGCTTTTCATCCGATTAGGTTTAACACAAGGTGGGCCTCGGGGAGCTGTACGGGGTGCCAAATGTGGGTCGAGAATAAGGGCCCTCAGCCCCGGCTACCCCGGCAGTCATCTTCATCACTTGGGAAATAAAAAAAAAAACAAACAACTGGTCGGCGGGTCCCACTGTCAGAGATTCTGTTCGTGGGGGTCTGGAAGAGAGCCTGGCATTTGGGTTTCTTTCCAAAACTCCGCAGGGATTCTAATGGCAGCTGGAACTGAGAGGCGCTGGCTTGGGGGGTGTTGCTGAAGGCAGGGGCTGCAGCTCCCCGCTTTCTCTGGATATCAGCCTAATTAAATTTTCCTCTTGATGAGAAATTATTCCTGAGGGGCAGAGCTCCTAGGAAACCAGCTTATACAGTGGCTGGGTAAAATAGGGCTGGACGCCAACTTTAAATGACCACCCCAAAACCTGAGCAGCAGCTCATAGGCAATGCAGAATCTCAGGCTAACCCAGATCTACTGAGTTAGAATCTGCATCTCAACAAGATCTGCAAGCAATGTATATACACACCGCAGTTTGAGAAGCCCTGACACATTCATCGCCTTTATAAGAAAGCACGAAGAGTCCATCTAAAGGAAATAATACAAATTATGGAGGAAAGCTAGAAGAAGTTCCCACTCAAAGTTAATTATAATCATGGAAAAACTGAAAGCAACCAGTAACAGAGGCAAAGATAAGTTACCAGTGACATTTCCATTCAATGGACTATGATGCAACCAGGAAAATTATTGTTATTTCATAGTAATATGGAAAATACTTAGGATATAATGTGAAATGGAAAAAGCAGAACATCAAATTGTTGAGTCAATATAATCATGGTTGTAGTACATAAAAATGAATCACCTGCAGCTTTTCCAAATTATCCTTGGTAACAATGTGTCTTCTTAAAAGGGACCCAGTTGCAAACACAAGATAATATCCTAGTAGAACCTACTCAGAATCCAAATTAAGCAAGTTACCAGTAGCTTTAAAAAAATTTTTAAGCAGAATATTATAGCAAATTTATCCCAGGAAAAAATAAGGAAAATAAGAAAACACAAATAAGGGTGGACGTGTGCTGAAACATTTTTGAATACTGATTAGCACTCAAGTATACAGCAAAGCAGTGCCAGCAGATACTGAGAACTCTGTCTGAAGTAAGAATATGTGAGAAACTGCATTGCTCAGCCCTGCTTTTGATCCTCTGCTCTGACGGAAGGGTATTAAGTGATTGACATGATCTTCCAAAGTGGCCCCATTCGGCCACCATCACAGGGCAACGGGCTCTTCATCCACTTTGCTCTGTTCCCTAGATTCATTTACACTCTCCCAGGAGGTATGAGAGCTGGACAGTTGGCTCCCCGTTAGTGCTGGTGAGGCCCCAAATTCTTATGGAGGAATAATTAATGGACTTCATTCAAATCAGACCAGGTCTATCCACCTAATTACTCTGAAAGTGGGAAGCAGAAAAGAACCGCCCCAGGGCTTCGTAGGACTCCAAGATCCAAATCTCCAGAATTTGAGTCAGAGAGGCCCTGGGTATTGCCAGAGCAGCATCTCTGGGGACGAATAAAAAAAGAGAGAAAAAAAAGTCAGTGAGATAAAGGTAGAGGCAGAGCGGGAATTTTTTATGTGTCTCCATATAAAGAAATGACTTGGGGATTTTAAGACAGAGTCCCCAGCTCAAGCAGCCAGCACCTCCCGAACCTGGGGTGCATTTCTAGGACAAAGGAAAGGGCTGCTGAGAACCTTGTGGCCTGGGGAGGCCAGACCCTTGGACCCACCCCATCTCCTCACTGCGCCCAGGGACTCTAATTTGAACGAGCTTTGGGACCGGAGGAGTCTGGCTCATTCTTTGATGAGCAGGTGAAAAAGACCCTCCCCTACGCAGAGGGGACCCAGGCTGCAGCTGCTCCAAGAATAGGGAAGCGTCCGGTTCTTTGAAAAGGAGGTGGGGTTCAAAAGCATGTCAAAAGGCTGAGTTCCACCACCTACCCCAGGTGCAGCCGGCAGCAGTCGGGCCTCCACCCGTGTTCTACTGGGCATCGGGACAGAATTTTTAAAAGCATCACCATGCGCCCTTATTTTAGGTGACATGATGAGGCTCCAGTTTCATGCTAAATCTTGTGACTGTCACTTTCTCACTGTACTTATGTCCATTGGAAAGGGGTTTCCTTCTGCCCGGGAGGCACATCTGAGCTGTGAGCAGCACTGGTCCTCACAGCACTGCTTTTCCTACAACTACTCGAACAATAATTAGACTCTGTCAAATCATTCTGGATTATGATTCCACACTTTTCCTGCCACTTTCTCCTCTAAAATTAGGGGTCTGGGGACCAGGATGCCATCTCCAGGGCTCCAACGCTGAGGTTCTAGGATGCTGCAGCATCATGGCTCAGTTTCAAACTCACCCGGGAGAAAAGGGAAATGGGAAGATTTTCAATAAATGCTTTCCCACTCCAGTCAAACAGCGTCCTGTTCTCTTCTGAAAGAACACATGCATTTGAGTCACAGGGAGGCTAGAAAGCCTTTTATCTTAGCGTGGAATGAGCTAGATGATGTTCATTCCAGTTGACTGTCTCTCCCTCAAACACAGCCGTAGCTTTCAGCATGAAGAAGAAACAGAACTGAAAAACGAGCATGCAGAGATAAGTGGCAGGACATTGGACATTTGGGAAGGCAGGGGTTACAAGGGAGGATTCATGTCTTCATATTTTACTAACATTACCAACAACAGAAATATGACAAGAAAAACTCTCAAGCCAGTGAGGCGATAGGATCCTGAGAGTCTACCCCAGGCCTAGAACTTGAAACACACACACACACCCTTTACTGCTGATGAAAAGATCAGATTGCAGTGATCTGGGGGTGGGGTGGGGTGAGCACTGCTTTCTGTGTCTCTAGCAGGTTTCCCTGGCTGGAAGCAGCTGATCGTTAATATTTATCTGTTGATCTGGTTGTGAGAAGCAAAGGTGTGCCTTGGAGCCTCTAAGCAAGGAAGAGGAGGAACGACAGTGGTTCCCCTGCCACTCTCTGGCCCTTCAGATGCTCACTTGCTCACTTGGTGCTGCCAATAAGAAGTAGATGAGCAAAGCATCATAATAAGAGCTGGCACCAGGAGGTGACACCAGGCAAATCCCGGGAGCAGGGCAATCTGCCTGCCTGGTGACATGGAAAGAGAATTACAGATTTTTCTCTCCAGCAGCACAGATGAATTACCACAGGTTTACAACTCTTTCCTTAGAAAGACAGGTCTCTTTACTGAGCTAGTTCAGGCACAATCATGTGGTTTTCCTTTCTTCCCAAGTCAGTTTTTAAATCAAGCAGAAGACTCTTGGACCCTATAACGTCAAGAAGTAAGAAAATTGGCACCAAAAAAGCCTTTAAAAACAAGTAAGACAAGAATGGGGGGGGGGAGTCAGACACTGCTTTTCAGGCTGTATTTTTCACATTTGCCAATTACCATCGATTTCCCCAAATTAATCATTGCTGGCACCAAAATCAGAATTGTGCCCTGGTAAGGCAATCTGTACAAATTTGCTATTTGGTGATTTTCAAGGAATTAGTATTTTCTTCTCCAAGAGAGAAGGGCAATATCAGGTGGTGGTTGAACAAGTCTTAAAAGGTGTTTGGGGGGAAACGGACTTTGGCCCAGTGGTTAGGGCGTCCGTCTACCATATGGGAGGTCCGCGGTTCAAACCCCGGGCCTCCTTGACCCGTGTGGAGCTGGCCATGCGCAGCGCTGATGCGCACAAGGAGTGCCGTGCCACGCAAGGGTGTCCCCCGCGTGGGGGAGCCCCACGCGCAAGGAGTGCGCCCGTGAGGAGAGCCGCCCAGCGTGAAAAGAAAGTGCAGCCTGCCCAGGAATGGCGCCGCCCACACTTCCCGTGCCACTGACGACAACAGAAGCGGACAAAGAAACAAGACACAGCAAAGAGACACCAAGAACAGACAACCAGGGGAGGGGGGGAAATTAAATAAATAAATAAATCTTTAAAAAAAAAAAAAAAAAGGTGTTTGGGGGAAGCGGACTTGGCTCAATGGATAGAGCGTCCGCCTACCACATGCAAGGTCCATGGTTCAAAACTGGGACCTCCTGACCTGTGTGGAGCTGGCCCACGTGCAGTGCTGATGCATGCAAGGAGTGCCGTGCCATGCAGGGGTGTCCCCCATGTAGGGGAGACCCACATGCAAGGACTGCACCCTGTAAGGAGAGCCACCCAGCAAGAAAGAAAGTGCAGCCTGCCCAAGAATGGTGCCACTCACACGGAGAGCTGATGCAGCAAGATGACACAGCAAAAGGAGACACAGATTCCCAGTGCCTCTGACAAGGATACAAGTGGACACAGAAGAACACACAGCAAGCAGACACAGAGAACAGACAACTGGGGTGGGGAGGATGGGGAGGGTGGGGGAGAAGGGGAGAAAAATAAATAAAAATAAACTTAAAAAAAAAAAAAAAGGTGTTTGGAAGAGGATGCAAGTGCACCTCCGCATGACCAGCCGGAGCTGAGGATGTGGGGCACAAGCAGCAGTGTCCAGCAGTCTGCAGACCCCCTTGGAAAGCAGAGGTGTGTTGGGAGTCAGGGAACTGGGTTCATTGTGGCTCTGTCATTATGGAATACAAGGTCTTAGGAAAGTCCCTTTCCCTCTCTGGGTCTCAGTTTTCTTCTGTAAAATGAGAGGCTGAACCACAAGGGGCCACCGTGCCATGCCTATGAGAGTGGGGCCGGTAGTGAACAGAAGCAAAGCTGGCTGGATAGTAGAGACTGCTTTTCTGCAACAGAGAACACTCTTGGCCTATCTTCTATTATTCCACTATTGCTAGACACTCAGATCCAAGAAACAGTTCACTTTCTGAAAAAAACCAGTAGCTCATGTGAGATGATAAATGGTGCTGGGGGGACAACTGGGAATGGTGAGGACTGGGGTAAGCTGGAGAGGCCTTCTATCTAGAGGCAGCCCTGTTGCAGCTCTAGCCAATGGATCCCATGCTTCAGAAACATGAGCTCTGTGATTTTAGAAGTTTGTACCTCTGAGAGAAGAGAGAAATCCAGATGTTTATGGGAGAGCTCTCCATCTTTACATGTTAACAACTTCTCAAAAATAATATTGTAAGATCAAATGAAATTCATCTGTGGGCCAGCAGGGCTGGGTCTATGGATTGCCAGTTTGAGACCTTAACTCAGGCCCCTCCCCTTCCCCTCTAATAGTCTATATTTTAAATTAGAACTTACAATATAAAGGTCAAATTGTCTCTACTCTCCATGTTAGGGCAAAGAAGCACTTGATAAGTTTGGGATGATTTTGTTTAAAACAATAACAAAACCAAATTCAATTATGCAGGCCATTTGGAGACTAAGTTTTACAGCAGGGAGTACCGAGTGCTGTTAAAGAGGGGTGGGCTTTTAAGGCACGATGTGGTGCTCTGCTCTGGGCGAACACCCCTCTCCTGGCCTTAGTTTCCCCAACTACTCAATAGGGTGAATAGCACTTGCCTCACATATTGTGAGGATCAGTTAATGGGCATTTGGAAGATGCTTAGCAAAGTGCCCAGTATTTCCCATGGCAACCACTGCTGTTGTACGCAGCCTTGTTCTGTAAGGTTTCACTCTGAGAAGAGCATTCATGTGGTCTGCTTTTGTAATTTGCAGCTCTTCGGTTATATAACTTCATGTGAGTTTGGAGAGGATCCCAGAGCCAGGTCCTCAGGCTCTTATAATTCTGCAGCCCCCAAGGCTCTTGGTAGACCAACTTGAAGAGTCAGCGAAGTAAGCCCAAGCGGATAACTTCCCATCTCATTTGATGTCTGAAGCTCTAAGGTGGCAGGCTCAGGCAGCAAGGCCATTCGTGTGCCGCTTCCTGCGTGCTAAGGAAACAGAGTGATAGCATTCCTTTTTTGCTTAGCATATCCTCCCAGGTCTTCAAATTCCAGCTCAAATGTCACATCCTCTGAGGCCCTCCTTGACCCTGCCAGCAGATGTAACGGGCTCCCATTGCACTTGGTGCCTGACCTTCACAGCCCTTGTCACCTCTATTTCCATGTGGTTGTCTAGAGCCTGTCTCTCTTCTGCTGGATTCGATGCTCCACGAGGGCTGAGGTTCTGACCCCAGACTCCTCCCACGGGCTTCAGGACAGGGCCCTCTCCATCCCACAGCGGCTGACAGCTCCCTCCCAGAGTCTGGGCAGAATTCCAGGCAACAAGGTGAGAAGCACCCAGAGCTATCAGATAAGATGATGCTAGAGGAAGAGAGGCAATACAAGATGCCCAGGGTCTGACGACTGGACAGGGGGAGCGGGACCTGCAAACCTGAGCAGGTTCTCAAAGCGTTCCATCAGGGGAAGGACAGGAAGGAGGAGGTGTGTTGAAGGCCTCCCATCTGCCAGGTGCTGTGCTAGAAGCTTCCATTGCCTTGCCTCACTTCTTGCCCAGAACAACACAATAACATGGGCATTTGGCCGATTTTATGGGTGAGAAATGGAGTCAAGTTAGTTACCTAAGGCTAATGCAGCCACTTAAGAAACTGGATTTTCTTATCTAAGTTATAACACCAACTCTAACTGCCTGTGGGTTTTCATTCTCCCATCATGGTCACCAGTGAAACCCTAGGGCCCTGCACCCTGCCAGGCGATAGAAGGCACCCTTTGCATGCTGACCAAATGAGAGGATAAATGGTTGAGACCATGTATTCATTCCGCAAACTTAACTGACCCTGCTGTGTCCTCTGGCAGCATGCCAAGGTCCTTGGGGACAGAAAGATGCTTATGACCATGAAAGAAAAATGTTCTTTAGCCTCTGTTTCCAGGGTGATACCTAAGCTACCTGAGTTAGGTGAGATTTCCAGGCACAGAGATTTTGCAGCCTTGTTTGAGAATGGGGAAAGGAAAAAGAACCAAGCAGCTCATAATTAGTCTGAAAGTAAATGTCAGAGGCAGGAAACGCAAAGAGAAAGAAAGCAGGCTGTAAACTCCCTATGTAACTCCAGTTTGCATCTTCAAAGAGGATTTTGGTCCAGGAAAAAAAAAAAATCAACTCAGGCACAACACACAGATAGTGCAGAGGAAGCTTAACTAGAAGGGAAGAAACCGACTTTGAGGAAGACGGCAGGAGTCCTTTTGTCTACTGCCAGAAGCACCAGTCCTGGGAATGGACAGCTTCTAGGAGGCAAAGCATCGGCCAGGGAGGATTAAGGATTCTTAAATGACAGAAGCCCCTTTGGCTCGCCATCCACACCTGCACAGCTTGCTGAAACATGATGATGAGGAAACATAAATGTTATGTTATTCATAGCTCTGGAGAGCTCTACAGCTGTCACAAAGATGGGAAGTGGTTTTGCATATCAGAGCATCCTAATCGACACAAGGTCTAAATCTCCAGGACAACACTTCCTTTTTTCAGCCTTGATGATATGCCCCAGTGTTCCTGAAAACATAAATATAAGAATAAGCCTTCAAAAGAGAGAAATCACCTTTCTCCATAATACTGCAAAGAGGACTGATAAGAACACAGACGGGATTAAGATAAAGATAATATTTTAATGAAAAACAATTTTATTTTACCTCTGATGGACTTGGCAGGACATAAATTTAATGATGAGATTTGAATAGTAATGCACACACTGAAGAGACAACGAGGAAGGCAGTGGCAGTGACTATTAATTTGCCCAAGATGCTCGTCTCATTATCCTCTCTGGGGTGCGTAGATTTCAGGTGGGGTCCTTGAAGTTTTCACTCCAGCTACCTGCCTAGCTTCCTTCTGAGGAAGGGGCCTTAACTGCTACTGCCTTTTTTGATCTGTTCTATTGCCAACCACACATTTTTTTCCCCACATTTTTAATGTGGTGGCATAGCTACAACACGGAAGTTCCTATTTTAACCACTCTCTAGTGTGGAATCCAGTACTATTAATTACACCCACGATGTTGTGTGTATATACCTACAAGTGGAATTGCCAGGTCAGATGGTAATTCCTCGTTAAACTTTCTGAGGAACTACCAAACTGTTTTTCATAACAGCTGCACCATTTTACAATCCCACCAACAATGTCCAAGGGTTTCTATTTCTCCACATCCTTACTAAAACTAATTTTCTGTTGTTTCCATAGTAGCCATTCTAATGGGTGTGAAGTAGTACCTAATTGTGGTTTTGATTTGCATTTTCCTTTGGCTCATTATGTCAGGCATTTTTCATGTGCTCACCTGCCCTATGTGAGGAAAACACCTGTAGTGGATTGAATTGTACCCCCATCACCCAAAATCAGATGCAGAAGTCCTAATTCCCAGTACCTGTGAATATGGCCTTACTTGGAAATAGAGTCCTTGCAGACGTAATTAAATTAAGATGGCTGGTGTCCTTAGAAGGAGAGGGAGCTCTGGAGACATTCAGGCACACACAGGGAAGCCGCTATCTCCTCAAAATATATGGATCAAAAGTAGACAAAATTACAAAGACTACATAACGACTACATCTACCACAAGAGTGGAAAATTTTAATACACATCTTGGTAAGTGATAAATCAAGCATAAACAGAAACATTAGACAGGCTATATAAGATTTAAAAAGCACAATTAGCAAGCTTGGTCCAATGGAGATACATAAAATTTTGCACCCAATAAATTAAAAATTCACATTTTTTTAAAACCATATGGACCATTTATGAAAATTGACTATATGCTAAGCCTCAGGCTGGCCTCAAAAAAATCAAAGGCTTGGTAATTTTTAAAGCTCACATTATCTGACCACAATGCAATTAAACTATAAATCATTTAAAAATGATAACCAAAAAAGCTATCTTTGGAAATTTAAAACAAACCCTTCTAAAACTCATGGATCATAGAAGAAATCAATGAAAATTAGAAAATAATTAGAAGTAGACTTAATGAAAGCAACACGTATTAAACTGGTGGAATGTAGCTAAAACAACATTTAGAGGGAAATTTATAGCCTAAATTGCTCAGAAACACTCACATTATTGAGCTATGCGTTTCAGTTAGCTTACATAAAAAAAGAACAACAGAATTAATTCAAAGAAGTTGGAAGAAGGAACTAATAAAGATAAAAGCAGAAAATAATGAGATGTAAAACAAACATGGTAAAGAGGCTCTACAAAGGCAAATGTCAGCTTTCTGAAAATTCTAGTAAGATAGATTACCTCAGGCAAGACTAAACAAGGAAAAATTAAACAGGGGGAGGCACATATGAGCAATATAGAAATGAACGGCTGAGCTATTAAATTGAAACTGACAGGAAATACTTTATGTCAATAAATTCAAATTGACATGAAATACTTTATGTCAATAAATTCAAAAGTTTATGTGAAATAGGTGGATGAGAATTGTGGTTAATAGTACAGACGCAAGAATGAACATTTGTGCTATGAACTAGAACAAATGTACATCACTACTGCAAGGTGGTAAGAATGTGGAGGAGCATGGGAAAAATACCATTAATGTAATGGACTACAGTTAACAGCAATACTGTAACATTCTTGCATCAATGACAAAGATGTCCTGTGATAATAATAGGGAGGGTATGGAAATAATATACCAAATGTACTCTATAGACCATAGTTAGTGGAAATAGTCTGAACATAATATATCATAATCTGTAACAAATGCTCCATAATAATGTAGTGTGTTGGTGAAGGGGTGTTGCATGGGAATTCCACACATATGCATGATTGCTTTATAAGTTCACAACCTCTCTAATAAAAAGTATATTTTTTAAAAGTTTATATGGAATGACTACTTTCCTAAGAATAAATAGAAGTTATGAAAAATATCTCAAGGAAAAATGTAAAAACCCCAAAGGGTTTAATAACACTATGTAAACTGATTCAGTGCTTTAAAATCTTGCCGCAAGGAAAACAAGGGGTTCGACTGTTTTACAGGCATATTATGCCAGACATCCCAAAAGGAAATAAATCATTTTCCATAGATTCTTTACAGAGAATTGAAAATGAGGGAACACTCACTTTATGAAGCTTGTTAATTGTGCTGTTTGAGTCATATATTTTCTGGTTTATGATGGATCTATGAGTCACTAAAATGAACCTTAAAATTTCTGACTATTCTGATGGACTTTTATAGGTCTTGTACTTCTCTTCTGTAGCTCTTGACTTTTGTGTGTGTGTGTGCTTCTGAATGGGCTGGTAACCTTAATTCCAAAACCAGACAAGTATGGTACAAGAAATGAGAATTACTAACCAATGTCACTCAAAATATATTTACAAGAGTCCTAAACAGAATATTATCAACCAAATCTAGCCCTGAATAAAAAGAAGAATACATCTTGACCAAAGTGGATGTGTTAATTCCAGGACTTATGGCTAGTTTAATATTTTTTTAATTGATTACTATGAATCATTACCTTAACACATTAAAGGGAAAAATACCATCTTGATAGATGCCAAAAAAATTCAAAACTCTTTCTTTAGCAAACTAAAAATATAAGGAAACTTCTTTAACCTGATAAAGAATGTCTATCCCTCTACACCACAAATCACACTTAATGGTGAAATATTTAGCATTCCTTTTAAGATCAGCAGCAAGACATGGATGTTTGCTATCTCTGTTTCTAGAAGACTGTAATGGTCCTTGCTAGTGAAACAAGACAAGAAAACTAAAAGTTTTAAGAAATAGAAAGGAAAACAAAAAAACTGATATTATTTACAGGTGATACGACTTTCTATGTAGAAAACCAGAAATAATCTGCAAAGAAGAATTAGGATTACCAGGAGAGTTTAGCAAGATTGCTGCATACAAAATCAATATACTGAAGTCAACTGTATTTCTGGATACCAGAAAATCATCGCTAGAATATGTAATCAATTAAATGAAATTTATAATGGCAATAAGAATATACTAAAAATAAATCTACTAAATAATGTGGACATCCTTTAAAGGGAGAAGTATAAAACTGCTAAGAGATGTTAAATCCTAAACAATTAGATAAACAGAGCTTGTACTTGGAGAGTAAGATACCATTTCCCCATGAAGTGACCATAGATTCAATAAAATTAACATCAAAATTTCAGTAAGGATTTTTGTGGAACTTGGGAAGAAATTTCTAAAACACACAAGGAACACAAGAGCTAAGGATAGGAAAACACTTCTGAAGATCAAAGCAGGAGATGATCTGCTGCTTCCCTCTTTCCAGTTATACAAGAGTATACTTTGCTACACTCTTGGAATCAGGTGTGATCAGGTGACTAGCTCCACCAGTGAAATCTGACAGCACCTGAAATGAGCCCCTTCTGGGGGGAAGCACTTAAGAGCGGATCTACGATTCCTCAGGTTGAGATGGCAGCAGAGACCCCACCTGTCTGGGTCCTGGTGTGCCCACAATTGCAGACGTTCCCCAAGGGAGAAGCAAACCCTTTTTCTTTTAAGCCACTGAGATTTATATTCGAACATAGCCTAACCTAGCCCAGTACAGGGACTTGCCCTACTAAATCTCAAAAGCTATTTTAAAGTGATAATGATTAAGACACTGCAGGATTTGTACCAGAATAAGTAAATAGACCCATGGATCAGAATAGGGAGAGCCTAAAAAATACTCTGTTCTTCCACAGATATGACACATGGTAGAGGCCATGTGATACATCGGTGTGGATCAATATAAAGTATTAGTACAAATGGGTATCCATATGGAGAAATTAAATTAGACTTCTACTGTACATCATACCCAGAAATCAATTCCAGGTGAATTACAGACCCAAAAGAAGGCAAAACTAAAGGGCTTTTAGAAGTTAATACAATCTTGGGGTTAGGAAATATGTCTTTTAAAAGATAAAAATGTATTAACCCTAAAGGAGAGCACTGATAAAACTGACTGCATTAATGCTGAAAACATTGTTCATCTGAATGCACAGTCAACCCTGGATTGTTACTGTTTGACCAAAGAGCTGTAAACTATATTGGTGGTCAATTAGGGAAATCTGCAGATGGTTTGTTTATGTCATAAAATGACAATTTACTCAGATGGAAGTTGATAGAAATTTTCATTTTAATTACATATATACATCATATCCAGCATGATATGCACTAAGTTGTTAATGCTGTTGATCTCTGGGCAGTAGGAATGTAAAGTTCTTTTTTTAAAAAATGTTTGCTTCTCCACATTTTAGCTTTCTGTGGTATGCATATATTACTTCTGTAATAATAAAAGGATTGTTAAAATAAATGAAAGAATGAAAACACAAAGTGTGGGAGGCAAAATAAACATAAAGAGAATGAAAAAGAAACCCTGAAAGATGTTTGCTGCAAATATAATCAGCAAAGAATTCATATCCAGAATATTAAAAAATAAATAAAAATAGAAAAAGACCTTAAATAAAAGGGGGAAATGGTAAAGACAAATGAGTTTATATGGTTAAGAGACTTCAAAATGAGTCAGGAGGTCATCAGAGGGGTTGTGCTTATGCACATCTCAGGAGGATCCCAGAGACAGCCAAAGAAGATAAATCCCAGGTAGTGGTGCTCCTGAGGGCTATGGAGACAGACAGGTTTATGGTCAAGGCAGATGGCTCTGGAGTTCAGAGCCTTGCCAGTGGGCCCTACTTTGGAATTTGTACTCCTAAGTATGATGGAGCTGGACTCAGATGTGACCTCTCTGCACATGCCTCCTCTGTCACTTACTGAACCTGTACTTGGCGCTGGAGTTGGTACATGCTCAGGAGACTTGAATCTCTGGACTGTCCATGTGCCAACTAGGCCCTGAGCCTCAGCAGAATTGCAACTCCTACTCTCTGGTTTGTTGGACTTACCCAGGTCAACTAACAGGGAGGTGAGGATGGTCAACCACCACACCAGGGAACCGAGAGTCTACAACTACAAGCAGGAGAATTGCATCCCTCAGCCATGCAGGATCCTAGCCCCCTCTCAATTTAGAGGTGGAGTGGACATCGCCATCCCAGGGTCCACAGGATGGAGGAATACAGTATGGATTAGAGTAGACTTACTGATATTCTATTCATGAACTATTGTGATTAGTAATCAAAGACAATGTAGCATTGATGTGCAGAAAGTGGCCATGGTAGCTGCTGAGGGTAGGGAGTGGGAAGAAGAGATACGATGTGGGGGCATTTTCAGGACTTAGAGTTGTCCTGGGTGGTAATGCAGGGACAGTTACTGGACATTGTATGTCCTCCCATGGCCCACTGGGTGGACTGGGGGAGAGTGTAAACTATAATGTGGACCATTGACCATGTGGTGCAGAAGTGATCAGAGATGTATTCACCAAGTGCAATGAATGTCCCATGATGATGGTGGAGGTTGTTGTTATGGGAGGAGTGGGGTGAGGGGGGTGGGGGGGTATATGGGGACATCATATTTTTTGAATGGGAGGAAAGGAGGGAGGATGGGAGGGAAGGAAGGAGGGAGGGAGGGAGGGAGGGAGGGACAGAAGGAAGGACAAAAAAAAGTAAAGAAATCACTATTAATCAATGAGAAAAGGGCAGACAACCCAATTGAAAACTGGGCAAAAGGCTTGAACAGGAATGTTACAGAAAAAAGAAATCTACATTCCATTTAACATATGAAAAGATGTTTCAGCCCATTATTCATTAGAGAAATGCAGATCATAGCCACCATGAGCTAACATCCCACCCTCCAGAATGGCAAAAATGAAATTCTGATAATGCCAAGTGCTGGTGAGGCTGTGGACAATGGGAACTCTCATAGTCTGCTGATGAGAGGGTAAAATAGTTTGGCATTGTTTATTAAAGTTGAAGACAAGCAAATGACCCAGAAATTTTACTGCTCAGTATAGAGACTAGATTATTATTATTATTTTTTGCAATAAGTGCACCAGGAGTTCACAGCAACACTGATCATAATAGATTCAAACTTGATGACCCAAATGTCCACTGACAGTAAAATGATTAAAACAAAATGGTGGTAAATTCGTGAATTAGAATGCCATACAGCAATGAAAATGAATGAACTACTGCTACATATATCAGTAAATAGAAGATTCTCAAAAACAAGGGTGAAACAAGTAACAAATTCCAAAAATATATTCTGTATGACCTCATTTAGGTAAAGTTCAAAACCAGGCAAAACTGAGAGGTATATTGTTATAGGTGTGCATACATGGGTGTATGGGTGTAAAACTATCCAGAAAAGCAAAGAAATAGTTTTAAATTTCCAAGATAATAGTTACAGTGGGAGAGAGAAGGATAAGCCACCAGAAGGCACTATATGGGATTTCTAAGGGTGTAGCTAACTTCTATTTTTTAAACCAAGTGGTGGGTACATAAGAGTATGCTTACATTATTTATAAATATTCTTTACTATTATTTTTAAGCCATACATATATATATATATTTTTTAACAGGCAGAATGTTACCATTAACTTTATTTTTTTGCATTTATTTTTTTGTCTTTATTTATTTTAATGTTACATTAAAAAAATATGAGGTCCCCATATACCCCCCACCCCCCTCACCCCACTCCTCCCCCCATAACAACAACCTCCTCCATCATCATGAGACATTCATTGCACTTGGTGAATACATCTCTGAGCACCGCTGCACCACATGGTCAATGGTCCACACCATAGCCCACAGTCTCCCACAGTCCACCTAGTGGGCCATGGGAAGACATACAATGTCCGGTAACTGTCCCTGCAGCACCACCCAGGACAACTCCAAGTCCCGAAAACGCCCCCACATCACATCTCTGCCTCCCACTCCCTACCCATAGCAGCCACCATGGCCACTTTCTCCACACCAATGCCACATTTTCTTTGATTACCAATCACAATAGTTCATGAATAGAATATCAAGAAGTCCACTCTAACCCATACTCTATTCCTCCATCCTGTGGACCCTGGAATGGTCGTGTCCACTCCACATCTATATCAAGAAGGGGCTTAGATTCCACATGGATGCTGGATGCAATTCTCCTGCTTGCAGTTGTAGGCACTCTTGGCTTCCTAGTGTAGTGGTTGACCTTCTTCACCTCCATGTTAGCTGAGTGGGATAAGTCCAATAAACCAGAGTGTAAGAGTCACAAGTCTGTTGAGGCTCAGGGCCTGGCTATCACATGGTCAGTCCAGAGATTCAGGTCCCTTAGGTATACACTAAACCCTAGCACCAACTACAGATCCGGTAAAAGTAACAGGAGAGGCTTGTGAACAAAGATCACATCTGAACTCAGCTCCATCATACAGAAACACAAACTCCAAAATAGGGCCAACTGACATGGCACTGAACTCCATCTGCTGTGACCATAGAACCTGTGGGTCTCTGTAGCCCTCAGAAGAACCAATACCTGAGGTTGTATCTACTTTATCTGCCTCTGGGACTCTGCCGAGGTGTGCATAAGGGCGACCCCTCTGATAACCTCTCGGCTCTTTTTGGAGACTCATAGCCATATAAACTCATTTGTCCTTTCCATTTCCCCCTTTTATTCAGGTCAAAAAGCATTTTTAACTCCTGGTATTATATGTAGACTGAGATATTCTGCTGGTCTGAGTTGACCCTTTTATTTAAGGTCATTTTCTAGTTACATCATCAGCTGGTACTTGGTAGTAATCCCTCGGTGCCAGGGAGGCTCATCCCTGGGAGTCATGTCCCACGGTGGGGGGAAGGCAACACATTTACATGCTGAGTTTGGCTTCGAGACTGGCCACATTTGAGCAACATGGAGGCTCTCAGGAGGCAACACTTAGGCACCCTGCAGCTCTAGGCCTAGTTCTTATTTCAGGTGCACAGGCTCACAAGCATAGTCATTAGTATCAAGGGCTCATTGTTGGACCTTCCTTCTTTTTTGGTCTTTGCCGTTGCACTTGGGGAATTGTTGCTGTTCCTTTAGGGAATGTGATAGAGCTCCCCTGGCTAGGAACTCAGCACTCCCTCAGTTGTTATTTTTAATTGTAACCACTATGAAAATATCCAAACATTTTTATGTACCCTGGATATATGCCCTGCAAAACTCCCTGCCAACCATGTGTCCCCCATCAATAACATCCCACACCAGTATTCCTCCCCTGCCATTGTTGAACCTCTCTGTGATCCAAAACTTCTTCAAAAGTGAAGCCCAATATATTGCCAGGTTCCACTAATAGTAAAATGGAATATAGTGATGGGTTTAAAGGTTAGATATAGAATACATATTAATTTAGAAAAATTAAGGTAAAAATAAATTGGGGTACCAAAAAATTTAAAAATGCAAAAGCTTTGTTTTTTATGTTTTGCCTTCCATCACTGCAATAAGTATTGCCCTGTATGCAAATTGGCAAGGCAACTTCTTCCACCTTTTCCTCAGTGTCTACGTCCTTTCTTTTTCTTTTTTCCTAATTATTAAGCTTGTCTTCACAAAAGTTTTAGATCACAGTAATTCATACATACAATATACAGTACTCCCACGTATCCAACATAAAACCCTTTTCCCTTCCTCCTAATAATCTTTTTACATATTCATACTATATTTACTGAAGCTGATGTACAGATATTGAGACAATAGCTTTCAAACAAGGTAACACTTGGTTTTGCATTGTGGTCTATATTTTAGACTATACAATTTTCTAAATTTTTAGTTATCTTATGTTTTACATTATGATTTACATTTTAGCCTATCGGCCCCTATACATTTTTGATGTAATTTAACATGTCTTATATCCATCCTTGCATAATCTTGTGGGACACTTTCTTTGCCCATACAGTCACACTGATTCTATCTATTTAATACCTCTTTCCCCCTCCCCTCAGGGCCCATAGTGACAGCCAATCTTCATTTCTTGAAGAGCCATGTTCAGAGATACTTGCAACAACGTTGAGGGCTTGACATGCTCAACTGCCCTAATGCATTAGGTGCCACCATTTCTCTCGAGAGATACAATTCCCTCTATTTGAGAACATTAGTTTATATATGATGTTGTACATATATTTCATGGTTAACTGATCATCCCGGTTAAACAAATTGCTGGATGCCTGGAAAATTATATGGTCCAGAAGCAAATGCAGAATTAGAACCAGTCACCAAACCGTCTTAAACAGGGACTATTCAGCCATTCCTATGGTCAGCCAGTAAGCCACCCCACTGCAAGAAGGACCAACATTTTCAAGTCTCCTTTCATGGTAAAAGCTGAACTGGAAAAGCTTTGTGCACGTAGGGCAGCATGCCGGCTACAGCAATGCACTCGTGGACTGGATTTAGTTTTAGGAGATGCTGCTAAGTGTTGTAATTATGGAGGCTTTAAATTGCATTTTTATGACAATGGTGATTTGATTAGCCAGAAAACAGAAGACACATTGAAGGAAGCCTATTGGAACATCACCTCATTACTCAAGTGCAATGAACTCCAACTAATAATTATAAGAGGCCTTGGGAGGCTTGGAGAAGAAAGACTTGGCATTCTCTGGGGACACTTGATTGATTTCTCAGATTACAAAATTCAAGCCACTGAGATTTCTGAAACATGATTTAGCCAGAAGAGCCCAGGGAGCGCTCAAGGCCCGTAATGGGAATAAACAGAGAACAAATGAAACCAGCCAGGTTGCCTGGTACAGATCTGACACCAGGACATCTTTCAAGCTCCACTGCTATTTTATTTTTCGAATATAGCTATTTCTTAAGGGTCAAAAGACAGACTTCATCCCTCTTGCTCCTGTTCATTACAATACACACCTGTGACTCTGTGCCATTTGCACAGGCTCTGAGAAAAATGCCACGCCAGTACTTCGATTATTTATTTTCTTCAAAAATTATGAGCAGTGAACCATGCCCCCACAAATACAAAATAAATTATTCTGTTACAAAGTTTTTGGGGAAGAACCATGGTAGTTTTTTGTTTTTGGGTACTGGGGGCTGGAGATTGAACCTAGGACCTTGTACATGGGAAGCTGGCACTCAACCACTGAGCTACATTGGCTCCCCTGAGTTGGTTTTTTAATTTGTTTTGCCTTTTTTGTTTTTTTGTTGTTGTTTGTTTCTTTGTTTTTTAGGAGGCACTGGAAACTGAACTCAGGACCTCCCAAGTGGGAAGAAGGCACTCAACCGCTTGAGCTACATTTTTCCCCCATGGTAGATGTTTTTGTAAAGTAGCATCTAAGTGCCTGCGTCTGAACCCTACTAACTGTATGACCTACTAACTGTAATGACTTTGGGCAAAATAACAAACTCACTGGGTCTTGCCTGAAAAATGGGATTAACGGCAGAATCTACCTCACAGGGTTTTCCTGAGGATTTAATGAGACAATGCATGTAGAACATTTGGTGCATGCCTAGCATACAGTAAGTGCTCAATAAACATTAGCTCTATTTTGGGACTGCTGATAGTCAGTAGAGAGCCTCTATGCTTAGTTCAAAATACTCCACAGGAGACTGAACTTTCTCTGCGTGTCTTCCACTGCAGACGGAAAGCTTGGTTTTCACACCCTCCTCTATACTTTTTGACACCCTGCCCATTGTCATGCAGAGAGGGAAGAAAAGGCACCCTCCTCCAGCCTGGAGCACATGCTTGGGTTGGAAGTGGTGTAAGTTAAACCTGATTGGTTCCACCACCTCTGCAATTTTCATCATGAGAAAGAGGAGAACAAAGAGGAAAATTAGGGCAGGTATCAACTACATGTTAGCTTTAAGAGACAGGACATTTCCAGGACTAGAAGATTTATTACCCAGGATGTCAAGAGAATTTCCTCCATGTGATTAAAAATGTCTTCTAGGAATCTCTGCAAAATCATGGCAACAGGAAAGAACCAGCAGCCTGGCGACAGGGAAATGTCCTGATTTGTAAAGCAAGGTTTTAAGAAGAAAATAGAACTCTGGAAGTCAAAAACCAAAACATCTGGTATCAATCTCTGGCAAAAATTTAAAGAATGGAGTGTGATTTCCTAAAAGTCCTGGTCACTTTCCTAAAGCAAGAAGCAGGGAGGAAGTTCACAATTAGGCAAGCCTCCGGTCTGCTAAAGAATAGATCAGAGGATCAACCACACCCACAATTTGGGTCCTGTTACTTTCCTCCAAGAACCACTCTTCAGTTCTTTACTTCTTCCTAGTCCAAAGCTCCTTGAGGATTGATGCTGTCTTATTCGTATTGGTATCCCTCACATTTTATTTAATATCTGGCACCAATTAATGTCTGCTGGGTGAATGAATGTCAAGTAACCTGCTCAAGGTCACAGCTGGTATGTAAGAAGATACAGGACTCAAAATTTTATTCATTCATTCATTCAAACAAGCACTTAGCTAGGCATTCTCACACACCTTCTGTACAATGCAAGGAAAATATAAAAGGTGATTCAAACCCTAAGGGAAAATGCTTTTTGGGGCCAGCTCACCACTTAGAAGAGCCTGTGATATTCAAATAAACCAGAGTACAAAAATAGATTTTTTCAACCTAACTACGGGGAGTAAAAAGGCTCTTTCATGAAATCCTGCATCTTTCTCAACATATACTGTTTTTCTTTGTATTCAATTTGTGATGTGTTCACATTGTACTGTCCTATGAAAATACGAAAATCAGTGAAGGACTGAGCAAGAATGAGAAGCCCCCACCAGGATCTGGCAGGAGTGGAGGCTGGAGAGGAGGTTCATCTCAGAGGTGGTCAATTCATTACTGCATGCTTTTTTTGTATCATACCGATTTTGGCTTTTCCTTGCAGTCTTATAAGTGCAATAAATCAGGTAATGGTAACCAGGATGGTGAGCTAACTTGGTCAGAACTCCAACCTCTCTCAAACTCAGAGCAAGTTCTGTTTATCCGGTATCCCTCAACAGAAGTGGTTACAAGCGATGAAGCCCCATCTTCTTTCACTGCAGCCTTCAGAGAACTCTTCCATATCAATTCCCAGGTCCGGTCCTTGTCACTCACCTCTAGAAGACATCTGGAACTCAGCCTCGCTGATATGCCTTTCTAATCTCTGCTGCAAAGTCTGTAGCTTTGGGGAAATGAGGTCCAGGGGTGAAAGGTGCTGTATGATCTGCAGTGCTATAGCAGGGCACAGATTCAGTCCATTGGGCTTTTTGAAAAGCCACTTGTCAATTCAGTCAAAATGGTCCATCTAGGCACTCCCTTGACCCAGACAGACTGTTTTCCTGGGAAGGAGCACGGAAGTATGCATAAATGGAAAGGAGGGAAAATTCACATTGGATTTAAATGATAGTGTTATTGAGACTTCCCAAGACACTCTTTTTTGATGGTCAGTGGTGATAGAATGAGGATGGAGAATGTCAAATCCTTGGAGTCAAATCTGGTTCCAACTTTCTACCCAAAGTGGGGAGGATGATGTATTGCCCTGGTTACAGCTCCAGTGTTTCATCCACTGTCAGATAAAGAAGCTGCAATTCAGTGAAAGGTCATCTAAATATAGGCAGCCAAATGCCTGAGTTTAGAGAAAGATGCCTTATTCCCTTTGATAATACAAGCTTTTGTCAACGAATAAGAATCTGGCCCGCCGGGACTCAAAAAAATGTATGGACTTCACAGGAAAGAAGACACACACTCATTTACTCAACACATCCACCACCATCGTCATTACCACCAGAGGGGATAGGGTTGAGAGTTTTATTATCAAGCCATCAGTTTTTATTAAATAAATGTTTATTGAGTATCTACTATATGCTATGCCAGTTATTATATTCAGCGTGGGGTGACAAATGAGACTGACTTTGTTCTCAGATTTATGAAATGTAGAGATAGAAATAATTACAAACTGTGAGAAAGTGTTAGGGAGGGAACACATGGGCTTTTGGAAAAG
The DNA here is from genome assembly GCF_030445035.2 of Dasypus novemcinctus. Taxonomy (NCBI): domain Eukaryota; kingdom Metazoa; phylum Chordata; class Mammalia; order Cingulata; family Dasypodidae; genus Dasypus; species Dasypus novemcinctus. The sequence continues at coordinate 17,365,599 of NC_080678.1, forward strand.
AGAATGGTTGATGGATAGAGGCACACACTACTTTTTATCAATCTGAAAGCTGAAATGGAGCCAGCTATGCAGAAGGCATTGAAAGGCAAGAGGAGATCTTGGCAAGGAGGAGCTGGACAACCAAGAAACGCTCAGAAGGTCAGCATGGTTGGAACAGAGTGTGGTTTGAGGCAAGGGTAAGGTAGGGGCTAGATTTCTACAGGGCCTTGGAGAGCATGGTAAGGCGTTTGAATTTTATTCTAAGAGTTTGAATTTTATTCTTAAGTTTGAAAGAGAAGAGCTGCAGAAAATCAGTAACTGTTGTGTGAATGGCAGAGAGACGAGCAGAGTGAAAGAGAAAGGATAGATGGGCGTACACTGGCCTGAGTTACATCAGTGGACAAAAACTTACCTCAGATTACTCTGTTATTTCAAACTGAGATTTATAATAACAGTTAAATGTAGTCACAACTTATAGCCTGCTTATTATTATGCAAGTTAAAGTGACTCCTTCATGGAAATCGTCATCAACTATCATACTGTTTTTAAATATCCTTGAGATATTTATATGTCTATTTATATATTCTGGATCCAAGTGATACAAGTCCCATGGAAGATATTTGAATTGCAAATATTTTATTGCAGTCTGTGCCCTGCCTTTTTATTTTCTTAATGACGTCTTTCGAAGAGAATTATTTTATTTTAGTGAAGTTCAATGTATCCTTTTATGTCTTTTATGGTTGGTGTTTTCGTATCCCCTCTAGGAAATACCTATCACAAAGTAACAAAGATATTCTTCTATGTTTTCTTTTAGAAAATTTATAAATTGAACTTTTAGTGTACAATCTATTTTTTATTATTTTTTGTATATGACATGAGGTAGGGTCAAGGTTAATTTTCTTCACACTTTTAATCAGGTTTACTAGCACTGTTCATTTATATCTTTCCTTTCACCACTGAATTACCTTGGCCCCTTTGTCAAAATAAATTGGTTGTGCAGGTCTATTTCTGGATTCTATTCTGAACCACAGATATATTTAGTTATCATTAAGCCAGTACCACACTGACTTGAGAACTCTAGCTTTATAAGATGTCTTGAAATCAGATTCTGTCAGTAGTTCAAATATATCCTTCTTTATCAAAATTGTTTTGACTCTTCTACTTCTTTGAATTCCCATTTTCATTTTATAATTAGCTTTTCAATTTCTACAAAAAATGCTTGAATAGGATTGTGTTGATTCCATAGTTAAATTTAGGGAGAAATAACATTTTAACAATATTGGATCTTCATGAACATAGTATATTTTTCCACTTATTAAGGTCTTCTTTAATTTTTCTCAGCAATGTCTTACAATTTTAAATATACAGCTTTTACATTTATTTTATTAATTCCTTAATATTTTGTTTTGTAGTTTCTGTAAATGGTACCTTCAAAAATTTTTTAAATTTTACCACTGTTTCTTGTTATTATATAGGAATAAAATTTTATTTTTTTGTACTAACCTTATATCCTATGATTTTACAAAATTCACTTAGTTGTAGTATGTTTTATAGATTTCTTAGGATTTTCTATTAAAAAAATGTCATCTGTAAATAAAGATTATTTTAATTCTTCTTTTCCTTTTATTTCTTTTTCTTGTCTAAATGTACTGGTTAGGACCAAGAAAACAATTTTGAATAGATATGGTGGGAATAAACATCTCTTTGTAATGTACCCAATCAAAGAGGAAGTCATTCAGTCTTTCCCCATTAACTACAAAATTAGCAGTAGGTTTTTTTTCCATATATGCCCTTTAACAGACTGAGGAAGTTCCATTTTATTCCTACTTTAATGAGAAGTTTTATCATGAATGGGTGTTGCTCTTTTATATTTATTGAGTTAATCACATGATTTTTCTCCTTTATTTTGTTAATATGGTAAATTGTAACTATTGATTTTCAAATTTTAAATCAATTTTGCATTCCTAGGATAAATTTTAGTTCCTCTTTTTTTTGCCTCTTGTTTTTTTATTTTTTCTTCTTTTTTAGTTCCTTTTTATGTATTTCTGTACTCATCTTGCTAATTTATTTAAGGATATTTATGTCTATTCATGAGAGATACTAGTCTATAATTTTTCTTTCCTACAATGTCTTTGCCAGATTTTTTCAATAAGAATTGTTTTATAACTTATCAATGTAGGCTTATAGAAACATTGAAAAGTGTTCCCTCCTTTGTTTTTCAAAGTGTTTGTGTACGACTGATACGACTTCTTCCATAAATCTTAGATAGAATATACAGTGAGACCGTGTGGGGCTTATAGAAACATTGAAAAGTGTTCCCTCCTTTGTTTTTCAAAGTGTTTGTGTACGACTGATACGACTTCTTCCATAAATCTTAGATAGAATATACAGTGAGACCGTGTGGTCTGGATCTTTCTTTTTTAAAATTATAAATTTGATTTCTATATCATCATGTATCAGCTTTGTGAGCAGTGGTTTGAAAGAAATCTGACATTTTACTTAAATTGTCAAATTTATTGGCATAACATTTTCAAATATAACCTTATTTCCTTTAAACATATTTAGGATCTTTAGGAATAGCTCTTTCTTCCCTGATATTAGTAATTTGTGTGTTCATTCTCTGTTTTTCTTGATTATTCTTGCTAGGAGTTTTTACATTGAATTAATCTTTAAAAAAAAAAAAAGGCAGGTCCAATCCCAATTTCTTCCTCTGGGCTGGAAGCAGAAATCCCTTACCTAAAAGTTTTAGTATTGCAAACAACTGTTGGCATCTAAATCAACCTCCAAAACTCACCCCAACCACGTTGGTAAGTATGTACTTATTATCCTCAAGCAATTCAACAGCAGGTGAACTGAAATAAAACAAATTAGTATATTTTGAAAGCTCAACAATACAATCCTCATAATACTATTATTTTTTTTTTAATTTTTTTATTTTTTATTGACTTTGTAATAATATTACATTAAAAATATATATGTGAGGTCCCATTCAACCCCACCCCCCCACCCCCCCCTCTCCCCCCCCCCAACAACACTCGTTCCCATCATCATGACACATCCATTGGATTTGGTAAGTACATTTTTGGGCACCTCTGCACCTCATATACATTGGTTCACATCATGGCCCATACTCTCCTCTATTCCATCATGTAGGCCCTGTGAGGATTTACAATGTCCGGTGATTACCTCTGAAGCACCATCCAGGGCAGCTCCTCATAATACTATTATGATGTTAGTATTATTTCACCCATTTCAAATATGGGAGAAAACTAAGGCTTATAGAAATTATGCCATTATCAGAGTCACAAAAGCTCTTTCAGGGTTCACACTCAAGTCTTTCTGATTCTAGCACCTGTGAACTGTCCATTCAACCCTGAAGTCTCCATGAGCAAACAATGTAGGATCCTATCAGCAGCACATGACCAACCCACCTTCAGGAATGGTATCATACCTCATGAAAATGGGTTAAATGCAGAATGGAAAAAGTACCAAATGCTTAGAAAAGGCACCCCTCAGCCTTTTCAATGGGTCAAGAAGAGTCATAGTGCACTCAATAAAATGCTGCTGTTGTTCAAAATTACAGAGAACACCACTTTGGCCAAGTCTCTTTTGACTTACTGATAATCATTCTCCTACTGGGTTTCTGTTTTAAATAAACACAATTTTCAACTTTCACTTCAAAAATGTGATTGATGAGAATGAGCTATGTCACTTGCAATCTTATGATATGCTACATTTGGCCAAAATCAAACTGTTTCTCTTTAACAATAGGTCCTCAGAAGGGTTGTGCTTTGCCCTCTAATTTCCAGACATTTCTTTGAAAAGCACAGAGAGTGGTGTTTTTTAATCTTCTTTAACACTTGAATTTACAATAGGCAAGAGTTTCCTAATATATTCTCTGGCATTATCCTTACAACCACCTTGCAAAAGAAAGAAATCAGCATGGAGGAGCCAGTGTGGAGCTTGAGAACCACAGAAAAGGCTTCAAAGAAGAGCTGAGAACATAAGTCTGGCCTTGGAAGATGGGAAGGTGAGAAGTGGATTCATTTACTCAACACTATCCTGTCCCAGGAAGGGGGATCTGTAGAGAAAGGCCAGGAGGGCACTGCTGGGATGGCAACAGCATGAGCTTTGGGGCGCATGGCTGTGAGGACTGGAATCTGAGTGCTTTGCAGGGCTGTGCTGGAAGGGAGAGGAGCATGCTCTCCTCCAAGGGGGTAGAAAGGGATCCAAATAGGTTCAAGCACATTTTGGAAAACCACCCAGATTAGAACTCCCTGATGAGTTACTAAAGAAACTGGTGGATGACTGTAGGTGTAGCCCTATGCACTCAAGGCCACAGAGGAGAGCCAAGGGCTTCTGGTGCCACCATGCAAGACAGAATTGAAGAGGAAAACAGCACAGTGGGTTTGGGGGAGTGGGGACAGCAGAATCTAAGTTAATTTTTTCTTCTCAGGAAGGATTTAAATGAAAACGCTAGAAAACAGCCAAGCCTTCACCCAATTCACCTTTCAGCTGCATGGCAACTTTCAGGGGCAGAGTGAAGGAGAGAGGCCCCTCCTGGGAACCCGCTTCTGCTCAGTGAGGAGAGGGAACACAGAAGGCCCACAAGTCTTCCTTTCCACCACTGGGGTACCATGTACAGTTTCTCTGAGCTTGAGGGATGCAAAGAAAAGGTGGTCAGGCTGAACCCTTCTGACCTGTGACCAGAGGGGACATATGAGCAGAGGCCAGAAGAAAACAGGATGATCAGCTCAATGAAAGGAAACCCCATCAATGAGAGACTGTGGGGAATTTCACTCACCCCTCCAAAGACATTGACTCTCAAAAGCATGATGCAGGGAAAAGACAGAAGCCTGCTAATGAACAGAAGTCATACTCATTCCATTAAATTGCTTTGCTAATGAAGAGGAAGCCTTGGGCCACGAAAGGGTAAAGGGTGAGTGGATTTGGAATCAGGCAGGTAGCAGGTATGGCCAAATGGGAGGCTTAAGGCCGGCAGCCTCCGGCAGCCCTGCACCCCACCTTGGGTTGCTGCGGAGAGCGATGGGAACCCTGATAGGCAATGCCTTCTCGGCGCCACCAACCCAGCATCTGCTGTTCTCAGCCCAAGAACAGATGTTCAAGGATAATCTCTCCCCCTTGCAAGGTCCTCTTTTCCAGGATGGGCTCCCCTAGAAAACCTCTGAGCAGGGACAGCCTGGGTGACCATCCTTCTGCCTGGTGACACTGTGGTCCTGACGATCCTGGCTGCATTATTAGGCCTCATAGCAACAGCCCACCTGCCAGTCCTGATCTAGAAGCTGCCCCAGCTCTGCTAGTTTCTAGCTCTGTAAAAGTTCAGCTGTTCACCCTGCCAGATGTTCACTGAACCTCTACCAAGGGCAAAGTGCTGAGCTGGGCCAGCAAGGAGACGGGAGATGAGCAGACAAGTTTGCTCTCCAGCGACTCATACCCTAGAGAAGGCAGATTCACCCTCTACTGCATGCTGGAGTGGAGGGCAGAGTGAGGGCTGGGGACGGGGAGATTCATGTCCGTGTAAGGGGAGGGGTTTTTTAGAGAAAGGGAGTCTCAGCTGGACCTTGAACAAGAGCCGCCACCTTGACAGAAGCTCTAGGGTGGGCTAAGGAGCCGAGTCCTGGGAGTGAGCAGCTTGCTCAGGGAAGGAGACGTGGAAGCAGGACTTCCAAATCTTTATTGAAATTGGGACTCAACCCGTCTGACGGGTGTGACCCACCCGCCCCAATCAGGATCAGCGGTCCCCTTTGGCACGGTTCTTGCCAGAGGTAGGAGGATGACACCTCCTCCAGGGGCTCTGTCAGAAGCTCTATTAGGAGCTCTCGGGGCTTATGTGGACAAGGTTGCAAAGACTGCTCTAGTCCAAATGGAGAGCTCCATGTGATCGTGCATCACACCAGGTGTCTTCCCACCTAGATGTCTAGAGGTTGGAACCTTCTATCCGCACACAGGTCTCATGGGCCCTGGGGTTCTGGCTCTTCCCACCACAGGAGCTGGCTGGTGGCCACAGCCAGCCCACACAGGCAGGGCACCCCATGACAGGAGGCTGGAGGGTGCCAGGGTCCCCTGAGCCCCCCTGCCATGGCCACCTACAAGCAGGATGCCTTCCAGACGATGCCAGCTAGAACAGGAAGGACATAAAGGGGTTGATGCTGAGGAGACTGTGCTAGCTCCTGGGCATCCGTGGGGCCTCCTGGCTTCTGGGTCCAAGTGATGCTACCTGTTCAACCTGTGGCAGGTAGGTCTTAGATGGTACAGGTGCTGTTGGCTCTTCCCATAGCCCTACCCCACCAAGCTGGTCCAGTCATGTCCCCACCCACACCTGCCAGCCACCCTGGCTGATGGGCATAATGCTGTATACAGGTTCCACATTCTTCATAATGTCCTCTCCCAAACATGGATTGATATGACAGTTCTTGTAGCAATGTCTCTGAACAAAACAACAAAGAGACTGCCTCTAATAGAAGAAAACTCCCATCCACCTAAACATTGAAAATGCACAGAAGAATTTTTGAAGATGTTGAAAAATACCTGTGCCCACAACCTATAAGGGGTCTAATTGTTCCCAATGCCTGGGGCTAGAAGGAAACATAATTTACAGTCCCTCTGGGTGGGTTTTGTGGTTGTTGCTAACACACAAAAAGCTTCTACCAGCTAATAATATCTCAGCAGCCCTTGAGAGGTTGAGAGCATAGGCTGGCTGCAGGAAAAGGACTGGACATACTTTTACAAGGTCTCTTTTGGCTGAGATATACACAGGTCAACATGGTGGGCCAAGTCCTCCAGTAGCACCTTCTTCTATTCTAGGGGAGGCAGCCAGTTCCTTCTGCAATGGACTTGCAAGTTCCGCCATGAGCTGACATAGCCATACTGGGCCATTCCAAATCCCATCTCTCACAAGCAGACTGGAGGAGGCCCAGGAAACAACAGTTCCCAGTTTACCTCTAGCTTTTTCAGATAGCCATCCTAGCTTCCTCAGAGACTTTCTGGCATCTCTAACAATTGCCTCCATAAATTATGTTATTTGCTTAGAGAAGTGACTGACTGCTAATTCCATTTGCTGGGTTTTGCCACCATCCAATGACCAGTACAATGGAGGAAATGGCAGGTAATTACTTTCAACCCATTGTCTGAGATCTGGCAGTTTGCATCTGGGGCCACACTGGCCAAAGGATTCTTTGAAATATACACTAGTTTTCGAGAATGTTCTAAATAGTACACTGCACCTGAATGTACAGTAGGCTATAATCTGAGAAACACTTTTCAATTTTTTTTTACCTTGAGAAATTGCAAGACACTGAGCTTCTGAAGTGTAGAGATCTGCATTTTAAAAATGCTGGCTAAATTTATGGCACAACTTCCACAGTTAAACACATTATTAATAAGGAAGGAAATTATTAATAATAATTGAAAAATCATCTTTCAGTGGGGAAATAAACTGGTGTGATGGATTTGTAGCCTGTTATAGTGCTGAAGTAACCATATTCAAATGAATACCTGTTAAGAGAGGAGATCCTGTTTTATTCTTGTTCTCCCATCAGTGTCACAGTCCCTGTGATACCAGACTTTGCTGATCTTTCTGGAATCAGAGCTCATGGGAGAGTGGCACTAAATTATCTCATTTAATTTTCCTCACAGTCTGAAAAGTTGCGATTAGAACTCCCATTTACAAATGAGTAAACTGAGGCACAAAGTCATGACGCAACTTGAGCAAGATCTCATTGTTATTAATTAATGGAGCGAGATCAAATTCAGGTCTGAGTCGGAAAATAATTCTTCTTGTTCTGCCATATGTTAGTCAGCCAAATGGGTGCTGATGCAAAGTACCAGAAATCCAATGGCTTTAAAAAGGATATTTGGGGCAGAAGCTTACAGTTACAAGGCCTTAAAGAACCCCAACTCAAGGTACCATAAGAGGTACTTTCTCACCCAAAATCAGGTGCCATGTGTTGACACAGCTGGCAGGAGACATCCCCAAGGGTTCAGCTTTCCTCTTCCCTCTTAAGGCTCCATGGTCCCAGCCTCTTCCAACTTCAGCTGTAGGCTCGTCTCTCTTCACAGGGCTCCTTTCTTTCCGGACTCAGCTGCTCTGTTCTCTTCACAAGGTCAGCCGTAAACTACCAAGTGAATAGCTCAACTATCTTCCTGGGCCGCAGGATCCTCTTCCATGTCTGTGGCGCTTTCTCTCTTTTCTCCCTTATCTGCTTCCTGCACTCTCATGTATATCTACTTCCATCTCCCTGATTGAGCATCAGTATATATATATAGCCCCCCAAGGGGCGGGGACTCAATCCTGCGTGCCCTAAAGACGTGGTCGAAATCAAAATCCTAATCTTGATTTAATAAAATAGAGTGAAATCTCTGAATTTAATATAATCAAAGGGGTAGCACGTACAGAGGAAGAGAACAGTTTACAAACATTATCAATATCTCTTTTTGGAATTCATAAATAGTATCAAACTACCACATGCCATAATCACTATAGAAATATATTTGTATACAAAATAATTTAATTCATTTGTCTAATGATTATAAAAGCAAATATATTATTTGGAGCCCTAGGGTAGGTCTTAAAATGGCATTCTTTTGAAAATATGTGGATATGAATATAGAGAGAAAAAAGAAAAAAATGAAATGTCTTGGTATTTGGATCAGAAATCCCAAAGTCTTAACATGATGTAGGTGCTCTGGCCTCCCACTCCACCATTTCCAGCTTAACTCGGGTCCCTCACTTCCACAGCACCCACTGCTCTTCCAGAGAGAAATGTCCTCACCCCCTTTTGGCCTGGTCAACTCTCATCCTTCCTTCAGGATTAATTGTCCCAAAGGAACAATAGCTTCTGACTATGTAGAGGTGACTTAATTATTGTGGCACCCTGTATTTTTCCCTCTACGACCAATGAGGAGTAAAATTAAGTATCTATTTGTGTAAATATTTGTTCAATATCCATTTCTGTCCATCAGGTCTGCCAAGCATGGTTGTTCAGATTGTTCACTGGCCAAGGGTATCCAGGTGTGGATGGAGGCAGCACTGCCCATTAGCCTGCACTCTGCTCTTATGCCCTGGAACCGGTGTTGCACCTGCTGGAAAGAAGGGGTGCCCTCTCCTAACCGGTATAACAGCAACTTGTGGGCTCACAGAAGATGGGTAAATTCTGCTAGGACAGGAACCATACTTGTCATATTCACCACACTCTGCCCCCCAGCACCAACCAGAGGTGGGGTTCACAATAGGTAGGTATCTAATAAATACATGTTGAATAAACGGTTGAAAAAATGACTAAATGAATATTTTTTCAAGCGTACAGAGTATTGGGAGTTTTGCCCAAGATACTGTCACAACAGCCAAACTGTGAAACATGTAGCAACATCATCTTGTTTGTTTTAGCAGCTACAGCTGTAATAACAAGAGGGGAAAACAGCCCTTCAGTTAACAGAACAGACCCATGTGGAGAAATGAGCAGTTTGTTCATTAGGCTCTGTCTCTCTAAGCCTGCCACATGCCAGTAATTTCTTCTTTTTTTCCAGAAAGAAATCATTCTGGAAGGAGGCTGCTGGAATCATGTTTTATTTGTAAGGTGTGAGAAATAATATTCAGGCCAAAATATTTAAAGATTTGACCAAAGACCTTATCAGTTAAAGGGCAAATATATGAGCTATTCTTTCTTTTTTTTTAACAAGGTCTCTAATCATCCCGTATCTGGGGAGACCCAGCAGGTGGTTCTCAAAGACATCAAATATTTTACCCAGTATCTATTTCCTAAATCAACCACAAGAAAAAAAGGGTTGTTTTTTATTTTATTTTTATGAAAAACTGTAGAGTTCCTTGTGAACCATAAAACTGAAGGAGATAATCCTTTGAGAGAAAAGGACATGGGGCCTTAACTGAATCTATTTTTTGGTGGAAGCAAGCCAGTAGTAGTTCCCAAAGAACTTTTTTTTTTTTTTTTTAGATTTATTTTATTTTATTTCTCTCCCCTTCCTCCCTGTTGTCTGCTCTCTGCATCCATTTGCTGTGTGTTCTTCTGCTTCCGCTTGCATTATCCGGTGGCACGGGGAAACTGCGTCTCTTTTTTGTTGCGTCATCTTGCTGTGTCAGCTCTCTGTGTGCAGCACCACTCCTCGGCGGGTTGTGCTTTTTTCATGTGGGGCGGCTCTCCTTGCACATGGGGCACCCCTGCATGACATGGCACTCCTTGCGCGCAGCAGCACTGCACGTGGGCTAGCTCACCACAAGGGTCAGGAGGACCTGGGGATCGAAACGTGGACCCTCTGTATGGTAGATGGACGCTCTATCAGTTGAGTCATGTCTGCTTCCCCCCAAAGAACTTTTAACTGCTGTAAATGAGGGCTTATGGGAAAGAAAAAAAAAAGACTTGAGAAATTTCAAGGCTGTAGAGTAAAGAAAGTGTTTACAATATCCCTCAATCCCCTAGCCCCTTAGCTCCCACACCAGGCTTTCAGGTAGAAAGGAACTGCACTCAAGGGTTTGTATCTTAGTCTTTCAAGTCCTCATTTGCAAGGGTTCCGTAGTTCTGTAGGAGGATGCAGCAAGGGAATCTAGCATTTGCAAAGCCCCTACTATGTGCCAGGTATTTCACATTCTTTAAGCCATTCATTTCTCACAAGAACTTCTTTTAGTAGGTATTTTAAACCCTTAGTAAAGCTGCTGAAATTGAGGTTCAAAGAGATTACAGAATTTCATAGCTCAAAGGGACTTCTGACCATATCCAACCCCTTCATTTTCCAAGAGTAGAAGAGAACAGGCAGTTAAGATGTTTGCCATTAGATTGCTTTGTGAATTAGCAGGAGAGTGACCACATCTTCCTAAAAGCTCGGTTTTCTCTCTTAGCCTAAGCAAAGGAAGGTGTCAAGTGTCCCAAGAACTCAGGGCCAGTGGTAAATTTGGGTCTTGAACATACACTTGTAGTGTAAATATAGCTTCAGAGAAGTCTACTCAATGTAGCCAACAAATCAATTTGCTCATTAAATACTGTGGAGAACCTATTATGAGCCATCTGCTGTGCCAGGTACTGGGAACACCTCAGTGCTGAGAGAGCCAAGGTTCTCGCCCTCCTGGAGCCGATGGCTAATAAAAGACAGAAACACAAGTGGACAGTGGCGACGTTATTACAGACTTAACTAAGTGCTGGGACAAAGAAAAATGTGAGCAATACCTGAGGAGTTTAGGGTCAGCTTCTTTAATATAAGGGCCACATATATGCGGAAACCCAGGCTTCAGGAAGAGCTGACCAGAGTAATGTCTTAGTTTGGGTTCCCTCGTAATGAGACCCTGAGATGGATTCAAGTGCAAGTAGCTGATTAGGAAGATGACCCCAGGAGGTGAGACAAGGATGGGAAGGAAGGCAGGACATTATGTCAAGTGAGCTACAAATGGGACCCACTAGGGAACTCTGGGAGCCAGCATAAAATATATACCTCAAAGGTACCCCGCCTCAGCAAGGGAGTAGGGTATACATTAATCATGGGCCGAGGGCTGCTCCAGGGGATGGAGTGAGCACTCATTTCTGCACATTCAGCCTGATGTGAGCACAGGCAGGAGAGGTTCTGGCAGCCCACAGAAGCCCTTGGAGAGAGAGACACAGCTACCAGTAGGTGAAAATCAGACTGCTGTGCATGGACATGGTATGGGCTGAAGGAATGAGTGGAGGAGTTCCCACAGCATATGGGAAGTATGGGAAAAGGGTGAATGCAAAGGACAGGGAAGGAAAGACTATCTCATGCTGAGGGAGTTGCCAAGAGTTTGGCCCAGAAAGCAAGAGTTTGGGTTCCAATGTCAGATGATCTGGGTGTAGGTGCAGCTCCGTGACATGCTGGTTGTATGACCTTAGGGCAAATGAGTGTCCTCTCCAAGCCTCAGTTTCTTCATTGGAAAACAGGATTACTCATAGTACTGACCTCACAGATTTGTTGGGAGGATTAAATGGGATGAGACTTGACACAATGCCTGACCCATTTTACACACTCAGTAAACACTAGCAATATTCATTATTATCCAAAGGACAGTGTGGCTAGAATATGGGAGACACAGGGAACAGGATATGAGGTTGAAGTGGCAGCAGGGGTCTGACTATGTAAGAACATGAAGACTTTGTCAGAGACTAGATTTTTCTTTAGGTGTACTGGCAGCCACTAAAGAGTTTCAAGCTGTGGCATGACTTTGATGATCATTCTAGAACGTCACGAAAGGGCTTTTTTATACTTCTATATTCCCAGTGCCCTTAATCCACTGCTGGCATAGAAGGAAGGTGCTATTTAGCCCTAGTTAGCAGACTTCAGGAGGTAACTGAAGGAAAGAAGAAGTTTTGAATCATCCAAAGACCACGCAGATTTGGCTGTGGAATCTCTCATTTTCTTTCGGCAGACTTAACTCCCTCATGATGCTGGTAAGGAAAACAGTCAAATGAGTTTGTACTTTCCAAGAAGATGCTGACAGAGGTAGAAAAGGTGGACCCAAACCCACTGGGAGGCTTAAGGAAGCAGGCCTGGAGTGAAATGTTTGCTGTGGAGGACCCCATCAGAATAACTTACATATGTTTATGAGATCTATACAAAAGAGATAAGAAAACACTAGTTCTAAGGATATGCACACAAGATATGAAGTTGAAAGAACAGAAAGACAAGGCTTGGTGGATCTTAACTGTATTAGTCAGCCAAAGGGGTGCTGATGCAAAATACCAGAAATCTGTTGGCTTTTATAAAGGGTATTTGATTGGGGTAAAAGCTGACAGTTAACAAGGCCCTAAAGAGTCCAACTCTAGGCTGCTTTCTCACCCCAGTCTGTTGCCATGTGTTGAAAGAAGATGGCGGGCAATCTCTGCCTAGTCTCTCCTTCCTTCCTCCTTTTAAGGCTCTGTGGGTCCAGCTTCTTCCAGCTCAACTGTAGGCTGGCATAGGGCTCTTTTCTTTCCTGGCCTTATCAGTTGCTCAGATGCTCTGTTCTTTTCAGCTGCAAACTATCAGGTGAATGGCTCATTTCTCCCTGGGACTTCAGGATCAAAACTGACAAAGTTCTCTCCTCTGGCATCTATAGAGCTCTCTCTTTCTTTCTATTCTTCTTGAGTGAGTGTCCATTTATATCAGCCCACCCAGAAGGCGGGGACTCATCCCTGAGTCGTGTCCTACTGACATAGATGAATCAAAGCCCTAATCTTAACAGATAATTTAATCAAGATACGCCAGCTGAATCTAATACAATCAAAGGGTATCACACCAAGAGAAATAGATTAGTTTACAACATAATCCCTCTTCTGGAGATTCATAAATAATCTCAAACTGCCACATTAACCCAAAACACAAAAGATTCTATGGCAGGGTCCCAGCAAGAATAGGCACCCTATTCTGGGACAATTTCCAGAGAAGGGGGTTGTTGAATAGATATTTATTTTTCCAAATGGTGGCCATTACAGAGGATATGTGCTAATTCTGAATTTCTTTTTTTTTTTTTTTTGAAGATGCCTAATATCTTAAATGATCTCTGGGCACAAAATTGGAAGACTGCTTTAAAAGCCAAGGGTTTGGGAAGTGGATTTTGGTTCAAATGATAGAGCATCTGCCTACCATATGGGAGGTCCAGGGTTCAAACCCAGGGCATCCTGACCTATGTGATGAGCTGGCCCATGCATAGTGCTGATGTGCGCAAGGAGTGCTGTGCCACACAAGGGTGTCCCCTGCATAGGGGTGCCCCATGTGCAAGGAGTGCACCCTCACAAAGAGAGCCGCCCCATGCAAAAAAAGGGCAGCCTGCACAAGAATGGCGCCACACATACGGAAAGCTGACGCAGCAAGATGACACAGCAAAAAGAAACACAGATTCCCGGTGCCGCTGATAAGGATAGAAGTGGACACAGGAGAACACACAGCGAATGGACATAGAGTGCAGACAACGGGGGGCGGGGGAAGGGGAGAGAAATAAATAATAAAAAAGTCAAGGGTTTGATGGAGTAGGGGGTGGGGGTGGAGATGTTGGGTATATGGAAATCCCCTATATTCTGTACATGACTTTTTTGTAAACTAAAGCTTCTTTGAAGAAAAAATGAAAAAAATAAGACACTGGGGGAATATATGGAAGAAAATGTCACTGTACATATAAGACAACAGATTTTACAGGGAATGAAAGACACCATATCAAACAATTTTTTTATTATTTCAAATTTTTTTCAATTTTTTTGTATTTTATTTAGTTTTTAAACTATCATTATTTCATTTCCTTATCAATTTTATTTGGTTATTTTGTTGGCTTCATTTCTGAAGAAGTTTTGGACCACAAAGAGGTCACAACTGTGGCAGGGGAGGATCACTGGTGCAGGGTGTCATTGACGGGGGTTGCATTTGGGGAGGTTCACCTGGGACATACTGCTAAGGCATATGAACGTGTTCAAGTGTTCATGGGGCTTTGTCATGGTGGGTGGAGATCACACAATAACCGAAGGAATACCGAATTTCCATCCTGGGGAGCCCTGCCACATTCTCTAATGGGACAGCAAGAATCCCCCAAGTACAAGGGCAGTGCCTAGTGATGGAGGATGGACCATTGTGATGGGCCCTTGATATTGATGACTGTACTTATGAAACTTTTCTTTTGAAATTGAAACTTAGCCTAGTATTATATGTTGTCTAAGAGTTACCTCCTGAGAGCCTCCTTGTTGCTCAAATGTGGCCTCTCTTTCAGCCAATCTCAGCATATAAATGCATTACCTCCCCCCCAGCATGGGACATGCCTCCGGGAGATGAGCCTCCCTGGCACTGAGGGATTATTACCAAGTGCCAACTAGCAATGCACCTGGAAAAAGACATTGACCAAAAGGCAGAAAGAGTAAATACAAATGAGTTTTTATGGCTAAGAGATTTCAAAGTGAGCCAGAAGGTTATTCCAGAGGCTACACTTATGCATGTCTCGGCAGGATCTCATTGACTGCCACAGTAAATACTGCCACAAATAGTGGGGCACCTGAGGGTTCTAGAGACATCCAGACACTATAGGCAGGGCTGGCAGCTCAGGAGTTTGGCACCCTATCAGTGGGCCCTATTTTGGAATTTATGCCCCCCAGTGTGACAAGTTGGACTCATTTGCGGTTTCCCTACACATGGCTCTTTTGCCCCTTCTATTTGAACCTATAGTTAGTACTAGACTTGATAGGAGTATGTCTAAGAGACTTACGTCTTTGGGCCCTAAATCTCAAAAAGCATTGCGACATCTACTTTCCAGTTCCTTGAACTCACCTAGGATAACTAACAAGGAAATGATGATGGACAATGATCATCTCAAGGAACAGAGAGAGTCTGCAAATGCAAGCAGGATAGTCCCATCCATCTGCCCCATGGGATCTAAGTCCCCTCCCAATTACAGGTGGAGAGGGCATCACCATCCCAGAATCCTCAGGATTAGGGAATGAATGATGGACTAGAGTAGACCTACTGTTATTCTACTATAGACTTATTGTTATCCTAGCAATGGAAGAACTTTTATCCTTGATGTAGAGGCAGTGACCACCAGAGGTTCTGAGGTGAAGGAGAGGGAAAAACAGAAGTAATATGGGGGCATTTTCAGGACATTGGGATTGTCCTGAATGATGATGCAATGAAGGATATGGGTCATTATATATTTTGTCATAACTTACAAAACTGCATGGGATAGAGTGTAAACTATACTGTAAACTATAATCCAAGCTTAGTGGCAATGCTCCAATAGGTGTTCATCAATTGTGATAATTGTACCACACTAACGAAGAATGTTGTTAATGTGGTAAAAGTGTGGGAGAGGTAGGGAGTGGGGCATATGGGAATCTCGTATATTTTTTATGTAACATTTATGTAATCTAAAGTATTCAAAAAAGAAATAAAATACATAAATAAAAAAGCCAAGGGTTTAAACCAGTTATAAAAGGAAACCACAAAAAACAGCATTCTATACAACAAGTCTTTAAAAAATTCAAGCCCATTCCACAATCAAGTGCCAAGAAAGGGCTCAATTATGAAATGTTTCATAATTGATGGGCCCAGGGGCCTCACATCCACATGAAGTGGTATCATGAAATAGGAAGAGAGAAAATGAAGAGCAGAAAACATTTTATAAGGATAAAAGAGTCAAAATTTCAAGAAGACAATACAACTATAAATGGGTATATGCTTATAAAGAGAACTTCAAAGTGCATGAAAGAAGAATTCCAAAGAACTAAAAGGAGAAAGAGATAAACATACACACATAGTTGGAGCTTTAAAAACCCTACTCTCAGTAATAATAGAACAATGAGACAGAAATTAATCAAGGATAAAAAATCTCTAAACACTGTCACCTCAATCTAATTGCGTATATGGAATGGTACAGTCAACAAATGCAGAACATATTTTCAAGTGTGCACAGGATGTTCACCAAAGAAACCATACTGGGATGATACAACTCTGGTGGTTTAGAGCTTTAGGTACCCCAGAAAAACATGTTCTTAAACTGAATACATTCCTGTGGATGTGAACCCATTGTAAATAGAAACTTTCTGATGAGGTTACTTCAGTTAAGGTGGGGTCCAGCTGAATCAGAATGGAGTGCTTTGCCATGCGACAAGCTAAGGACTAAGGATCACCAGCAGCTAGCCCCAGAATGACAGTCTTTCGGGAGAAAACTTTGCCTTGATGATGAGTTGATTTGGACCTTTGTCCTAACCTCAAAAACATCAGCTAATAAATTCCCATTGTTTAAGCCAAACCATTCTATGGTATTTACTTTGGCAGCCAAGGAAACCAAAAACAAAAATAAATCTCATTCAGTCTCAAAAGACTGAAATCTTATAAAGTATGTTCTCTAGTCTCAAAAAATTAAATTAGAAATCTACATCAGGATAGTTAGAAAAATCTTAAATATTTGGAAAATAAACAACCCACATCTAAATAACCCACAGATCAAAAACGACTTCACAAAGTAAGTTAGAAAATATTTTGAACAGAACAATAATGAAAATACAACATATCAAATTTTGTGGGGTACAAGTAATGCAGAGCCTAGAAGGAAATTTATAGCTCTAATTGATTCTAATACAAGGAAGAAAGGTTTAACAGCTATGGTTACATTTACTACTTAAGTATATAGAAAATGATGAGCAAATTAAACCCAAATTAAAAACAAGGAAATAACAATGAACAGGAATCAATAAAATGAAAAAAATAAAAGTATAGAAAAATAAAGATAAAAGTAGTTGTGTGAAAAGATTAAAAATAAAATTGATAAACCTCAGGTAAGATTAATCAAGAAAAAGGAGACAAAATGCAAATTACCAAGAGGAGAACTAGAAGAGAGGATGTCACTATAGATCTTATGGATATAAAAAAGGCAACATAGAAATACTATGAACAATTTATACTAAAAAGTTCAACAGCCTAGATGAAATGTATAAATCACTTGAAAAAAAGTATTGAGAAACATAAGGAATCAATGAAATCACCAGAAATCTACTAAAACTAAGAAGTAAATTTAGCAAGGTATAGGATACATAGTCAATATCTTTTTTTAAATCAAATGTTTTTTTTCCATATATCAATGAGGAGTTCACTCCTGGCCAAAATCCTATGTGTGATCTTTCAGTCCTGACCATAGATAATTACAGACTTTACTTGGCAGGCATCATAGGGGAAAGCTGCCCAACTCTGCCCTCCCCCGTCAGACCTGGTGCATGACCAGTGTGTTGCAGGTTTTAAAAGGAGTTGCAGTCAAGGACTCAGGACCTCTGGCTGGTCATGCTTTCACCCAAATCTCCATTCCTAAACCAAGGCCTCCTCCAGGTTGAGACCTTCTTATGGCGAGGTGCTTTGAGGGAGAAGGAGAAGACCTTAAAAACACAATTCTACTCACAGCCCCACACCCGCCCCCTGAGCTATAAAACTGCAGAGCCTTTTGTTCAGGGCTCCCTCAGACTTGAGATGTCCCCACATCTGTGATCCATATGTCCCTGGCCTGGCACCACTTAGTAGGGACAAAGGAACAGGGAGGAGCAGGTTTCTCCAGGTCAACCGCTTGTTTATATCATCACAGTTGTTGATTAAAAACCTTACTGCTATTTCCATTTTGGATGAATGTTTTAATTGGCTATCCCTGGCAGCTTAGCTCAGCCTTCTCAGCTCAGTTCTTGACAACAGTATTCCATTGACAATGCAGTGCAAAAAGATAAAGCACTTAGGGATACATTTTTAGAAAGAAGTTCCAAGACCAAATCCAGACAAAGATATCCCGAAAAAGAAAACTACAGACCAATATTCCTTATAAATATAAACGCAAACTTCCTCAACAAAGCACTAGCAAACCGAATCCAGCAACATATAAAAAGGATTAAACACCTGGACCAAGGAAAATTTGTTCCAGGAATGCAATGTTGGTTTAACATACAAAAATCAATCAATATAATATACCCTATTAGAATAAAGGACATAAAGCACATGACCAAATCAATAGATTTGCAGAAAAAGCATGTGACAAAATTCAAAACCCTTAATGACAAAAACATTTAAACTAGGAATAGAAGGGAACTTCCTCAACCTGATAAAAAGCACCTATTAAAAACCCACAGCTAACATCATACTTAGTGTGGTGAAAGACTGAATACTTTCCCCCTAAAATCAGAAACGAGGTAAGAATAGTGTGCTCTCATCATTTTTATTCAACACTGTAGTGGAGTTCTAGCCAGGGCAACTGGGCAAGTAAACAAAATAAAAGGCATCCAGATTGGAAAGAAAGAATTGGAACCATCTCTATTTGCAGATGGCATGATACAGTATATAGAAAATCCTAGCGAATCCACTCAAAACCTATTAGAATTAATAAATGAGTTTAGCAATGTTGCAGAGTAGAAGTCAAAATACAAAAAATCAATTGTATTTCTATCTAGTAACGATGATCAAACCAAAAATGAAATTAAGAAAACAATTCAATTTATCATAGGATCAAAAATATATATATTAAGGAATACATTTAACAAAAGAAGTGCAAGGCATATACTCTAAAAATTATAAAACATTATTGAAAGAAATTTTCAAAAAACCGAAATGGGATAACATACATACTCATGGATTAGAAAACTTAATATTAAGAGAGTAGTATGTTCCCACAATGATCTACAGGTTCAATGCAATCCCTATCAAAATCCCAGCTGTCTTCTTTTTAGCAGAAACTGATCAGTTGACCCCAAAATTCATATGGAAATTCAAGGGACTTAAAACAGCCAAAATCTTAAAAAAAAAAAGAACAAAGTTGTAGGGCTCACTTTCTGATTTTTTTTTTTTTAAAGATTTATTTATTTTATTTAATTTCCCCCCCTCCCCTGGTTGTCTGTTCTTGGTGTCTATTTGCTGCGTCTTGTTTCTTTGTCCGCTTCTGTTGTCGTCAGCGGCACGGAAGTGTGGGCGGCGCCATTCCTGGGCAGGCTGCTCTTTCTTTTCACGCTGGGCGGCTTTCCTCACGGGCGCACTCCTTGCGCCTGGGGCTCCCCCACGCGGGGGACACCCTTGCATGGCGTGGCACTCCTTGCGCGCATCAGCACTGCGCATGGCCAGCTCCACACGGGTCAAGGAGGCCCGGGGTTTGAACCGCGGACCTCCCATATGGTAGACGGACGCCCTAACCACTGGGCCAAAGTCCGTTTCCCTACTTTCTGATTTTAAAGCTTACTACAAAGCAACAATTATCAACACTGTGGTACCAGGATAAGGACTGACATAGATCAATGAAATAGAATTGAGCATCCAGAAATAAACCCTCCTGTTTATGATCAATTGATTTTTGACAAAGGCACCAAGACAATTTAATGTGGAAATAATAGGCTTTTCAACAAATGCCAGCTAGCCACATGCAAAACTGGTTATCTACATGTAAAAGAATGAAGTTCTTATACAAAAATGATCTCAAAATGGATCAAAACATAAATGTAAGAACTAAAACTATAAAAGTCTTAGAAGAAAATATAGGTGTTAATCTTCATGACCTTGAATTAGGCAGTGGTTCTTTGATAAGACCACAAAAGCAATGCAAGGAAAGTGAGATAAATTGAACACCAAAATTTAAAATGTTTTGGTCTTCAAAGAATGCCAACAAGAAAGTGAAGACAACCCACAGAATGGAAGAATATATTGGCAAATTATATATATGATAAGGTACTTGTATCTAGAATAAAAATAATTATTAGAATTCAGTAATGAAAAGACAACTTAACTTTAAAAGTGGGCAGAAGATCTGAATAGACTGTTCTAAGAAGATATACAAATGGCAGATAAGCACATAAATAGATGCTCAACATCATTAGTCATTAAAGTAACGCAAATGAAAACTGCAATGAGATACCACTTCACACTCATTATGATGGCTATCAAAAACACAGATAATCACAAATGTTGGTGAGCACGTGGAGAAAGTAGAAACTTGATACAATGTTGGTGGGAATATAAAATGGTACAGTCATTTTGGATATAGTATGGCAGTTCCTCAAAAGGTTATATAAGAATTACTACATAACCCAGCAATTCTACCCATAAATATATACTCAAAAGAAATCAAAACCTATGTCCACACAAATACTTGTACATGAATGTTCATAGCAGCATTATTCAAAAAGACAAAAGGTAGAAACAATTTACTCTTTGTCCATCAACTGACTGTCCATCAACTGATGAATAGATACATAAAATATGGTATGTCCATACAATGGATTATGATTCAACAATAAAAGAAACAAAGTACTTATCCTTCATACTTGGTACTGATACAATGTGGATGAAACTTGAAAACATTATGCTAAGTGAAAAAGTCATCACAAAAGACCATCTATGGGAAACGGACTTTGGCCCAGTGGTTAGGGCGTCCATCTACCACATGGGAGGTCCGCGGTTCAAACCCTGGGCCTCCTTGACCCGTGTGGAGCTGGCCCATGCGCAGTGCTGATGCGTGCAAGGAGTGCCGTGCTACACAGGGGTGTCCCCTCCGTAGGGGAGCCCCACGCACAAGGAGTGCACCCGTAAGGAGAGCCGCCCAGCACGAAGGAGGGAGCAGCCTGCCGAGGAATGGTGCCACCCACACTTGCCATGCCGCTGACGACAACAGAAGCGGACAAAGAAACAAGACGCAGCGAAAAGACACAGAAAACAGACAACTGGGGGAGGGGAGGGGAATTAAATAAATAAAAATAAAATCTAAAAAAAAAAAAAAAAGACCATCTATGTTGTGATTCCATTTATATGAAATGACCAGAAAAGACAAATCAATAGAGACAGAAAGTAGATTAGTGGTTGGTTGGGAATGGGAGAAAGGAATAACTATGGATAAGGAGTTTCTTTTCGGGGGGCGGGGAAGAAAAAAAGTTCTAAAATTAGATTGATGGTGTAGCTATATAACCTTGTATATAATTTAAATGTATAGATTGTGTAGTATGTGAATTATATTTTTTGAAATAAATCTGTTATAAAATACAAAAAAAAAAAGTGTAAGATCCTTATACTGAAAACCACATAAACATTGCTAAAGAAAAATAAAGGAAGATCTAAAGAAATGGATGGATTATAGTCAAGATAGGAAGACTATGGTTAACATGTCAATTCTTCCTTCAATCAAACTATAGAGTCACTGTAATTCTGATCATAATCCCAGCAGACTTTCTTATAGAAATTTGTAAATTGATTCTACAATATATATGAAAATGTAAAGGATCTGCAATTGCAAAAACAACCTTGAAAAATAAAAGAACAAAAATGAAGGACTTAAACCACTTGACTCCAGCACCTTCTATAAATTCCCAGTCAACAGTGGTTCTGGCATAAGGCCAGGCACACAGATTAATGGAAAGAATAGAGAGTCCAGAAGTAGACTGACACTTAAAGGGGTATTAATTTTTTTTTTTTACAAAGGTGCCCAAAGCAATTTAACAGAGAAAGGAAAATCTTTTCAACAAATGGTGCCAAAAAAAGTGTATGGAAAAATATGAACTTCAAACCCACCTCACACCAAAACCAAAAGTTAATTTAAGATAAACTAGAAAACTAAATTAAAAAAACCCAAACTGTAAAGTTATTGAAGAAAACATAAGAGAACATCTTTGCTAACTGTGGGTATAAAAAGGTTTCTTAGACAAGTCACACTAAGCAATCATCATGAAGAAAAAAATGATAAATTAGCTTTAATCAAAATGTAAAACTACTCATCAAAAGATACTATTAAAAAAATGAACACATAAGCCACTAATGGGAAAAAAATACTCACAAAACATTAATATAACAAAAGGCCTGTAAAGAGAATATAGGAAGAACTCCCCCAATTAATTATCAAATAAAAATTTAATGGCAAAAGACTTGAACAGACACTGCACCAAGGAAGTTATGGCTAACATGCACCTGAAAGCATACACCATTACTCATCAGGAAAATGCAAATTAAAACTGTAATGAGATACCACTACACTCTCATCAAAATGACAAAAGAGACTGACAATATCAAATGTTGACCAAGATATGAGGTTACTGCTACTTTCATGTATTGGTGGTGGGATCATCCTTAAAATGACAGTGTCTTCTCCTTGGGACCTCATGGGGACCCACCTTTTCCACAGGCTCGCCCAATGGGCATTTTCTCAGTTCCGCCTTCATCAAGCATCTGGGTGGAGACCAAGCTCCAGACTTTATCCTCTAAGAACACGGAGGTGATGGCCACACTTTCCCAAGTCTCTGGAGTCAGTAACTGCCGAGGTGCCACCCACTGTGTAGCTCTGCTTTCCCAGAGCAGAAGGACTTATGAGAAACCAAATTACCTGAGCTGATTTTGCCCACCCCAGCCTTTCAGGGAGCTTTGAGAATCCATGGGAGGAGTAACTGTTCAGCAGAGGGCTTCAAACTGGGTTAACAAGAAAGGCTACATAAATAGTCTGAAACTGCCACAGAATGTAAAGCAGTTTTGAGAAATGTTTGACAGTTTCTTCTAATGTTAAACATGTACCCAAATTCACCCAGCAATGCTACTCATAGATATTTACCCAAGCTAAATGGGAACAGACGCCCAGTAAAAGAACTGTACTCAAACGTTCACAGTGGCTTCATTCATTCTTCAGAAGACTGAAAACAACCCAAATGTTTCTCAAGAAGGGAATGGATCAACAATCTGTGGGCTAGTCATTACAATGAAATACTCCTCAGCAATAAAAAGGAAAGGATAAATGATATACACAACAGCATGGGTTTCAGAGTGTTATCCTGAGCAAAATCTGCAAGAAACAAAAGAGCACAGACGGTAGGATTTCATTCATGTGTTCTAAAATAGACAAAAACTATTCTCAAGTTAAAAAAAAAAAAATACCTGAACAGCGGTTGATCAAAAGGATGAGGATTTATTTGGAATGGACGTAAGGGAACTTTCTAGGATTATAAAAAAATATTCAATTTAGAATTTGTGATGAGTATAGGTTACATAATGCATCCACTTATCTAAAATGAGCAGCTATGATTATGCATTTCAATGTAAATTTTATCTTGAGAAAGGCAAAATAATAAAAATATCATAATCATTGAAGGGGAGTTGAAGTGGGTAGAGAAACAATGGAAACGAAAAGATGAGAATATTGTACCTGGGTGATAGGACTCATTAGATAGTCTCTGTTCTTTAGTAAGTCTGAAATTTTTTATAATTAAAAAGTAGAAAGATGGGAAGCGGACTTGGCCCAGTGGTTAGGGCATCCGTCTACCATATGGGAGGTCCACAATTCAAACCCCAGGCCTCCTTGACCCGTGTGGAGCTGGCCCAGGCGCAGTGCTGATGAGTGCAAGGAATGCCATGCCACGCTGGGGTGTCCCCCGCGTAGGGGAACCCCACGCGCAAGGAGTGCACCCCATAAGGAGAGCCGCCCAGTGTGAAAGAAAGTGCAGCCTGCCCAGGAATGGTGCCACACACACGGAGAGCAGACACAATAAGATGACGAAACAAAAAGAAACACAGATTCCTGTGCCGCTGACAACAACAGAAGCAGACAAAGAAGACGCAGCAAATAGACACAGAGAACAGACAACTGGGGAGGGGGGGGAGGGGAGAGAAATAGATAAATAAATCTTTAAAAAAAAAGGATAAAT
Source organism: Dasypus novemcinctus (assembly GCF_030445035.2). NCBI lineage: Eukaryota > Metazoa > Chordata > Mammalia > Cingulata > Dasypodidae > Dasypus > Dasypus novemcinctus. The sequence goes on from NC_080678.1 coordinate 17,389,697, forward strand.
GATATTCATTTAAAAAATAGAAAGAAACAGAGAAGGAAGAATGGAAAGAGAAAGAAGCGGGGGGGAGGGGGCGGAGGAAGGGACATCGGACTTTAATTATAACCGTCGATCTAAACCACAGAAATCAAATACAAAGAAGCAAATATTCTTTCAGGAAGAATACTTGGAATTAATTAAACTGTGCCCATTCCTAAAAATAATCCATTTATTCTTACCAGGAGCTTGGAAAGTGGATGGATTTAGCATTTGAGTGATCAGTTTCTCCCACATATTTGCCTAATCACCCTAGAACAGGGTTTCTCAGCCTCTATATTTTGGGTGCAGGGAGCCATCCTGTGCACTGTGGGCCATAAGCAGCACCCCTGGTCGCTAGACCTCAGATGCCAGTAGTCTCATGTGGTGTGAAAACCACAAATGTCTTCAGACATGGCCAAATGTCCCCCGTGGGCAAAACAGCCCCAGTTGAGAACCACTCTCCTGGAATATGCAATCTTAAGGGGGGGATATCACCCCAAGGAAGTGAAAACTGGCTCTTGGGGGACAAATTCTTAGATAGCACAATGGTTTATGGCCATCCCAAGGGCTACACTTGCACAGATATATACTCCAATAGATGTCTGGTATTAGACAGGGAGAAATTAGGGGATAAGTGTCTAAAAAGGCTCTATGGTACCCCGGGGTTAGGGAGTGGCAGTGAAAATGGGACACACCTGCTTAGAAGGAGATCTGATTCGGCCTTTAAGCAATTGTTCTGTCCACCAATTTAGCATTCTGAAAGCAAGGCTTCCCAGTATTCAATCAGAGCCTTCATTTGGAAAAGAAGATGTAGCAAAGTAAGTGCAGTTGCTTCCCAGAACTTCTGAAATTGTCCTGGAAGCTTGAAATGTAAGAAAATAAAATTTTAGGAAAAAAGCTTTGAGGGACTTTTGCCAAGTTTGCGGATGCCCCTTGAAATGATAGTGAACCTGGAAGTTTTCCTGTTTCATTACAAGAGAAACCACAGAAGTCAAAATGACCTGAGACCGATGACCACCAACTTGTCCTCGTTGAACTGGTGACCACCAACTTGTTCTGGTTGAACCAATGACCAAGAGTCCCATGCCATTTTGTGTAAGTTTTTAAAAGAAGAAGTGGCAATTTTCAAGTTTCCCATCTACAAGCAAAACCCCCTGATAGCAATCTCATTTCATTAAATGATGCAAAGCAAATGAATCTCACCATTTCCCGGCTCTCTTATTTTCTGCTCCTTAATGCAACAGCCTGCCTCTCAGGACCAGTTGGTTTATAATATCACATATTAGTGCTTGATGGAGTTAAACCTGGCTGGTTAGCAAAGATGATATCTTGGGATAATTCATTGATTCATAATTAAAACCCATTTAGATTCCATCAGCAAAAACAATCTCCCTGCAAAGACCCTCTTAGTCTACATGCTCTGTTCTCAATGATTCTGACATCAAAACTACCACTGTGGCTGACCAAGAACTGTCCAATGAATGGCACCTCTGCAATGAAGCTACTAGAGCATTATGAAGTTATTTCTGGCTTTAAACTGATAGTGGAAAAATACACAAAAAGCAATAATTATTATTACCAACATAATGAAAATGCTCTAATAATGGTTGAAGTGATGAATGTACCACTATGTGATCATACCAAATACCAATGATAGTACACTCTGTATGAAATGTATGCTTTATTAACATGTATCAATAAAATTGATTTGCTTAAAATAAACAAACAAATAAAGACAATGATAGGGGAAGAAGTCAATAACGGGAACACAAATCCCATCTGAAGCACCTCAACTCCACATCACAAGATAACAAAGATAAAAAGCAGGTGGTGGAGGGTCGCTGACACGCAGAGCTGAGGAAGGATGAATGTACAGGCCTGCAGAGGGCGGCGCTGGCGAAGAGCAAGCTGATTTGCTTCCTTCCCAACTCTGAGAAGACAGGTTTCATCCTCTGAGGCTCTGGATTTGGGAACAGCAGACAAGTAGAGGGCGAGGCTGAGTCGCCAGCCTGAAAACAGGGAGACTAAGTGAAAGTCTACACAGCGGCCTGTGAGAAGCCAAGGCCCCTTCTGCACAGCTCGCAGAAGGCCAGGTTCACCTGCACCAGGAAGGAGCCTGGAGGAGCCGCCTCTAGCGATCAGAGCCGGCTCAGGGGCAGCCAATGGAAAGCCCAGCTCTCTGCCCCACCCCCTCAGCAAAGCCAGTTAACAGGCTGTGCCCAATTAGCTTCAGTGCTTTCACCTGAGCTCCGGACACACAGCCAAAGATCACCAGTATTTAGAGAAAGTTTCCAACACCAAAGGTAGATACCAAAACGAACAAATAAGGAAAAGGGAAAGAGCAGATGAAATCTGCAAACCAAGAGAGGGAAGCAGTATTGCACCCTGGGGGGAAAACAGGGTGTTATTAATTTTTTTTTAAAAAATCAGGGTCCAAGAAAGTGCTCTTTGAAATTAAAAATATGAAAATCATAATGATAATTCAGCAGAAGGGAAGGTAGACAAAATTAAGAAAATCTCCCAGAGAAAGGAACAAATATGACAAAGAGATAGATGATAAGAAAGAAAGGATTCTAAAAAAAATGAGAGAATCCTGAAGATTCAACATCTGCCTGACAGAAGTTCTGGGAAGAGGGAAAAAAAGAGATACAAAAAAGTACATGACATTCCAGATTAAAAGAACCTACTGTGTGACCAGAAGAATTAATATACGAAAAAAGAATCCCAGTAAAGCACCATTTCACCCAAAATGGTGAAATTTCAGATTACCAGAAACAGAAAAAGGATTTCAAAAGGTTGCAGAGGAAGAAAAAAAAAAAGAAAGTAAACAAAGGAAGTTCTGTCTTGAGATTTCTCTCCAGCACAATGTATAAATTGGCATTCGGCATAGACACGATTATCAGCCCAGGACTCTAAACCCAGCTAGGTATTAGCTACAGCAAGAAACCCAGAGGTGGGCACGGCTGCTGCCTGAAGTCAGCCACCAACCTGTTCTAAAACAGAGAAAGAGAGCAGATGTAAATAGCATCATCAAAGCCTAGAGGCTGGGTGAGATTCTGTGTCTGCCCAGCAGTAAAAAAAAATTGTTAACATTTAAAGAAGTATCTTAAGCAAAAGATAGTAATAGCCTCTGTCAAAAACCTTGTCTAACATAGATTGGACATCAGCCACGCATTTGACAAGACAGCCCTGCAGAAAATGCATTTGTGTAATAGGAAGGGGGTTGGTACATATCTAAAATAAACATGTTTTTAGGGTCTGGCCCCTCATCTCTCTGGACCAGCAGGCTGACAACTTGATGTATTCATGTAAGAGCAACTTCCTTCCCAGGTTCAAATGCAAGAGTAGATACTGAATTGTGCTACAGTCCCCAGGCAACCATTTGCAAGAGCAGCATTAAGGTTTTCCGGTAGTGTTTCATTTCTTACTGCTTTAAAATTTCAAAGCATCTTAAAACTCAGCATCAAGTTTTGGGGAGAACAGAACATGCCCTAAAAAGAAAGAGAGAACCTGACTGACCCTATAAGGATGTAAACAGAGAGCAGATAGGAGCAGACCTTAGGTGAACGCTATTTCATTCACCTCTAAACTCTAAACATGGGGATCTCTGGGAATAAGGAGACAAAACCTCATTACAGCAAGAATTCCTTTAGCCAGGCATTCCGACTCCCCCAGAACAGATACACACTTAAAAGGTGACTTCACAGGGATAAAAAATTAAAAATGGAGATGTGATTCCAAATGGATGTCCTGTCTTAAAGTACCTGGAATGACCAAGGCTTCCCAGGAGAACCCTGAAAGCTACATTGTCACACTTCGTGGGCATTTGAAAAAAGCAGCACACAGTAATGTGCTTTCTCTCAATCTCCCTCCTCACCACTCTAGAGCCAAATCTCTCCCTCTAAAGGTTAAGTGTTCAGTCTAAGTTGATGACCACAAATCTGCTGGCTTACAGAACCAGAAGTGGATTCTCACACAGTACTGGTGGCCAGAAGTCTGAGAACAAGGTGTCGGCAGAGCCCCACACCCTCCAAAGGCTCCAGGGGAGATCCTGCCCAGCCTGCTCAGCTTCTGGGGGCTTAGGCAGCATTGCTCCCACCTCCGCCTTCATCTCCCAGCATTTTCTCCAGGTCTCTATCTCGAGGTGCTCTCTGCCTTGTGGCAGCGTCACTCCAGGCTCCGCCTCCATCTCCACATGGGTCTCCATGGGGCCTTCTACCCCATGACCAAGCGTGTCAAGCTTCCCTCTCCCTTCTCTCACAAGGACATCTGCCCTTGGACTTGGGGCCCACCTGGATATTCCAGGATGATCTCAAGATCCTCAACTTAATTACATCTGCAAATAAGGTCCCATTCACGGGTACCGGGGGTAGGACATGCACATATCTTTTGAGGGGACACTATTCGACTCATTGTAGTCCCCAACAAGCTAGAGGGGAAAATGGGTTGTTTATTTAAGTTCATATAGGCTGTGACTAGTTCATTGTACTTAATCGTTGATAGTACCAAGACACAACAGTGTCAGAGGCTGGTGTGAAGATCAGCTGATTACCTTTGGATGAGCTGCTGTGTCTGTCTGAGCCTCAGAGTCCCTGGGTGCAAAATGGGAACAACCCCCAACCTTACGGGTTGTTGTGCAGTTAAGGATGATTCTCTCTGAGTGGATGGAACCCCCATGATCTTGTTAGGGACAGACCCCAGTCTCCAATGGCTCTGAGAAAAGTGTGCAACAACCACTCCTCAGGCAAGAGCATACAGTTATTCTCTGAGCCAGACACTATTAGGGTGTGTCTTAGGAATTTAGAAAAATAAAATATTAAGGTAACAGGCTTGCCAATAGTAAATAATAACCGAACCTACGGGGATTCAAGGACTTTGGATTAGGAGAGCAGCCTCTCCTCTTCTGAGTGGCCACCTGGGGCTATGGTTCTCCAATTATCCCAAGAAAGACCAGCCTAAATATACAGTCCACAGATAGCAGTGGGCTCTCCAGGGCAAAAGCTGGGTGACTTACTTTTGTGTTCCCAATTCCTGACAAAGTGTCAGTCACCTAAGACACATACTAAACATTTATGGGTTGGATGAAGATATGAACCAAAATACTCTAGAACCTTCAGCTCTGGTAATAAATAATACTATAAAAAACTACTATTTAAAGTCTATTATACATCAGGCATGAGAGTAAATGCTTTACGTACATTGAGAGGATTAAATAAGATAATACACCTAAACATTTTGGCATGGAGGATACTCCAAAAATGTTAACCAATCACCATCATATACTTTAATCCTCATCCTATTCCAATGATGGAGGCATTATTATTCCCAATTTACACAGGAATTGCTGAGACACAGTGAGATTAAGTCACAGAGTCAACACGTGACACAGTCTGGATTTGAACCCTTGTTTGTCACCCTCAAAGACTTTCCACTACACCACATTGCTTCTGGTTCATATTAGAGAGTCTTTGCTGTAAGACTAAGATAAGATATGTACCACCTGACATATCTAAAATCTAAATTCGAATGATAGATTAGACAGACAGATTGATAAATGATAGATACAGATAGAGGACAGATACAATACACTATATGCACATACACACACACATTCTAAATATACCTCTACTTTAATTGAAGGAATAAACTCGAGAGAACACTGAAGTGGAAAACCTCAGGGAATGTGGGCAAATCTCCTTACAGCATTCAAGATCCTGAACTGCACTGCCAAGGAGTGAAGCATCACATGATACCCTCTGCCAAGCTCACAGAAGCAACACATACAATGCTCTGTAAACTTCAGAGCTTTGTCCCAGGCCTATTACACCTGCCGACCCTAAGCCAACACTCCACAGTGGGGAAACCAGAACACTGCTTAGCATTCATGTCCAATACTTTTCTCTCCACCTACAGTTTCAAAGAAAGTGATCAGAAAACATGGCAGGGGGATTAAAGAGTGTTCCCGCCGTGGAACTTACAGGAGGAATGGATGCTGGGGAAGCTTTTGCGGCCCTCGGACACCAGATCGGGGTCACCTGTGCAGTGCATTTCCGAGTTCATCACTCCATCTGGAAAGCAGCGGTAAAAGAAATCGGGACGAGGTCTACAAAAGACACCATGGACATTTTCACTATAAAATGCTGCCATCACAAATGAACCCCAAGCTGACCCCCACCATTCCCTGCTGCCCCAGCCGCTTTGTCAAACCCCCTCTGCTTGCAAAAGAGCTCCCCATGGAGCACTCTAGACACGGTGGTCTTGGGGAAAACCCAGGCTTTGGGGTCGGAATAACCTGAATTGGAACTCCAGTTCTGCCACTTTCTAGTTTTATGACCTTGGCAAGTTCACTTAACTTCACCCAGCCTCAGTTTTCACATCTGTAAAAGGGGAAAATCAATACCAACCCAAAGGTGATTTAGTCTTCCAAATTAAATGAGATGGCTTATAGGAGGCACCGAAGTACAGCACCAATCAAGGAAAAGGGGAGTTCCTACCTCCAGCTATGCTCTGCCAACTCAAGAGGCTGTTTCTAGACTCCAAACCTCCAGGCACTGTCCCTGCATCCTGACTCTGAGTGGCCAATTGCCCATCCTCAAATAGCAGGTCTCCCTTAACCTCAGTGAGAGGACTTGGAAGCCCAATACGGTGACCCTTTTGGCCCCTCCCACCTGGGACATGGGAGAGAAACCTCTAGAGGGAAGTGGGGTGAACACTGGCCCCGACTTGCTCCTTCTGCAGCAGTCCCAGCTAACATACTGGCTACCAGCCATGAGCTAAGCACTTGACAGGCATCATATCATTTGATTCTTAGGACAGACCATCCTGAGGCAGTCGTAGGACTTTCTTCATTTTACAGGTGAGCAAATGAAGGTTTAGGAAGCTCACACTCCTGCCCAAGGTCACGCACAACCAGTAAGTGGCAAAGGCAAGCTCTGAACCCCAGCCATCAGATTCTCGCACCCATGCACTTCACCCCATGCTTCACTGCCTCCTTCAAGTGCAGAATTGCCGCAGATGTGCAGGTGATGGCAATCACTTCACATCTGTGCAAAACACCTACCACGGGCATGACTTTAAGGGTCTGTAAACTCAGCACCCCCTATCTGTGCATATCAGATCACATTTCACAACACAGCTCACTGGTTCTCAAGCTCCAGCATCTATCAGAGGTGTGGTATACTGTCTCTCCCACTCTCTCCCACTTACTGCCCCAGAACCTAAGAAGGGTAAGGCCTGGCCCCAAGCTAACTCTTAAGTAATGCAGAAATACTGCATCATGAACCCATGCTGTACCTGTTTTAGCCATCTTTTGCCCCCTTGGTGCCTGGGAGCATTTTGCACAAAGTATATACTTAATAAATACAGTGGTTCTGAGAGAGGATACAACTTGCCCCAAGGCCAACAGCTACTCAATGCCAAAGGCCCTTTTGACTACCTATCTCCTCGGAGATTGTATCACTACCAGAGCAGGTGGGAAGAAGGCAAGATAAATGGAGAACAGAAATTATTTCCCAGGGGGACTAAGAGAAATACGCCATATGCCAAAGCTCAATTGCCAAGCTATACTTATCCCAAAGAGAACACTAAATAAGCAATCTTATTTATTTATTGGAAATCAGAACTGACAAATAAGTGGGCAAGGACCTGGGAAAGCAGAGGGTGGGACTGGTGATGCCAGCGGCAGTCCTTGGCCCACACGAAGGTATGGTCAGTAGATGCTTCCAGACTACTGATCTCCTGCTTTTCAAATAATGAGTTCATAGTTCAAAGGAGAGGAAAGATCTGTGCTGGCAAAAGAAAGTCCAGAAGGACAATGATTTAAGGAAAAATCAGAAGAGCTCAAATCTGTTTCATCCAGTTTCCTCTAGCTAGAGGCTAGGCAAAGTGACCAAGTAAGGTTCTTATGTAGTTGGCCTTGAGAGTCTAAGCCAGCATTTGTTTCTTTTTGGACTTACCTTCCCACTATTAATTTAATAGTGTTTGTGCAGACTCCATTCAAAGCAAGAGCCAAGGACACCGCTACAAAACAAAACCAACAAACAGAAAATAACTAGCTAGCTCTCAAATCATCATCATCATCACCATCATCACCATTACTATTATATTATAACACTATTTAATTTATGACCTTAGAAATCTGCACCAATACTTTAAAAAACAGAGGGAAGTTTGGATTGCTAGAACAAAATATAATTAGGACAGAACTTTGGAGAATGACTCATAAAATTCCAAGCCCTAAAGAAAAATTTATGTCCCCTCCTTGACTGAAATTTTCAACAACACAGAAGAGTCCATCCGTCATTTTCTGGCCTGATATGAACAGATTTAATATTACAGCTTGTAGAATTTCTTTTACTGGCAGCAAGACACATAACTTTTTGATTTCCTCCCAGCAACCTTCTCAGACATAATTCTATGCAGAGCAGGGAAGTTCCCGCACTTAAGATTATCTCACTGGTGACTCCTCACCCTCCCACAGCTGTCCATTTGTTATCAAACAAATCACCCTCCCACAGCTGTCCATTTGTTATCAAACAAAAAAGTTAAGAGTCCAAAATCCTCACTGAAGGTTTGCCACTTGAAACAGCAGAAGCTTCTGAAATACATTATTTAAAATATCCTGCACAGGGACTTTCTCCAGGCACCCTGGAAGGACTTTGCTAGATGATCCTCCAAAGGGCACAAGTAGCATGAGTTACAGAAACTTCCCTACAAGGACCTCGCACACCTCTTCTGAGGTTTTTCTCAGGAGTGCACAAAAGGAAGAGTCATTACCATCAACATGATGGAAGGTCAAGTGCCTTGCATAAGCAATAAAAACTTATTGCTGCTCTGGTCTACTGCTTTGTTGAATAATAAAGCATGTGAGCTACCGTTTCCCTTTGGCAAATATTAACTGCTCAATACTAGCTGAGATTTATGTAAGAATCTAGTAGTGGAGGGCACTTTCGGGAAGGAGCTGCTAAGAGCAATTCATGGTCCTCAAAAAAACAAAGACGTTGTTCTACATGGGAAATCACTGTGAAATGGCCAACTCAGTCACCAAGGGCACAGGCCACTTCTGGCCACAAAGATGGACAAAATCCACCTGCTTTTAATAAGTAGTTGGAAACAGAGGGAAAGGGAGGGACAAGTTCAAACGAATACTTTTGTCAAAGGGAAACTAATCACCCAAGTGTGGGAGGGGGAACAATTGGCCATATCTGAGTGTGGCAGCAAAGGAGGGATAGGCCACGGCAGGCAGAGTAGAGCGTGAGTCAGCAGCACAGCGCAGCCGCTGAAATACAAGCAGACTACTGGGGTGCAGAGATGGGAACCAAGCGTGGGGGAGCTCAGAAAGACTCCTCTGATTATGCGCTGCACACAGACCTTCCTAAAACGCCAGCTTCCCTTCTCTCTCTCAAGCTGAATGGCCTCCTTTGCAGAAAGAAGGAGCAATTCCCCAGGCCATCTTCCCAGTATTCTCCCAGGGACCATGACAATTAACAGGCTGTGAGACACAGGAACTGACTGCAGCCTTTTCCCACATGGGCTGATCTGGCAGACACGCAGCTGTGTTTTACAGGCAGGGCTGGGTGCATTCTTAGGCTGGTGGTCCGAGCATGGGTGGGCACAGATAAGGTCTTAGGGAGCAAGCATCACTAGCTGAGCTCCCATCGCCCTCCGTAAATTTTGCTGGACTTCCGACAGCTACAGCAACCCAGGACACCACATACCTCCCAAACCTTCTGAACCTGGCTGGCTTTTTATAGCACAGAGCGGATCTGAAAAGTTGCAAGCAGCTGGACTAGAAAACGTGTGGATGTGATGTAACCACCAACATTTCTGGCAACTTCACCTTCTGATCCCAAAGCCTGATGGAGATGGAAAAGGATGGGAAACTGGAGAGAAGATCTTTAGTGTGGATGTCATCTTGGCATTCTGAAAGTGAACTGAGCCGATGAGCATTTTCATCTGAATAGCACCACCTCCTCCAGGGGAGCACTACGGGGCATCGGGAGAGGCCTCTCACCGATACCAGACAGAAGGCTGTGCTGAGATCAGATGCAAGAAAGGCAGGACACGCCGGGAGATGAGTGGCCCCAATCAGGAGTTCCTGTTGCGTACCAATGACCCAGTGGGTCTGGTTCATAAGGGCTGTGTTCACCGCATCTCACAGCTCTGCAGCTTTCAGAGAAGAGTCAGGAAGACAAGCCAGACTGCATCCGTTGAAAAAAATGCAAAGCTGTGTGTCAGAATTAGAAGGTAGAGTTGATCCGCAAATGGTATGTATTGAGGGCACTACTGGTCACAAGCATTCCAGAGGATTAGCAGGCTTTCTGCTGTTATTTTTGTTGTTGTTGGAAATTCAACACTGCAGAATTTCTGGAACAGAGTTCCTTATTATACAGACCTGGCTGTTCTGCAGCCTCTATTTCTAAAAGCCTGATGCCGCATGGGGCAAGTTTCAATCATCTTGCCCAACACCAGACTTAGAAAGGTGGCCATTGTGTACAGGCAGATAAAGGGGAGCACTCGGAGTCCAGGTTTGGAAGCCTGACATAAAGTTTGTGGAAGACACCTGAATACATAAGGGACCTGAGAAGTAAGCCACCTTTACTGAGAAAGTCCTGAATTCCAGATAATACTGGATAACCACACCCAGTTTCCTGTTCTTGGTTTTAAACGACCACATCCCACCCCCAACCTCCAAAGCTTCTTTAAAACAGTGATTTTTTTTAAGTCTCTGCTCAGGGCAGGAGGCTTTTCATCATTTTCACAGGGCAGGCCCTCATTTATTTAGGAAAACAGAACGTCCAATAATTCCACCTTCTGTGTTAACGTATAGGAGGCAGGATATGGCATTCGATTTTGAAATGTCACCCCAAGGGAGATTTAGCTGAGGAGGAAAAGGTCTAGAGAAAGTAACTGTGAGCTACTTACAGCCATAACAGTCCAACTCCAAAAGCTGGCAGTAAATTATAACCATAACAATGTTCATACCCACAGCCACTTTTCTTGGAATTTGACCAGGGGAAAGACTAGAATAAAAAGTGAAGCAAAGGGATTTCTGGGCCAACTAAGAGGGCCCCGAAAGGATGTTTTGAGGCCCATGGTGATATCTGTACACACTGTCAGGCTGCTCAAGCTATGTGTATGTGTGTATGTGTGTGTCGGGGTAGGGGTCGGGGCAGGAAGAACTGATGCTCTTTCAGGAAAAACTCACCTTTCTGCCACCTCCACCACCAAGACACCAAGACACCAAGACCGTGTGACCACAAAACCCCAGAACCACAAATAGGCAGGCTGGGGAATGCACCTGACCCAAGGGTGGGTCTCCCCTATCTGGTCAGAGACTCATGACTTCTGTGTCCAAGCTAGACAAATGAGCAGAGCTGGAGGCTCTGTCTTGGAAGTCTCTGGACCAGGAGACCCCGTGAGTCTCGGTGATGGACACTGGAGCTGAAGGGCCATGCAGATTTGGGGCAGAAGCAACCCCTCCTGAAAACCCAAACCTCATACAAGCCAAAAGTACGAGGCAGCAGAAAGGAGGTTTGGGGAGGAAAATCATGCAGGGAGGCATATTCCAAGGAAAAGAAGACATGAGTCCAGAGGGCAGCCTCCAATCCTAATGGCCCTTTTTCAGTCCCCATGAGGGTCCTCTGGACTTCTTATCTTATTCTTGGATATCTGTGAGGTAGCTTGAAATAGCTATGTAATTAAACCCCTAATTTATTTGAGCTAATCTGGGAGGGATTCTGCTCTCTTCAACTTGACAGAACCTAACTCAAGGCTGGTCATGGAAGAAATGGTCTCAGAGCAGCTTCAGGGCAGAAAGAGCTCCCTCGACTGTTCTGCACACCCATAGCCCTCACTCTTGCCCCCAAGGGGGCGTCCATATTTTGCCACATTTCGTTTCCTCAATGCCCTCAGTTAACAAGCAAGTCCTTTAGTGAGGAATCCCATCCTTCCAGAGTACATTACTTTGCTTAATGGTAAATCCACACCACACCCCAAAAACACAGTCCTGATGAGGTTTTGTGATACTTCTACATAAAGTGCAAAAAAATAATCCTAATTCAGTTTTCCTAATGATCAAAAGCTGAAAACCCAGCCATAGCCTGGTAGACGAGTGTATCTTGAGTGTTAAACAAGCCAACTGGTTTTGGCTATCTTTTAATACTGTCATTTACTTAGCATCTGATTAAAATGTAGATCGTATGAACTGATTCAATCCTATAAATGGCAAACTCTTACCATAGTCAGATGTAGCTTAGCATGAGAGAAGTTATAACAATGGTGTTAAAATCAATGGCAAAGAGTCATACTGTTCTTTACATAATAGCCACTCTTGAACTGCTAAAAACTCCCCCAAACCAAAGATGAATTATGGGGCTTGTTTCCAGCTTCTATTTTGCTTTACACCTGCTTTGGCCTACTTTTGCCTCTGATCAATGGTGATTTGTTGAAAAGTCCGCGGTTGATTTCTGAATTACCCATAAGAGGGGCCTATTAGATACAAATGAGGGAGTGGACAGTCAGTGGTGACCAAGTTTCAAGCTCCCTTTGCTTTACCCTGCCCAGCTTCTGAGCCCGAATAGCACAGATTTATGACACATGAGCCAATGCACACTTTCAGCACAATGGACAGAGGCAGTGGGCTGCCACTGGAGGTCTCAGCATTACCAAGTAAGCACCTTTTGTGCTTTAAGTTCCTCTTGTCTTGTCTCTCCCAAACTTAATCTGACAAAGAGAAAAAAATCAGCTGGCTGCAAATAAGGTTTTCTTTTTCCAGTCTGATGTTCTACTTAAGTTCAGCCCCATCCCCTAAAGCAGGAACTGTGAATACTCTACCTAAGAAGGCTTCCTTAATTTCAGTCTTGTCTGTTCGCCGGATAATTTTCACCACACAAATAACAGCCAAGGGTGTGAGGAAAGAAATTGCCTGGAAGAAATAACAAATAATCCCTTATGAGGACATCAGTTTGCTATCGGAAGAAGGGCTGATTGATAATTAGTTCCAGTTAGCTTCATTTAGATTCACTAGTTGAATGATCCTACTGAATGTCTGACCTCAAACAAGGGAGGATAATTTGTATCTATATTTACACACTACACAGACTTGAAAAACTGAAGGTCTGATTGTGGGTTATAATTGATTTGTAATTGCTGGAAACCACATTTAAAGAGGCGGCTTTTTAAATGAAAAAGAATAGTCTATAATCATGATGACTCATTGTTGCCCCTCACATAGAGCTTTCACATAGAGCAAAGCTGAGGTTAGCCCCCTGCATGAGTCTCTTCTCTGCCCTTCCTCCATTCACTCTCCTCTCCCAAACCCAGAGCACACAGGTACTCAATAAGTGCTTAATGAATTAATCTAGAGGGATTCAGATGCAACCAGAACCCACTACAAAACCTGCTGCGAGGCAGGAACTGTATTAGGTACCATCAGCTACAGGAGACTCTTAAATTCTCCCGAGGGCCCTGTGACCTTCTCAAGCTCAGGAATTAAACATTTAGGCCTGTGGACACACAGCTGGTGAGGAGCAAGGCCATAACTTGGAGACCAGGTTTTCTGTCTTCCATTTCCAGTCTTTATTCCAGCATTCCACAATTGATAAATTGTTTTAAACATGCTAACAAAAAAATAACATTGATATCACTTCCTTACAATAATTTCTCAAGATAACAGTATTAAAGTAGAGTGGATATCTCACAAACCCATAAGCAGCCTAGCAGTTGGAGGTGGAGGTGAGGGGTGAGTTATTCGTGACTAAAACCATTTACACTTCTGGGCATCTTCATCTGTGCTTTACTGTGATGTCACTTCTTGGAGAGGAACTTCCTCATAGGACTCTACCTCTTCATGGTTTATAAGGCAAAGCTAGAAGATAACTGGATACTTTTTGTTTATGAAAACAAAATTCATCCAAATGAGCATGGTCTTTCAAAATAATTTAAGATGCTCTAGACACTTCCTATCATCAGACTTCCAGAGCTCAAAACATCTTAAGGGTTCCTCTTTGGCAACTTTCTTTGGAGACAATTTATGAGACACCAGAAAACCCCTCTCCTTACTTGCTGGTTTCCTTCTCACCACAAATGGGAGTAGCCAGCTTGATGATCCTCCTTATCAGGCATGGCTCTGAATGACTTGGAATGTTTCAAGGTAAAATGAGCAAGCCCTGTCACCATGGAGGGTATTCACAAGAGTGGGACATACGCTCTATGGGCAACTGTCTGGGAGGAGATTCAGAACTGCCCCTGTGGTGGAGCTTCCATGGAGTACACAGAGGATTTCCTCAGGGGCTACTCTAACTGGCAACACACCACTCCAGAGAAACAGCTGCAGCAAGTCAGGAAAAGTTTCCACAAGACCCACAGTGGCTCTCACCTCAGAGTAACTGCAGGGCCTATTAACATGTTGATTCTCTCAACATTTCAACAAGGCTGGGAATCTACATTTTTAAACAAGCATCCCAAATGATACTGGTGATTGAGAAATACTGCTGCAAAGTTTCGATTCACACACTCAGTGTGTAAAGAGGGAGCCCGAACTGTTTCCCCAAACCCAACACCATGCTCCCAGCCAAGCTCCTTGTCCCCTCTCACTTCAGGTTCCACAAATGGACCAGGCCACACACTCCCAAAGAGGAGAAACTGGCTCACTAAACAGCGAATTCCCCCACAATGACCCACCAAAAAGCCAAACCTCAAAGGTGAGAACAACAGAGGCCTGGAGAAGACATTACGAGACAATCCTACTATACACTCTTAAGGTTACACAGAAATAAACCCCAGAAGGAAATAGGATTGGGAAGACTTTGCCTGTGAGTCCCCAAAAGCTGTCAAAGGAAATTCCACAGCAGAAGGGCTCCCACCAAACAGTAGACAGAGACACCATGTGGAAGACCCTGCACTCAAGGCTTGGGTGTCTCCAGGGGAAGTCACTGGAACTGCCCAGCTGGCTCGCAGCTTGTGACTTGGGCGAGGGAGTCTCCCTTAGCCCTCCTCCCAGTCTCAGCTCCCCTGTTCCTCACTGGAGTCCCACCCCACAACCAGACTGGACTTAATTTAACCCAGTTTATGACTTTCCTAGGTAGATTCATAACAGCATCCTTTCCATAACTGACAGCTTCCTGGGCCAATGCTAAGCACCCAGGAGGGCCAGAGGCACCCCAACCTCCTGAGCCTCACAAGCAAGGGGATGCAGTAGTGCCCACACCAGGGCAGCTGCAAGAGAAACACCCATGGGGCATGTGCCTTCCTTTCCTCCTCTCACCCTGGCAGCATTTGGGCGCAGGCTCACTTCTTCCTTCAGCTTGCCCATCTTTTAAAATATATATACATTTTTAACTAAGAGTTTGATTTAAGAGCTGAATCTCAGCAGCCAACACCTATGAAACTTAATTTTCTCCTGGGGCAGGAGAACCTCTGATCTAAGTCAAAGAGGGTGGAGAGAGCATCAGCACCCCAGTTCACTTAGCAAAGCAGATTTAATCTGCTCACACCCATTCCACTTTTCTGGTGGAAGCCTTTGGAAGCTGCTGTTTTGCTGCCCACACCAATGTCATAGATGATGATAGGTATAGAGATACAAGGTGGGGAGTGATTACTTCTACCTCTGAAAGTATAGAGAAAGCAGACAAAAATTGTGCAGCATTATTTTACCTCATATTAACATCTCCACGGTTTAGAAAAATAAGTCAGAAAACTCTGAGGAGAGGGAACAGGCATAGCTCAGTGGTTGAGCACCTGCTTTGCATATACGAGGTCCTGGGTTCAATCCCTGGTACCCCCAAAAAAGAAAAGAAAAAACCCTGGGGAGGAGTCCAGTATGGAAAGACAGTGACGGTTAGCACTTCTCAATAGAGGTCTGAGGGAGACCAGAACAAGTCATTCCAGCCAATCATTCATGCAATCATCCTGCATTCCAGAATGCAGAGAATGTTCCTGAACCTTCTCTGTGCTTGAATTTTCCTCACTTGTTTTGAGTCTGTGCAGCTGAACTGAACAAACCTCAGTTAGAATAAGCAAAGTTATATAACCAGTATGTGTTACATACTGAGAACTTATTAAGAACCATGAGCAGTTCTAGAAACTTTGTATATATTAAGTCATTCACCCCTCACAGACACCCCATGAAAAAGACTCTATTGTTGTCTTTATTTAATGGAAAGGAAACTGAGAAACAGAATCAAGCAACCTGCTGACGGTCACACGGCTAATAACTGGGAAAATGGAGATTTGCACCCAGACTGTTTAAACCAAGATCTACACTCTCAACCACCATGTGAGAGCAGGAAGCATAGATCACAGAGGGCGAAGGCGTTTTCTATGGAACTGGAAGAGGAAGGTACAGAGAGGTTCTTTTCCAGGGACTCAGAAGTCATAGAAATATGAGTGACAGCACAGAGAAGGGTCAGGAACATTCTCTGCATCCTGGAATGCAGGATGATTGCATGAATGACTGGCTGGAAAGACTTGTCCTGATCTCTCTCAGATCTCTATTGATAATCACTAACCATCACTGTCTTTCCATACTGAACTCCTCCCCAGGTTTGGTTTGGTTTTTTAGGAGGTACCAGAAACTGAACCTGGGACCTTGTATATGCCATGGATTGAGCACCTACACTTATTTAATCCTCTAACAACTCTGTTGGTGAACACATTATCCTGACTGCACAGAGAACAAAAACCAAAGCTCAGCAAGATTAAGTGAACCCGCAAGGATACAAAGTTAGTGGGGCCGGGCCTTCTGCAAGCTGGACTTGAAGTACTGAATCTCAGTGATCATTTAGTCCAACAGCCTTATTTTACAGACAGGAAAACTGAGGCCGAAATAGAGCATGTATTTTCTTTTTTTAACAATGGTCTCCCCTACCACAGAAGGCTCCCTCTGAGGGACGAAACAGGGTCCCGTTATGGGACGAGCGGGGTCCCTGTTGCGGGACGAGTGGGGTCCCGTTGTGGGACGAGCGGGGTCCCTGTTAAGGGACGAGTGGGGTCCCATTGTGGGACGAGAGGGGTCCCTGGCGTGGGGAAGAAAGCCTCGTACGGCCGCTGAGGCTTCCCTTGGGGGCTCCAAAGGCGTGGAGGGCGCACGACCCAGGAAGGAGTCGCGGAGACAGGCTGATGGCCTGATGCGGAAGGGGATGCAGATTTATAGGATTGGGGAGTGGTGTGGCGGGTTCTGATTGGCTAGGGCAAATGCTGTTTCCATATAAGGCAATGTTCTGGCATTGGGCTAGTGATTGGCCAGTAGAGTATGTGCTAACTCTTGATAGGCTGACACTGTTACTAAGCTGATAGGTGGTTGTAAGCTGTTGCTGGGCAAACAGCGTACTAAGAGATTAGGTTTAAGGGAGGGGGGAGGTGAAGTGAGAGCTGGGCTAGGCGGGAGATAGGAAGGGGGAGGGCGGTGCCGGCTAGCCGCTAGCAGCAAAGGCCCAGTCAGGCGTGGTCACCTTGTCTAGGCCCAGTGGGCAGAGGCGGTGTCACCTCTTGCCGCACTGTTTGCCACTGAGGCAAGCCAGGTGCCCCTCCTCCCACATCCCTCATCTGTTCGCTCGTTGTCTGCTTGTTGTCTGCTCATTGTCTGTTTGTTTTCTTCTTTTTAGGAGGCATTAGGAACTGAACCCTGGACCTCCCATGTGGGAGGCAGGCACCCAACTGCTTGAGCCACATTCACTCCCTACTCGTTTTTTGTTTGTTTGGTTTTGCTCACTGTCTGCTCATTGTTTGTTCATTGTCTTGCTTGTTGTCTGCTCATTGCATTTTGTTTTGCTTTGCTTGTCTGCTCATAGTTTTTGCTCATTGCCTGCTTATTGGTTTTGCTTGTCGTCTGCTTGTCGTTTGTCTTCTTTAAGGAGGCACTGGGGAACCAAACCCAGGACCTCCCATGTGGAAGGTGGGTGCCCAACCACCTGAGCCACAACCACTCCAGAATGTATTATTAAATACTAATTAATTGTGCTACACAGCACCCACATAATGAGACAATACATACATTTCCTTAAGCAAGGGGTGGGACATGGTGGTTTGCATGATGCTCTTCCACACGCTGGGAAACCAGAGCTCTGTAGAGGAAGATTTGTGGAAAAGATTCAAATAAGGAGAGCTTGGGTTTAAGACTTGGCTTGAGCGTGCATCAGCTCTGTGACCTTTACCTTACTTCTTCACCTCTGAGGCTGTTTCCTTGTCTATAAAAGGTATGATAATAGTACTATCCACAAAAAAGTATTGTTGCTAGGATTAAAATTTACTAATAGCTACCAGATGCTGATTGTGTACTGCACCCCCAGCCAAGAGTTCTACGGCTGTCACCCCATTTGATGCTCTCAACACCCTGGGAGGGAAGTATGGTTAAAGTCCCCCTTTTTGTAGATAAGGAAACTGAGGCACTGAGAGTTGAAGTGATTTTCACCATTTTCAGAGCTGGTAAGTGGCAATGCTGGGATGTGAATTCAGGCAGTCACTCTGGAGCCCACCACAGAGCCCGGCAGAGCTGATGCACCCAATATTTGCTGAGTGTTGGCTCCCATGTCATTATATTCCAGGGACAACTTAACAAATGGCCCAAACTATATCTGCACGAAGGGCACCAGGATCCTCTGAGCAGTCAAATGGTTTTAAGTTTGAGCACTTTGAACTCAAGCCCACCTGTGCCCTCAGGTCTAAGTATTGGGTCCCTTGGAGTGCAGTGGAGAGGCCAAGGGCAGAGAGGAGCCTACGTCTCCTAGGCCCCTTGCCTGCAGGACCATGGACTCCAAAAGGGGCCCCACCTGGTACATCCAGCAGTGGTCCAACATGGGAAGTGTCATCAGCCCCCAGGCACTGCCACACCCAGAGTGGGTCATTCTATAGGTGCTGGTCCAAGGCCCCAGAAGGCCTGAGGGGCATCTGGAAAATGACAAAGTGAGGAGCTGCATGCTTGAAGGAGAAAGGGCACGACCATGCCAAAAGCTTTTAAAAACTAAGTGGGATCAAACCCAGAGCAGCCCCAATGTTAGGATGTAAGGCAGAGAAACATTTGTCGCTGGGGTTCATTCACATCAGACAAAACAATGGGCCCAGAGAGCCTTAATATCCACCATCTGACAGAAAGGTGTGCAGCAAAGTGATTATAAAGACACCTTCAGGACACGCAGACGCCTGGAAAAGGCCCTGCTTTGGGTAAGCAATTACATCCCGTCACAAAGAAAAAAGCTAAGACTTTTAAAAAGAACCTAAACATTAAACTATCAACTTTGTCTCTCTTCTCTCCTGCCTCCCCTGACAACTGACTTTATTTCTGTCTTCCTCAGATGCATCCTACTCCAGAACAGGAAATCCTCCTATCAAATCAACACCACATCAGTAAAGGTCCATGAGAATAAATCTTTTGGACATGGGGCAGCAGGAAAAAGAGGTGAGGGCAAAGGACAGGTCACACACAGATGTGTTCTTATGCAAAGAAAAGAAATTGGCAAACAACAATTATTCCTCCAAGTCCCCACTTGAGCCTCACCTGCTCTTCAAAGGCTTTTCTTTGATGCTGAACTTCCTACTCTCCTTCGTGCCCGTGCCCCCCACTAGACTAGAAACTGTGTCTTTTTCAGCTTTATATCCCCATTTCCTGGCACCATGCTTGGCTAATAGCAGGTGATTCGTAAATGACAGTTAAATTAGGTAATAATGAACTCATCTGAAGCTGTCCACAGTCTAATTTTGTCATTGCCTCCCTCTGCCCCCTTCACTCCACCTATACTCCAAACTTCTCTTCAGGGGATCCACATCTTCCTTGCTTTCCCCTCTTTTACACTCCTGTCCCTTCCTCTCTACTATACCCCAAGGAGGCACAAGAACAGAATGGTTATAAAGGAGAGTCTGCACTCTGAGGTGAGGGTACAATTCCTCGTCCAGCAACTTGTCCAGCCCAGGCAAGTTGTTTCATCTTACTGCAGTTTTGTTTTCTCCACTGAAACGATGAGAGCACGAGATTGCTGCCCTCGGAGGACTTTCAGGATGAGTAACTGAGATGCTGCATGTGAAGTGATAGCACAGATCCTGCACCCAAGGAATGCTGCTGTGGTTGCTGAGTTGCTACTATCACAATGGTGATGGTCACAAAAACGATGATGATGGTGATGATGATGAGTATTATGATAGCGGTGATGATGACAAAGATGACGACAATGATTACTAACATGCTGGTGATGACTATCAAGATTACTATGATGGTGGTGGTGGTGGTGATGATGACGATGATGATGAAGCTCCCTGGAAGTTTACCTGAGCCTCTCCTCTGACCCGTTCCAGAATCCACTTTGTGTTCAAGCACTATCCTCCCCACCCCAGGAGCCTACAGGGTCCCTGAGGCACACCCATGTGTGATTTGACTTCTTACCACCTACAGTTCCACTTTCCCTTATAGCAGGCTTACTGGAAATGCACCCTGCATGTACAAATAAATGGTTACCAAAGGCAACAACAAAGAATACATTAAAATAAGTAACCAATGCCAATTGTGTCTTCTAAATCCGAATTTTTTTTTTTTTTAAGATGGTCTGATATACCAAAACACTCAGGAGGAGCAGTGACATCTTTT
This sequence comes from Dasypus novemcinctus, assembly GCF_030445035.2. Taxonomy (NCBI): domain Eukaryota; kingdom Metazoa; phylum Chordata; class Mammalia; order Cingulata; family Dasypodidae; genus Dasypus; species Dasypus novemcinctus. Next base: position 17,410,284 of record NC_080678.1, read on the forward strand.
GAATAAGGGAACATTCTTCCATGAGGCAGCTGACTACTCGAAAATAGCCAGGAAATTTTAAGTCAAGGCTCAGTAAATACAAAAAGAATTCTCAACCCTTTCCTTCTCCACAGGAACGCAGAGTGAAAGGAACTCTCAGAATCACACTTTCATGTTGGCAGTGGCACAGTCACCCAGGCTAATGGTGCCACAGACACCTCAAACCCTGCCGGGGCTCCCTGGTGATGTTATTCACACATACTCGGGGCGTAATCCAATCCCCTAACCACCTATTAATTAATCTTTTAACATTTGACCAATTGGTTCCTCTAAAACACACAATATACACACAAGAAACATTAACACAGATACAAATACACACACACAAATACAACATGTGCAACATACACACACCTAACAGAGGCACATACTGCCCAATAAAGAAACATCTGGGATAACACGAACTGCCTTTAAAAAGCCCCTTGGTTAGAAAGTTAGAGCATTCCAATTAAAAATAAAAGAGACCACCAAGGTCTCATTCATGAATTAAATCATGAAATTTGAGTCCTTTAAGGAAATCAAGCTATTATAAATATCAGTGAAAATATATGTTCTCTTAATTACAAATTCTTCTATAAAGTATCAAAGGTTCCAAAGGATCAAAAGCAGACAAATGACATGTTCACTTGGAAGTCTTAGTAAAACCCACAAGAACACATCTAATTAATGTGGTGACAAAATAGTTTTCATATTTATGTTATAGGTATTAGAAATGTATCCACTTTTTTCCTTATGCTATTCTGGAATCACACTAAAGCTTGGGACCAAAGGAATGAAAATTCATCAACTACTATTAACAAAATAAAAGGTTGAACTTATTTCATTAGGAGATTAGTGGGTATGAATCAGTATCTGTAGCTGAAATACATGTCTATTCTCTGAGAATGAAAACACAGCCTCTTTCCCACTGATGCCAACATGCAAATGTGCTCCATCTTATTTGTGTCTATAGTCAGAATATCTGTGGCATTTGTTTCTAGATGTCAAAAAAAACACCATTGTTTATAAGTCTAGGACACAGCCACAAATTTCTCACAATATCTCATGTGAACATTTATCTTCAAATTGTGTCTTACAGCACATGAACTGTGAAGTCTTTAAAGAATGGAGGTTAGTGGTAAATGGAGCTTTCCCCTGCTCAAGCCTTTAGAGTAAACTGGTGAGACACACACTGAGTTCCTTTCTTTCTGGATCTACAGATGATCTGAGATAGAGCAAAATGGAAAGAGTCGGATTTTAATGCTCAGGTGTCAGGTAATGCCCTTCTCACAATCACCCTAATTTTTCAATTCCCTTGAGATTGGCAAAAATCATTTTTCTCCTGCAGAAAGGTAACGATTAAAAAGCAACTGAAACTGTACTTTAATGTTCACATGGAGTTCTGGGCATTTGAGGGAGTTTGTAGACACGCAGGTCTTTCTGATGATCATTAACAAGATTTCATCCCATAAAACCAGAGGGATTTCTTTCAAAATTCAAAAAGATTCCTCATGTGCTCAATGAAAGCTTCTGGAACAGTCACTGGCAGTTCCCAGAGGTAGGAGACACAATGGCTCATAAACAGGATTAACCTTCTAGCTAACGGTGCTGCCCATCCAAAAGTTACATTATTGTTCTCCAGCAAGGGAGAGCTTGAAGCTTTTCTCTGCTACTGTAAGGTCTGAGGGCAATTCTCCAGGAGTCAATTAGCATCAGCAAGGAGTCCTTGACACACTGCTCCCAACGTGTAGTGCAGCCTCATAGCTGGGAGCACCGCCTCTGAGCCGGCTGCTTAGATTTGTTCCCAGCTCTGCCCCGGACAGGCTGCGTGGCTGCAGGCAAGCTACCTCGTCTCTGGAATGCAGGGCTGCACCTGCAAAATGGGGACAATAATGACCTCTCTCAGGGAGGGTGGGCAGGACTAACCAAGATAATCTTCGTAAGCACTAGGCCAAACATCTGGCACCCAGGAAATGAAATATTGCAATTGTCACGCAGCTGGGGGAGGAGGTCAATATCATCTCCATACATGCACTAGCTACTGGTGCTGCCCATTTACTCTAAAAGCAGAGAGACACAAGGCATTCGCCAGAGTGGAAGTCACAGGGTGGCCTCCACAAGTGGTGCAGCCAGAAATTTCCCACCAGTTAACAGAGCTATGGATGGTGTCTTCGTTTGGCAAAATCCAGGTTTATCCTAAAAGGAAAGGGGACAGGAAAATCTGGGCACTGCTTATAGCCTCTCTTTTCTGTAAACTCTTTGGCAACAACTCATCATAGCCCGGGTATGTAGTTTTCTTCTCTTCGCCAAAGTACTGAGCAATTAACTATTTCTCACACGACCAAGCAGCTCCCCTCATGACTGGGAATAGAATTTTAATTCGATGGGCTGCTCACCTTCTCCTTCAGGCTGCCCACCTTCTTCAGCAGGGCTTAGAAAAGCAGAGACGAGAACCCATTTGGTTCATACTTGGGCGAGCGGTCAAGTCAACCATGAAATCATGGTACTTACAAACATGAGGCGCGTGGGTATGTTGTCTGACTGCACCAAAGGATTTTTATAGAGCCAGATCTCTTCTGGCTGGATGACTCTCTGGAATGGATCCAAAAACTCGGTAAAACTGAAACAAAACAAAGAAAGAGGCATGAGGGCTAAGCACTCGGTTATGTCTGTACATCCCAGGAAGGTCCGCTCCTGCAAAGTTGTCCCTTTCTCAAACTGGAAAAAGGTCAGAAGAATGACTGAGATGTGGTAGACTTCTGCCAGCAGGGACCACTTCTGGGTTCAGGGAATAGCTGTGAAACTGACACAAGGAACCTAAGAATTGGGGGGCTCCAAAGTGAGCTGGAAGCTGAAGAGCAGAATGGTGGCTCAGACTGGGGCGGGGCGGGGCCAGGCCAGCAGGAAATGGGCTTGAGTTGGAACAGGGGCAGGCAGTGGGACAGGGGGAGGGAGCATGGCACCACTGCAGAAAGAGCTGGCCTCTGCTAGCCTGCGGACACACGTCCCACCACCACCAGGGAACAGAGTGAGGATGAAAAGGTTCCCACAGAAGGATGGGACAAGAGGGAAATGAGGAAAAGAGGAAAGAAGGCAGGAAGGGCAAAGGGGAACGAGGATGTTGCTTCTCAGGGTGCATTCTGGGGCTGGAAACCAGGCACTTCTAGCATCCCACCTCCTCAGCTCTTGCCCCTCCCCACCCCACTCATGCCCTGAGAACCCACTTCGCCAGGCTCCCCATGTTGTGTTCTCTTTGGTTGGGGAATGAGAATGGGGATGGGGTGTTGGAAGGGAAAGGCAGAGGCGATATGCAGTTTGCTCTGTTGGATCTCAGCCCTCAGGCCACTGCCCGAGCCTCCAGACCAAGTGTCCACCTGCTGAGCTCAGACTGGAATGGCCTGAGATGGGGCTGGGGAGAGCAAAAGAGGCCAGATCGTCCAGGGCTTTGAGTGCCAGGCTGAGGAACTGGGAGGCTGGGTCAGCGCCGAATTCAGCAGAGAAGTGTGGGACTGGATTTCAAATTCAGAGGGGTGGCTCTGAGAGGGGAGGGCATGGAGCAGCAAAGCAGAGAAGGGACACTGGGAGACAGTTATGGCAAGAGATGGCAGCAGAGAAGGGCAGGAGGGACACAGCCAGGACCAGGATGGAGAGCATGTGGGTGAGAAGGGGGGAGTGGCCTAAGTGGGGTCCAAGGCACCGGCTTGGACTTCCAAGGCGGTGCCATCAGCCAGATGTGCAGCACTAGGGAGGAGGAGTGAGCAGTTCCTTCCTCCAGGGAACCGCCTGGTGTGACCAATGGTCCCAGTTGCCCAGACCTTTTTCCCATGCATAGACTGCTCTGCAGGTCTCCGATCCCAGGGCACCCTTCAGCCTTGGGCAAACCTGGAAAGTCGCCCCACCCCCCAGGCGGAACTGGGAGGTCTCACAGCCTTGGCATCTACCCTAGATTGGGACTTGGAACGACTGTGACCTGGGTGTGGTCCAGCCGCACCGTGAGCAGGGGCAGGTCTGTATCTTCAGAGCCCGGCAGGGTGGATGAGCCCCTGCAGGAGCTCAGGAAGTGAGGGCACAACTATTGTCCCGCTGAGGCTTTGGACAGCTGCTTCAGAAGAACTCAATTTGGTCAGCCTTACCTCAACCCCACCAGGTCTAAAGGAGACCTACAATTCAACCTGGATGTCTCTGGACTTTTTCACACACCCCCCTCCCACTTTTTCCCTCCCACCTTCCCTCTCTCATGCACCTCTAGTGATGAGGGCCTAAGTCCTAAAAACCTGCTACGTAGTTACATAATTTCAAGATGAAAGTGGTGCCCCCGGCTGTTTGGATCAGCACTGTCCCCAGCACCTCTGCCTGGCACTGGGTGTCGCTCAGCATCAGCTGGATGACTGGACGGACCCAGGCGGTGCCAACACCAGGGGGCCCAGCCCACTCCTGGGCAGCCCTGACCCTGGAACTCTGCTGCTGGCGGCTCTTACCATAAATGCACAAGGCCCTTCATTTGTTTGGAAGTGACTTCTGCTCATCACCCTCCTCAGCAAGGCACGCAGGAGCAAGCCCTTCGCTCTGCCTCAAGCTCCACCACGAAGGTGCTCTCTGCCACCCCCATCCCCCACAGGCCCAGTGTCCTCCCCAGAACATGGAGGCTGGACTCAATCAAAGGCTTCAAGTGGAAATAGGTCAGAACTGTCCAGAGAGTGCGCCACCCCAGACCTACAGGCTCGGCGGGGGAAGGAGCTGGCAACGTGGACTTTTAGCCCCCTCCCTGCCCCCAGGAGATCCTGATGGGCTGAGGAGCCAGCACTGAACTAGAAGGGTCCCTAAGGGGCCCACAACCTTGTCCCTGCTGAGAGGAGACTGATTTAAGTCTCCTTATGGACAACTCTCCTAGAGGCCGCAGGCACAGGCTCATCAGCATTCAGATCCCAGCCCTGGCCATGTGGTTCTTGGTGAGTCCCTTAACATGGCTGAGCCTCAGTTTCCTTATCTGAAAAATGGGCACACTTTAATGGAGTGGGAGTGAAAAGGAAATGAATGAATCCAGGTGGAGTACCTAGCAGGGTACTGCTGCTAGCATTTGCTCCCATCATCATCTTCCCCTAGTCTCCACCTACAGGCTTTCACCAGTCTCTGGGCTTAGGTTTTGTTTGATTTTTTTGACAGCCTACACTCTGCCTACAAGTGTATTCAAAATGTTTAAAACAAAATGAAGTAAAATGGATTTGTTGGAAAGAATTGCATAAGCATGTGTGATAACCAAAGCTGCCAGAACATTCCAGGAGCTACTACTGCATAACAAATGACCCCAAAACTCTGGCTTAAAGCAACCTTTTATTTTCCTTATGGTATGGGGATCAGGACATGGAGAAGGTTTCAGCTAGGCAGTTCTCTCTCAGAGTCTCTCACGTGGTTGCTGCAGCCAGACGCAGGCACGGGCTGGTCGTCTGAAGGCACACACCCACAGGTGGCCCTGCCAGCCTGGTCGTCTCAGCGTGGTCAGACTTCTTCACAGCTGCTGGCTTCAGCCGCGGGTGTCCCAGGAGAACCAGCAGATTTGTGTCTCCAAATCACATGGTGTCATTTCTGCCATATTCTATTGGCTCCAAGTGAGTTATGGGTCGGCCCAGACTCCAGGGAGGGGGTCAGACTCCACCTCGTGCTGGGGCTGGTGTAGGGGTGGGTTTCAGGGGAGGTGGCAAGTCTCCGTCCAGAATAGGATGTGTGACGAGAGCTATGGCTGCAGCCCTCCTTGGAAATGCACCGGCCCACATCTAGGGCAATGATCATGGCCACTGGCCCGCCCCCCAAAACCCCAGAACCTGGGTCCCTATTTCTTCCGCACACAGTAGGCCGCAGAGCCAGGGGACCGTGGTCACCTCTGCCCACCTTCCTTCCTTGCCATCTTTGCCATCCCCATGGCAATTTCTCTGAAGTCTCACGCACCCAGCCTGCTTTGTACATCCCCGCCCCCCCCACCACCCAAAGCAGCTGCGGCCAGAACACATCTATCAAGCAAATTATATCCTCTGGGAACGGCAGTACTAAGGAAAATGGATGTCCCTCCTCCCGCCGCACTCAGCTTCAGGCATTGACCTCAAATACCCAGACCGCAAGGCAGCTGCTCAGAGGACCCAGCTCTTAACAAGCAACGGGGGCAAAGGCAGGTCCATGGTGGAAGGGAAAGCTCTGGAGACATTCGAGGGGTATTCCAAGGAGAAGGTCTGCCCGGGCTGGAAACAGCCTCCCATGAGCTCAGTGGAAGTGCCTTAGAAATCTCTACTCACTTTGGATGCCACTGAAAATCATCGTAGCCATCACTAGTGTCACACAGGAGGAGACAGAAAAAATTAAAAAATATATGTGTATGAAAAACAGAAACAAAACCATATACAAAAGCACAGCACCTGGGGTCATCAGTGGAAATGACTCCTGGAACCATCCACACATTCCACCAGCATCATGGCCAATGTCCTCAAGCTTTCAAGAAAAGGCTGAATAAAGTGTAGCAGCTCTCTGACCACTAGGAGGTATGTAAAGAGTGTACTGCACTTTTATTTCCAATAAACACAGCGCAGAAAAAAGCAGCCGATGCCTAAAAGGTTCTGACAGATTTGTCAACACAGAGCCCCACCTTCTCTGGAGCTGGGGAACAAGTCTGTCCTGGCTAGAAATGGAATTCTTCCCATCCCTACAGAGCCCCCTTTTAAAGAAAGGAGAGCTGGTGCAGTATCCAGATAACTCAGGGCTCCTAGTACTCAGATTACCTGGCTAACTGCCCCAGATAGCCACTTCATATCACGAAATGCCTACGTGTAGACTCCTAAAACATCAGGCTTGATGGCCAAAAATAAACAGAAAGGAAGAGAACTGTGTGAAAAAGAGGTGTGGAAATCTAACAGATCAGAAGGTGTCATTTATTCATCATTTCGAAGACAAAATGCTATGTGATGAGATTGCACAGGTGTGAAAGCAACATCTTCCTCATTGTTATCAATAAACTCAGATTCACCAGCCAGTGCCAGTCTAACCTTAAAATAACTGACTGCTGCCCCCATTATAAGCATTCACTAGGTATTAACTATTGTCAGCACTGTTGTTTCGCTGGATTGGGTGGCAAAATTAAAAATAAAATGCTTTACCTGTGTAAGACATAGAGTTACTTCCTAGAATACTTAATTTTCTTTATAACTGTGCAAAGTCAGGGAAGTTGCTGTTTGATTATGACCTAAGACACGAGGCTTCTCTTTCTTTGCTATCTGCACTGACAGTTATCTTAATCTGTCCATATCATCATTTCTCTTTAGCAAAGTGGGGACAGTGTTACTCATTCTCTCCTTAGTTCTCTGTGATATAGTTTGGAGAATTTGAAAATGCACGTTATGAAAATTCAGAGATGTTATTCTAACTTTATGCCAAGCAATTCTCTTCCTTTTATTCATGCACATTATAGATGATTAAATTCTCCTTAGACTGGGTTCTAATCTACACATTTCATGCACACACAAATACACACATGTTCACACCACAGACATATACATACTCATATACATCAAGCCAATTGTTTGTTCATTCAACAAATATTTCCTGAGTGCCCATCATGTCCCAGATACTGTCTTACAAACTCTGGAGAATAAAATCTGCAAGGTTCCCATTCTTTGGCAAGAGAGCCAGTGGCCCTTACGGCACAACTGATTGGAAAGTGAGATTCACAGTTTGTAGTTACAGGCATCAGAACAACACCTAGACATAAAATCACCATCCCCTCTGCTTTGAGGAGGTCTGGTCTGGGATACCTCGGTAGTTAGACCTGTGAAGTGGCCTCCAACCCAGAGCCACCTGTCAGGACCCCAGGCCTCCAATGAAGCTCCAGGGTTTGTATCTATCACTGTTCATGTGTTGAATATGGCAACAGATTCAGCCTAAAGTTGGGAACCCAGAAGAGAGGCTGACCCTGACATCACATAGCAGGAACTGCAAGTCCCAGACCAAGCGTCTGTAATGCCACTGTCCCCCTGTGCCTCTTCTGACTCAAAGTCAAATTCTCAGGAATGCCCCTATTACCTTCTAGAAGATCCCATAGATTTGCCTCAGTTTCCTTGATAACAGGCCTTTTTCAGGATGGTTAGCACTTCAGGGGGCCCTAAAATTACATAATAGGCCACAGACCCCTAAATCCTTTCCCCTAACCAACACATGATTATACTGATATATGAACTTGATCCAACCATTAGACTTGGTCCAGACCCCTGTCTTGGCATGTGCCAGCTGGGTGGCTAAAGAAAAGTCACTTAGGCTCCCTGAGACTTTATTTCCTCACCCACAGTCTGACCATACCTTCCAGGGCCAATGAAAATATTTGCAGGAATAAATAGGATTTGACCCAATGCCGGCGTCATACGCCTCAATCAAAGGTGGCAAATGTGAACATTAGTGATGCGGATGACAAAACGACTGGGGCTGAGAAGGATTCCCAACCTTCCTTATGCCTAGCTGGGGGCAGTGAGATGGGGCAGAACGTGGGATTAGACAGAAGGGTACCAACAACAACCTCCCATCGTCAGTGACCAAAATGTCGAACTGTGCAACCTAAAGGAGGAAAAAAATGAGACACAAGAAAGAGAAACTTTCTGGGCAAGAGCCAAAAGAAAGGCTTGTTTCTTAATTGCACTATTGACTTTTCCTCTCTAGCCGGCCTCTCCTTTGCAGGAGGGAACACTCTCACAAATGGGCAGCGGAGGTGGTCAGCAGAGCAAACAGGCTGCTCCATTTCTTGGCAGGGAGGAGGCCTATCGGATTTTTCATTAGTTCTGGAAACAGGAGATGGGATGAGGCCAGTGAGACAACAGATTGAGGAATTATCTCGTGAGCCAATGAACCAGCAAGTTGCCTCCAGGCCCTACCCTGAGCAGAGGTGTTGGCTCCCAGTGAAGACAAAGGTAGGTAATGCCCTGTGATTCTGCCTGGAGCCATCTTACACCAAGCTGAGTGCTTGGCAGCATTACTGCATTGAGTCCTTGAAAGAACCCTATGACCAAGGGATGACTGTTATGCCCACTTCAGAGACATGGCACCAAGGCCACAAGGCTTGGGGTGTCTGTCCATGTGCCAGAACGTTCACCATTTACGTGTCTCCAGCACATGCAATGGAATTCTAAAGAGGTCACAGATTTCATACACACACCCGCCTCCCCACCAGCTCAATGGGATCTGCAATTACTCTAATAAGAGACAAAGCTTTTCCACAAGTGGAGATGCAGCCCAACTCTTGAGAGAGGCAGCACGCTGATCAAGATTCTCACTCGGCGTGAACAGCCATGGTCAGATTCTTGTAAGGTTCACCGTTTGGTGGGAAGGAGGGAAGGTAAGAAAGAATGCACAGGGAAGGAGTTGGAGAGAGAAATGAAGACCCCTAACAGGCTGGCGCCAACAAGGTGCTCCCACCAACTCCCTCCGACCTGTCCTTCTGAAAAGCAGGGTTCCCTGCTGCAGGAATTTACTCAAACAACCTGTCCCCCAACTTAGAGACGAGGAGTGTTCCATTCAGGAGGCCAGCCTGAGCCCAAACAGGACAAAACTTATGGTGTCACCACCCTCCTCCTGGCAGTAAAGTCTTTCTCATGTAAGTCTCAAAATAGGTGAAATGACTGAGATTAGCAAGTGTTAGTGTCTCTCTGGGGCACAGCCAGGATCCAAATCCTTGTCCCCTTAATATAGCCTGTGCATGAATTCAAAATCATCTAATTCTGCATCCAAGTGTGCCTAGTTTCTAGAAAGCCAATTAAATAACATAGGCCCTATTGGCTTTAAATAGTCAGAAAGGATGTAGACTGAATGCGTAGTCAAAGTTACATCCAGACAAAATGTGGGTGATACGTTAATTCAAGTTTACCTGGTATGTGGGGGTTATGTTAATTCAAGCTTACCTGGAATGCGGTTGATATGTTAATTCAAGACCTATCTGGTACTCAAAAAAACACTTAAAACTCTAAGAAACTAACACAGAAAGGTCCCTTTTTCATAAAAGCACCTACATCCTCTGTATAAAAGGGACCCAGAAATCCTATTCAGGGTTTGGCTTTTTGGACAGGAGTCCCTGAGCCCATCTGGTCGTTAATAAAGTTTCCCTTCTCAAGAATATTCCTGAGTTCTGGCCTTTAATACACGATCAATGAATCTCTGCTTCCACAACACCCCTACTCCAAATGTCATGCTCGTTTCAACTGTGGGCACAGCCCCGGGAGGCAGTGGCTTGGGCTGGGTTTCCGACGTGCCCCTGTCCAGCCGTGCGACGTGGGGCCAGGTCTTTCCCCTCTCTAGACCTTGCTCCCCTTCTGTGAGATGAGGCTGGCGGCAGCGCTCACTTCCGAAGGTAGGCATGAACGGTAAATGGCTGCTAGGTGGGAAGCGGGTCCCGCAGCACCTGCTCCCAGGAGTGCTCCAAAACGCTGCTGTCCTACTCCCAGCTCTGCCCCCTTCCTAGTCACGCTGGGGCAGGGTGGGGCAGGGGCGGGGCTGGGCGGGCAGGTGTGGGCCACACCTGCGATGCCTCTGGCCCATCCAGCGCCGAGGGCCAAAAAGCACAAAGGCTGCCACCCAGAGGGGCAGGAACAGGTTTCATGGGTGACACAAAGCTACCCCCAACTCCACCTATTTACCTGCTCAGAGCAACTCTTCTTCAGCTTTTAGAAATCTGCCACTAGCCCGCACTTCCTTCCTGCGATCACCAATCCTGGGGCCAGACCCTCCCGAGCCCCTGAGCAGAGCTGCCTGGGGCCATAGCAGCAGCCCCTGCAAAGCCTGGATCTCCTCAAGCCTTAGGAGTCAACTTTCAGCTAACAGCAAAGACCAGGCAGCAGAACGAGGCGGAAACCCCCAAGGAAACAGACAAGTCCAGGAGAAAAGAGGCGGGCTTCTCCAGATAGTAAGAGTCTGAAGGGACCCAACAACTGAATGCACTGGATGTGCTGTAACTGGATTCTGGATTGAAAAATAAATAAATGAAAAGCTATTAAGAGTGACAAGAAGAACAAAACCAGAAAGAAGAAAGGATATAGGGAAAGAAAATCAGGAATAGAAGAAAAGAAAGTGGGAAGACTCTGGGTCACTCACAAAGTGAGTTGCCAGGAAGTGGATGTAGCTCAGTGCTTGAGTGCCTGCCTCCCATGTTACGAGGTCTTGGTTTTGAACCCCAGTATCTCCTAAACATGAACAATAAAACCAACTCTCATTGGGGAGTGGATGTAGCTCCGTAGTTGAGCACCTGCTTCCCATGTCCTAAGGTCCTGGGTTCAATCTCTGGTACCACCTAAAAAAAAAAAAATGAGTCACCTCTAGAAGCCTGTACAACTGGACATGCCTGGAAATCCTCAGGTTCAAGGCTCTCCAAAATCAGGGGCACTGAGGAGCTCTCTCCTGGCTTTAGATGCAGCTTAGAAAACAGCTGCCTAATAACGGTGGTGAAGAGGGGCCCATGAAAGTGACCTCACAGTGGCAGGTGACTCAGGGCCGAGCCAAGTGATTTAAGGTTCAGGAGACCTGTGGAACCTGTGCCCCAGGGGCCCCCAAAGCCAGAACCCTTTCCCAGCAGGCCAGCCGCACAGAGCCCTCCACACTGAATCCCCCTCAGAGCCAAGAAAATTTCCCAAACAGGGCAGGGACACTTGGCTGTAAGCCACACGCAAACCAAGACGTCTCCAAAGAATAGACAAGTAAGAGATGGACTGGGGGGAAGCACATACTTCCTTGCCAAGAGGCCTCAATGTCCAATTAATCTTGGACTCTGAAGTGCCCAGTGAGCTCTTCATCCTTGGATAAACAGGAATCTTTGGGAATGAGCCCAGAAACTAAAACACTCTGGAACATTCCACCTACTCACCCCTAGGCCAGGCCACAGCCAAATCCCAGGACACGCCACTGAACAGAGATCTGGGGCACGAGGACAGAAGAGAATGCCTTTCAACCCTTGAAGCAAATGCCAGTGAAGATACAGCTTAGTCTGGAGGGACTTCTGAGCTGTAATTTGAATTAAAATACACCAGCCACCCACGCACAGTGCTGATGCCTACTAGGAGTGCCGTGGCACGCAGGGGTGTCCCCCGCATAGGGGAGCCCCACACGCAAGGAGCGCACCCCGTAAGGAGAGCCACCCAGTGCGAAAGAAAGTGCAGCCTGCCCAGTAATGGCGCCACACACAAGGAGAGCTGACACAGCAAGATGACGCAACAGAAAGAAACACAGGTTCCCAGTGCCGCTGACAAGAATATAAGCAGACACAGAAGAGCACACAGTGAATGGACACAGAGAACAGACAACTGGGGGGGGGGGGCGGGGGAAGGGGAGAGAAATAAATAAAAATAAATCTTTAAAAAAAAAAATACACCAGCCAGAGAGCACTCGCTCCTAAACAGAGGCCTGCGAAGCGCCTTTGGGATTTCCTCCCTTACAACTCATCTGAATGACTCTGTATCTGTTAGTGGCAGCAGAGGGTGCCCTCGGGGCTTTCTCACCCACCTCCACAGTGCACCCGAGTCCTTGGCAGGAGCCAGGGCGTCCTGACCCAAAGCCCCTGGCCCTTCTCTCCACAATCTACTTCTCCCCTCTGGAGAAGGTCTTAGTTTCCTAGACACAAATACCCATAACCAACTGCCACAAACCAGGTGGCTTAAAACCACAGGAATTTATTCTCTCACCATTTGGGAGGCTCTAAGTTCCAAAGGCAAAGCATCAGGGAGAATCAAGGTGAAACCAAGGGCTGCGCGGCCGCTGAGCTGCGCAGGAGGGAAGCCTTCCTGGCCTCTCACAGCTTCCGGTGCTTGCCAACAGCCCTTGGCGTTGCTGGCATGTGGCAGCATCACTCCGCTCTCTGCCTCTGCCTCCCCTTGGACGTCGCTCTTGCTTCGACGTTCACGAGGAGCTGTCCTCCCTTCTGCATCTCTGCTCCCCTTCTTAGGACACTGGCCATCACGGGTTAAGGCCACCCTACCCCAGCAAGGCCTCATTTTAACTTAACTAATTTCCACCTGCAATGACCTCTGTCCAAATCAGGTCACAGTCCCCGGAACGGGGCTTAGGCCTTCAACATCTCTTTTTGGGGAGACCATTCACCCCACAGCTGAGTGAGAAGGTCATTTCCTCCTGGAACGGTCTTCGATTGGGCTGGTCGGGGAGAACAGCTGGATGCGTGAGGTTGGACGGCCACAGGTCAGAAGGACAAGGGCTGGGCACGGTCTGGGATTGGATGAGAGCCTGATGGCAGAGGCCCAGGACAGGTGGTGAGCAGGTGCCTGTGAGATAAGATGCTGGGATAGAGCTTCCCGCAGCACCAGCTGGAGGCAGAGGTGGGGAGAAGGCAGATGCTCACCCCACCCTGCAGAATGGCCAGGCCTATGGCTTTTAAGGGACCCTCACTTTTACCTCCACAGTTGTGCTGACAGTGAGTATCACTGCAGGTTTTCACGGCCATCTAGTGCAAACCCTGAACTCCTCAGTGCAAAATCAAAGGAAACCCAGGACTGCAGGCCTGGGCTAGGGCTGGGACAGCTGGAATCCCCGTTTGGGATCTGCAGCTGCAGCAGCAGCCAGCTCCAGGGTCAAGGACCAAGTAGCTCCTGCCTGTTGGTTCACCTGGGCTCTATGGTAGGGATCGAGATGCTCACTTGGAAGGTTCCTAAGGAGAGGATCATGAATAATCAGTCATCATCGTGGCTGCACAAAGTGTCACGAGGCAGGATGTAAAGACCACAGCAAACCTCCAAGAGGGCAGGGATTCACGTCTGCCTTTGGTCAGAGCTGTAGCCCCAGCACTTAGAACAGTGCCTGGCATGCAGTAGGTGCTCAATAAGTATTTGCTGAATGAATGACTGCACAAACAAGTACATGGCAGCTGTGTGAATAAAGACGCAGTCCTCTGCCACGTGGAACCTTAAATCAGAGGCTGGCAGCCTGTGGACTGAACGCAGCCTGCTCGTGTGTTTGATTTGGGCTGCTCAGTGTTTTAAAAAATGCATGGTTCATGGCCAGTATTTAAAAACCAGGAACTCTTACATCAAAATCTGAATTTCTGGCTCCTGCTAAAGAATCTGGTCTGGCAACCTGGGGCCTGCACTCCCCCAGTCGCAGGAGCTGGGAATGGCGGCTCCCTCTGGACAGGGCACACGCTCACCCCATGCCCTCCCTGCCCAGCCTGCAGCACCTATTTCTGTTGTGAGCCCCACAATCCAGATTTGTTCTCCCCTCTCCCTGCTCCAGCCTGGCTGCTGGTGGACCTGGGGGTAGAGGACATTTAACAGCTCCTCCCGCCCCGGATCCCTGGGACCCTCTCTTTGAAGCCAGCTCCTCCTGTGGAGAAGTGCATCTCTCTCTTCCTAGAGGGCTTGGCCTTTGCTGGGTGTTCGTTTGAAGAGTGGTCCGTGGCAGTCGTTTGCTTAACCATCCTCTGCCACCATCATCACCACATCCCCACTGAAAGATGAATTTGCAGACCTTGCCCCCTTCCTCGTCTGTCTCCACTGGTGGGATAACCCAAATCCCATGGCACTTACCAAGAACGAGGTTTGATGTATCATAGTCTGCCGAAACTGCTCCTACTCATGCATTAAATGAGATGTCATGTCCAGAGGTGTCTGGGAGGAGGAGGAGGGAGGGGTGTAGGGTCTGAGCATTCACAGGGCATTTTCTAACTGCTAGGAACCTGCTGGGCACATATCACTCCTTATCTCAATCGTTCCTCACAACTGAAAAGTGGGCATTGCGGTCCCCATTTTCCAGCAAGAGAAACCGAAGCCCAGAGAGGCTCTGTGACCTGCCCAAGGCCACTCAGCTAATAAGAAGCAAACCTGGAACTCAAACTCAGATCTTCTGACCCTGACCGTGGGCTGTTTCCACTGGCCCCATTCTTGTACATGTGCAGCAAGAGCACCCTGAGGTGGAAGTGGGGCAGTGGGTGAGCAGAAGACAAACTGACACACAGGGATGGGGGAAGGAGGATCCCAGGGCAGACCCAGATGGTATATGGGAGGCAGGCTGCTGTTACCAGCAAGTTGGATTAAGATTCAAAAGATCTAACTAGCCCTGACTCCATCACTATGTAATTGTAGGAAAGTCACCCACCCTTCAATGTTGCTACTTTATCTCTAAAACGGAAATTCACTCACTTATTCACCAGCAGTACAGCAAGGTAGTTAAATAAAAGGCCGATTCTGAAATCTGCTTCTCTGGGTTTGACCTTGATCAAGCCACTTCACTTCTGTGTGCCTCAGTTCCCTCCTCTGTAGAAGTATTATAAAGGAGATAACAGTAAGTGGGCTCAATGACATTGGCTTTCACTCATCATTCATTCACTCACTCACTCAGCAAGCACTGACATCCTACCCACCTGGCAGAACTGTTTTGAGGCTCAAATAAGACCATAAACATGAAAACGCTTGCTCAACTATGACCTGGCTGGAGAGGGGCTGGTGGTGGTCCTGGGCTCCGGGGACACTGCCCTCCTGTTCTTGGACTCTGCTCCCTGCCTTTCTCTTTCTCAAGCTCCTCTTCCCTCCCTCCAGGTCCTTCATAAATGATCTAGCCCCACGAGGCCATCCTGGAAACTGGACTCTTCTACAGTGGGGACCCTACTTCCCCCCAGGGCTCCACCAGCCCCTGACTTCTGGGCCTTTCCAAATCGACTTCTCCATTCCCTCCTGTCTTGGGTCTCCAGTCACCTCGGGACTGGCTGCTTGTGGATTCCTGTTGGCAATGGAAACAAACGAAGAGGGAAGGAGTTGCCAACACCAGGATGCCTGCATTCATTCTTCGCTTCCCTGCTAAATCAGCTCCATGACTTTGGATAAGTCATTTAATCTGTCTCTGTTCCTCATTTTTCCTCATTAAGGAACTGAACAGGATCACTCCAGAATTTTCCTCCTACCTAAATGTTGCATATCACTATCTCTCCTCCTAAAGGAGAATCTAACAGTTACGGGACATCTCCCACATTCCAGACATTGAATTACACACTTACACATTGTTTCCCTCAGACTCCACCACAACCCAAGGAGGTTAATTTGCTGATGAAGAAACTTAGTTTAAAGAAGGTCAAGTAATGCTGGCCAAATGGGCTCATAATATGCTGCCAAATAAATCAACCGTTGCTTCTCTGCCTTAAATTATTTCCCTTAAACTCTCTGTTTGGTAAATTGGATCAAAGTACCTTGAATCAAATCAGTACCCAGTACAACCAGCAACACTACCAATCAGGACGATGGCACTATAAAAGGACAAGGTACATCGACATAGCTACATGCCAAATGAGTGGAAGAGTCGATTCTTTCCCACCCGTGAGTGCAATTGCTTTGTTGACAAACACAGCAATAAAATTCCCCAGCTCTCTTTGAAATACAGAAAACCAGAAGCAGAAGAGTTTGTCTCACCATCCTCAACCTGTTGGCAGACCTCCTAGACTTATGAGAGACACTCGCCAGAATCTGCGGTCATTATTATAAGGTCTTAATCGGCTTTTGAGATTTTGCACAGCATTGCAAATTTGGATAATCAAGTTTGGGAAAGAGTGTAATCAAGCTGATTTATCCACAATTATCTCCCCCTATTATCCTCCTTGTTACCCCATTCTGCAATTACTTACATTGAAAATTTTCATGTAATGGAGACCGTGAAAGGGAAGGCAGATCTCTTCTGAATTCCACTGTGAGCTGGGGACTCAGCTCTGTCAGGGACTCTGAACCCCACCCAGGACATGGCCCTATGGAGGCTAACCGCAAGAGAAGCAGGGGAAGGGGCCTCAGCTCCAAAGCTAACGAGCTCCATGCACTCTGAACTCACTTGAAAACTCACAATTACCAGTCCCCATGAGAGGACGCTTTCCCTGTTTGGTCAAGGAGCGACACTGCTGCCCACTTCCATGTTCGTCCCAAAGAAAGCCGAGAAGCAACAGTGAGAAAAGCAACAGTGAGAAATGCACCCATTATTGGCTCTGACACTCAAAACCCCATTCTACTCCTTATCTCAACAGTTAATTAAGATACTATTATTTATAACAGCTGGCATTTACATGCCACACACTGCTCTAGAAACTTTGACTGCATTATATGTCTTCAACTTCACAACCACTGTGAGGCATTTTACAGATGGTCAAGTTGAAATTGATAAGCCACATGGTAGGGTCAGCCAGATCTCTGACCCATGTGTGAGTGACTCCAGAGCCCAGGCCCACTATGTGGCAAGGTCTTAGCGCAGGACAGGGGGAGACAGGCAGGGAGACAGGACGGGTCTGTGTTTCACTGCAGAGCAGCAGCAGCTGGTCTTTCGAAGGCGCATTTGGGAAGAAGCAAGAAAGCCTTAATAAGAAAGCCCCTCGCAGAAGGACGCTGGCGGGGCCGTCCTCGTTTAAGGCTGTTGGCAGCACCGTGCTCCGGTGAGTATGAGAAATCCACAGGCGGCCCCGGTCTCAACTCAGCCACCAAATGCTCTGCGACCTTGTGGACGGCACCTGTGTCGCTACACCTCCATTTATTTGTCCAACAGGACGGCTCCTGGGTGCTCTCTAAGCGACTGCGTCTAATGAGTGTTAAGCGTTGGGGAGCTTCTGTTGGGGACTGAATCATGCCCCCCAGAAAACACATGTTCAAACCTTAATCCACATTCCTGTGCGAGGGAACTCACATATAAATAGGACCAATTATTAGTTAAGATGTGAACTCATTTCGGAATAGGATCTTCCAAGATCCTACTTAAATGAGGTCATAAAGAATCAGGGTGGGCCTTAATCCTCACAGGAGCCCTTATAAGGAGAGGAAATCTAATGGAAGCACAGACAACTGAGCAGGAGGAGAAGCCACGTGACAGAGGCAGCGATGGGCGCCAAGGAGCCCCAGGGACTGCGGCAAGCCGCACCAGAACGCAGCAGACTCAACCACCAAGACCTTGATGTTGGCGTGCCAGCCTCCCAAACCACGAGACGGTAAATTCCACTGTTTAAGCCCATCAGTGTCAAGTTTTTGTCGTAGCAGCTCTGGCAAACCAGGGCCTTCTCGTCACTCCCACCAACCTCTGCTACCAGAGAAGGCCAGTACCAACTGTGTACCCTGTTCCAAGATAATAATTTCTCACTTATTCCAATTCTGACCTGGGCAAAGGCTCTTCCTGGGCAGCTTCCACATGGGCAAGGCTGAAATCTGCCCATTTCCCGGCAGGGAATATCACAGTAGGAGGGGCAAGGGAGCGGGGCCCTGCTCCTGGACAGCCCTGGGGGACACGTCTGCAGGGCTGAGGGTCTCCAGGCCTGGGGGAGAGCAGGATATGGGAGCAGGGGTCTCCATTAGGCCAGCACATAGAAGGTGCAAGGATTATAGAGTCACGTGGGTCTGACCAAGTCACACGGTTTGGCAGTTATACAACCAGCTAAAAAAAAGAACTACACTCCCCCCCTAGATGTATACCCCAAAGATTCCACCTCCAGGTATATACCCCAAAGAACTGAAAACGGGTGTTCAGACCTTGAGCATGAATCTCACAGCAGCACTAGTCCCAAGAGCCCAAAGGTGGAAACTACCCAAGTGTCCATCAATAGAAGAACAGGGAAACAAATGTGTATATACTCACAGTGGAAGATTATTCAGCCATGAAAAGGAATGAAGTGCTGCTGCCTGCTGCAACACAGAAGAACCTCGAAAACATTCTGCTAACATTAGGCGATGCGGGCCAGGACTTTGTTTCATTCACTGCTGGATACCCAGGGGGTAGAATTCTGCCTGCTGTCTGACAGACGCAAGATGCAAAAGGACACATACTGTTCAATTCCATTCACATGAAATATCCAGAGCAGACACATCCATAGGGACAGAGCAAATCTGTGCTTGCCAGGGGCTGGGGAGAGGGGCCTGGGGAGGGACTGCTTAATGGGTTCCGTGCGTCTGTCTGGGGAGAGGAGAGCTATTAAACTCGACAGCGGTGACGGCAGCACGCCGTCCTGAACGCCCTTAATGCCACCGAGCTGTACATTTTAAAATGCTGAACATGGTGTCGTGTATGCTAGGTGTCTTTTACCATGATAATTTTTTAAAAATATCTTGACTGTGCCGCTGGGGAGTGGTGATCCCGTGTCACTCGCCACACCCCTGTGCCTCCAGGGGTTGAATCCTGGGGACTGTAGGATACGCAGGAGACAGTTGGGCCCAGGAGATCACCTGCCACCACCCCGCGGATGTGGCCGCTGTCCTCCTCATTTGCCCCTCCATTCCTGCTTCCCTGAACGCTCCCGGCGCGTCCCCATGCCAGGGAGTCTGTCCCTGTGGTTCCCGCTACCTCACATGCCCCTCCCCACACAGCTCACTCCCTCCAGCAGCCACGCTTCCACTCACATTTCTGCATAAAATAGCAACATCAGGGCAACACCGCCTCCCCTGACAAACTATGTTTTCACTAGTCTCTCTCAGATTAGAATGTAAATGCCATGTGGCCAAGGACTCTGTTTCCTTCACTGCTGGTACCCGGGGTCTAGAATTCTACATGATGCCTGACAGTAGCTAAAAAAATTAGTCACGTGAATGAATATCCCTCTCTATTACAAAGAGAATAAATCTCACATACACTTACCAAGGACCCCTCTAAAAACAGACCTGGAGTCATACTTGGACTACAGAAGAGAGTTGTAAAAACTGAATTAAATTCAAGGGGACATTAATGCCTGCTCCCCTAACACACACACCAGTGCACATGCACGCACACGTACAGGCACACACACGTGTGCACATACACCACCCTCCATGACAGCTGGGAAGGCCAAGCACAGCAGGATGACAGGCCAGGACACCGGCACCTCCTGGGGCAGCACGAGTCCAGAAGGTCTGACAACCTGATGCCGTGCCTTCGCTCTGTTCGGCTGTCAGCCTACAAGGCAGGAAGAGGGGCATCTGCCACGCTCACTGTGTGGAAATGGTATGTCAAAGGGTTTTGACAGAAATGCTCCGCTCATCTGGAAAGAATCTGAAAGCAGATGGCAATACCGGCCATCCTTCGTCAAGCGCCCCTGCACCAAGTGTTTTGCAGAAATGGAGACTAATGCTATATTTCACAACCAAGGCTCAGAGAGGTTGACTGATGAAACAATTCCTACCTATCAGCTTCTGGAGGAGGTGGGGACAAGCCCCAAGACAGCAGCATCACAGCACGGGCGACCCTTCAAGGGGGGAGCTTTGGACATCATCTACTTATTAGCTGAGTGACCTTCAACCAGGTCTCAGGGTCTCACCCACCCAAGAAACATAACAAGAGCACATAACTTCCCAGGGACACAGGCAGGGTTAGCTGTTGATGCTGTGTTGGAATTAACATTATGAGTCAACAGCTCCTCTCCCAACTGGACAGTCCTCTCCATAATGCAGCAGATTCAACATCTGTAGCTAACACTGACTCTTACCAAACAAGCCGTCCACATGTGGTTGGAATTGTTGTAAAGCAATTCCACTCAAGAAACTGAGCTATCAACACTGGCCTTCTCCCTGCCATCCCCTGCACTGCCCTCAGAACGCCCACACCCTCGCTTGGCAACCCTGGGCACTTGGCACAGTCCCCCACCCATGTCTTATCTGTTTCAGGCTAAGAATCCACAGTTCCACTGTGTGTTCCCAAAAGGACAAGGTTTGCAAACCCGTTGCCACTTGAGTGGTCCACAGGGTACAAGAGCCAGTGGAGCAGGTTCCAGAACCTACCTCATTCTGCAGGGATGGATGTACTCCCAACAGGGGTGCCACTTGGCATCTGCTCTGTGCTCATCACTGTGCCACTGGCCGGGGTGCAGTGCTAACAAGGTAGACACAGTCCCTGCCTCCTGGGAGATCCTGACCAGCGAGGAAGGCGGCCAAACGCACAACACCACACAGTGTGGCGGGCACTTGAAAGGGGTGACACCAGGACACTTTCTGAACACCAGCAGCGGGGTGTAGCTCACTCCACCCCACAGGCCACGGAAAGCTCCCCAGAGAAAGTTAATGGCCCAACCGGGATTGAAATCCAGAAGGAGCCGGTGAGGGTGTAGGAGAGAGGGACAGTTGGCGGAAGCGTCTAGCAGCAGGAAGACCACGGAGGCCTGCACGGTGCTGGGAGATGAGGACCCGCCTTCAGATCTGGAAGTCCTACCACATTTAAGAACAAATAAGACGTAATTAACATCACAACATAACACCTAGGAGACCCACAGGCCTTTTAGAGTTCTAGCCCTCCCCGCTGCTGCCGCTGTCTCTGCCCAAGTGAAAGGCAGGAATGCACACGTAATCCTGTTATGCTTTACCTTGTTAGCTTCAGACCCATCGTTCCTGTCCAGATTTTTATGAATCTTGATTCCATTATCCTACATATTAGGCATCCATCTCAGGTTTGTGCCTTTCCCAAATTTGATAAGCCTGCCTTCTAGGTCTTCATCCAAGTTGCTGATGATAAACCCTGGACAGAGAGGGTCAGGTCCCAGGCGTGAGGCCGGGCTCCGGGCAGCGCCCCCCAGGGGTGCACCCGACGTGCAGCTGCCCGCTCAGCTTCTAACGACAGTACTGGACAGAAGACCTTCTCCATCGTCCTGGCGGGGGGCACCCGGGAACAAGAACTTTAACACCTCTCTCCTCTAGAACTCCCAGCCCTCTCTAAGAACAAGTCAGCAGTGAAAGAAAACGAAAGCCTCTGGCATGCAGACGACTCAAGCACCTAACATGGCAAAGTGACCAGACCCTCCAGTCGAGCCTACCCACTCTTACTTTACACACAATCTTAATAACAGGACTATCTCCTTCCAGGGCCTTTGGAGATGAGCAGCTACAAATTGGAAGTGGAAAAGCAACTCGCTTTAAGCAAGCTTATTACTGTCTATAGCCTTTCAAGAGTGGAGAAAAAAAAATTTAACTAGAAAAAACAAACCACAATAATTAAAATCCCCAGTTATTGCCCAGAAAAAGGGACCTTATACCTCAGTAGACCATGATGGAATTCCAGGACTACATGAGTGAGGTCATCTGTGGCCTGTAAAAGGCTAGATCATGTTTGGCATCCTTTGTTTTATTACAAAACTAACAGCACTTACTTTAATGCCTGACAATATGAGCGTTACTGACACACTGGTTAACAGTTATTCATTCAGCAAACCTTTCTTGTACACCAAGATTTGCCAGGCCCTGCGGAATGGAAGAAAGGCAGGGCAGGCAAGGTTTCCGCAGAGCCTACAACCTGAGGAGCAGAGCTCAGCCATAAACAGGGATACCAACAAATAGCAGGCAGCAGCATCTCAGACAATAATAAATACAGTGGAAAAATTAAACAGTGATAAAGCAAGGGAGGCCTTTGAACACGGTGTTCAGTGAAGGGCTCTCCAACAAGGAGCATTTGAGCAGGGCCAGCTGGATCGCATGCTCCAAGGAGGAGTGCAAATTGGCACAAACTTTCCGGAGGGCAATTTGGCAATATAGGGTGGAAAATCCTTTGACCCAGAAATTCCTCATCTAGGAATTAAGCCAAAAAAATATCATCAGAGATGGACCCAGAGACATATGGACCCAGACGTGCCTCGCAGGGCCACCTCCATCAGTGAGAAACTGGAGACACCCTGCTCATGTCCAACACTGGTGGGCTGGTTACAGCAATTATTTTTTCATTTAATGGATTGTGTCACAGTTTTCAAAACAACAGGTCGGGGAAGAATATATATTGACAGGAAAATGTCATGGGTATGATGCCAAGTGAAAAAGACTGACTACAAAATTTTATTTTGGATACGCAATACCTTTGTAAAATTTTATTGTGGTAAAATATGTAGAACATAAAACTTTCCCTCATAACCATTTTTAAACACAATTCAGTGGCACTCATGACATTCACCATATTGTGCAGTCATCACCACCATTTCCAACACTTATTTTTTAATCACCCCAGACAGAAACTCTATCCATTAGGCAGTAACTCCCCATTCCCCCTTCTCCAGCCCCTGGTAACCTCTAATCTACTTTCTATTTCTATGGATTTGCTTCTTCTAGGTAGTTCATATAAGTGAGATGGTACAATATGTGTCCTATTGTGTCTGTCTGATTTTACCCAGCACCATGTCTTCAAAGTACATCCATGTTATACCGGAACTTCATTCCCATCTATGGCTGATGAATGGTCTATTGTAGGGATAGACCACATTCTGTTGACCCATTCATCTGTTGATGGAAAACTGGGTGGTTTCTACCTGACTCTTACAAACAGTGCTGCTATAAGGCATCACTTCCATGTAGGAAATAAGAAATCATTACAGCATAGTGAAAAAAAATAAAAGAACACAAACCAAAATGTTAGCTCTGTATTCTCTGGGTAGAAGGATTGTAAATAACTCTGTGATCTTTCCGTTTTTCTGTCGGTATTATGTTTCCCGCCCATACGTGCTTTATATTTTTTAAAAATCACCTATTTAAGATAGAAAGAATTCTAGCAAAGATGCTTGTCTTAAAAGTTGAGGTCCTAGAAGAGGCAAGCTTCAGCTACAGGGGCAAAGCAGTCGCCCCAAACAGCTCATCACCTAGGAAGAGGGGCCGAAAGCTGAGTGCCGGGAGTGGGCCACAGGACAAGGCCCCGACTCTGCCATCAAAGACCCTCACGAGAAGGTCAGATGCTCAGCTCCAGGCAGGGGCACTGCCAGGAGACGAGACCCAGAGAAAGGCCGGGGATGACACCAAACCCATGGTGTGTGTCTGGACATTTAATCAAACACACACATGGCCACCCAAACCCAGTGTCACCTTCGCCACCTCCCCACTTGGTCCTACCCTGCAGCAAAGCAGCTGAACAACATGGCACAGCAGGAGACCATGGGTTGTCCCCATCCTGGGGACAGCAAGAGTGGTCAGATTTGCAAGCCCACAGGGTAACTCCACCCAGCACCTGGTCTTTTCCTCATTGCATTTTGGGATTTTTGTTTCTTTCTTTTTGTTTTTTTATCTTAAACCAGGGGTTTTATCTTAAACCATGTGACCGTGGACATGGAGCCAGCATTGCCGAGCACACTCGCAGCTTCGAGATGGGGGCCCAGGTCCAGCTGCACGTGGCAGTTGTCCTCCATGGCCTTGTGAACAATGTCCAATTCCTTCTGCCCAGGGAGGCGCAGCGGCCAGAGCTGCCAGGCGCAGGCCTGTCGGAGCTCATCTCCATCCAGCTCTGCTGCCTGCCAGGTTAGTCCCATCCAGCGACACAACCCAGGGATCACAGCCCTGCCACCACCACGCCACGCTGAGCCCTTCACCAGACTCAAATGACCGTCTCCCCAGCCTGGGGCGCGGCGACAGCTGGCTGAACAGGAAGTGCCTGGATAGACGGAGCCGAGTCAAAGTGTCCACTGCCCCAGGCCACAGATGGAGAGAAGCCTCTGTAACCCACTGCTGCCAGTGGCTACCACTTTCCCTACGCCATGCTTACTGTGACCAGCCACTGCACATGGCGGGCACCCATCCCGCCAGGAGCCACCACCTGCACAGGGAAGCCACAGTCCCAAGGCAGAGGCTTCCCATTCCTCTCATATGCCAGCAGGACCTCAGCTTCAGAGGCCACAGCTCGGGTCAAAGGGATGGAGCTCCATGGGCAGCCCCAGCAGGGTCTGAGTCCCATCCCTCAAGGCAGACACAGGCCTCGGTTTCACAGAGGCAGTGACCGCCTGGGCTAACACATCACAGAGCCGTGCCCCAGCCCAGTGTGCAGTGCTGATGGGCCCTGGCCTCCGCTCAAGCCCCCACCCCCTCTTTTATTGAGGACCAGGGACTGAACCCGGAACCTCGTATGTGGGAAGCCAGTGCTCAACCACTAAGCCACCTCAGCTACTATGAGTTGGTTTTTTGTTTGGTTTGCTTGCTCTTTGTTTTTCTGGGTTTTTTTTAGGAGGCACTGGGAACCAAACCTGGGACCTCCCATGTGGGAAGCAGGCACTTGACCTCTTGAGCTACAGCTGCTCCCCTGCTCCAATCCTTTTGTACTGCATTTTTCACTGTGGAAGAAGAGTTATCCTCCTTTCATGATCCATGCCCTCCCTTGACTGCTCCTCTGAGATTATCTTTTCATAAAAGGTCAAGCACCAGCTGCTGTCTTCCTGTCTACAGACCTGGGAGATTCCAGCAGGAAGAGCCCACTCCTCCAGCGGGAAGGCGTGAGATCTAAAATCACCTTCTACAGCTCATTCATTGGCTCCATGACTATCTTCTGAGCACCTACCAGGTCGCAGGCATGTCTCTCTCGGGGAGCTGGAGAGACAGTGTTTGACAGCAGACAAGGCCCGTCCTCTCGAGAAGTACACAGGCAGCAGGGCAAACACTTTACCCCCCAACACCACACTGTGATATCAGACTGAGACTTATTTAGAACTGACATTGATTTGTACTGAGGACTTGACACTGGACAGTGTGAAATCGAACCCAGCTCAGTCCAAAGCCAGACCTGCTTGGCTTTCTGATTTCCTGGTCTGCTCACCAGCAGAAAAATAAAGAGGGTCATTTTCAAGCCACATGGCTCAGAAATAAAAAAGAAAAAAGAAAATGGGAACACTTCTTTCTGGAGCACAGACTTCACATAGTTCTTTTCTCTCCTTTTTAAACTTGAAATCATCATATTTAATCCAAGAAATTATTTGACATACCTTTAGATTCTCTGAGAAGGCAAAGAGAACACTCAGGCAGTAATTCCAAGTGCTGACACAGCCGCAAGGAGCTTTTTTAAAACACTGCTCTCCTGGATTAATTCAAAGCAGGCAGCTCACATGCTTGGGAGGAAAATGAAGACCATGATTCACACTTCAGGCATAAAGTACACAGATAATTAATCAGGCTTCGTCCAACGCTCTTGATGCTTTTTATGTTGGCTACTCCAAGGCAGATAGTTTCCCAACAATGCCCGCTGATATCCAGGGAGAGGTTCCATTTGTTAAAGAGAGAAACCAGGATTACGGTGAACCGAGACAGGTAATTCTCATAAACAAGCAGCGTTCACAGGCAAGACAAGGTCGGAATGACAAGGGGACTGGTGGAGAAGGGCACAGGAAACGATGCTCTGCTCTGAAGACAGGGACAAGGAAAAGGGTGGGGAAATTAGGAAAGGAGCGCAAAAAAACCAGGGGGTAATGGTTTCCCTTTGTGGCAGGTACTATTTCAATTAAAATAGTGCTGGTAGGTACTACTCTAATGCCCACTCTGCAGATTAGTAAACTGAGGAAGTAAGTTTAAAGTAACCCACACAGAGGTGGAGGCAGGATTGGATCCTTGGCAGTCTGGCTCCAGGTCCCGGGACCTTCGCCACTAGACTCGACCATATCTGGACACAGGTTTGTTAGGACCAAGGTGCATGCCAGGCTCACTGGGCAGGAGGCCAGGTGAGGGACAAAGCCACTGGCCCCAACCGCAGCCACGGAGCCACGCGGTAAGGAGGTTTGAAGAGTCCAGCAGACTAGGATCAAAGTCACCTCAACCGATGAGCAGACGAGCCCCTGGGCATTTAACTGTCCCAGGCTCCGGTTTCCCCATCTGTAAAGTGAGAAAAAGCATCACATCTGCACCACAGTGTGCAAGGATTTGAGAAGCTAATTGCACAGAAAGCTAAGAAGTGTACTTGGCACATAGTAACCACTCAAAAATACGAAGAAGGAAGAGAAGCAGCAGGTGCTGTCATTACTCCTGGAAAAGCAGCCCAAAGGGCAGGCCCTGGGCTGGAGAGCCAGCAGCAAGGGCCAAGAGAGTTCAGACAGAGCTTGTCCGTGGGGTTCTCCACGCCTTCATTTCCCCCCAGCTCTGAGCACTATTCTTCCCACCCAAGTGCCCAACTCCTTTGTACCCCCATAACTCCTCCCATGAAGTCCTCACACACTGGCGGGCTCCCAAACCTCTGAGCTTGGCCTGGCTGCACCCCAGTCTCCTAGGACCCTGCTGTCCACTGGCGGCATGATCAGGGGTCCTGGGAAATGCAACAGGCACCTGGCATTATTTTTCTTCTTTCCTCCTATTCCCCATCCCCCACCCTGCTGTTTTTGCTGCCTGTGTCCATTCGCTGTGTGATCTTCTACATCCGTTTCTCTTTTTTTGTCTTCTCTTTTTCTCTCCTCTAGGATTCACTGGGATTCACTCCCGGGGACCTCTGATGTGGAGAGAGTTTCCCTGTCAATTGCACCACCTCAGGTCCTGGTTTCTGCTGAGCTTCACTTTGACTCTCCCCTTCGTCTCTTTTATTATGTCATCATCTTGATGCATGACTCACCTGCAGGAACCCTGGCTCGCCACGGGGCACTCACATGGGCACTCAGCTCACCACACGGGCAGTGGCTCACCATGCGGGCACTTGGCTCACTACATTGGCACTCGCTTGGGCACTTGGCTCACCACATGGGCACTCGGCTTGCTGCACGGGCACTCGACTCAGCACGTGGGCACTTGGCTAACCATGTGGGCACTTGGCTCACCACGTGGACACGTGGAGCAGGCACTGGCTCGCTGCACAGGCAAGCTTTCTCTTCTTTTTCACCAGGAGGCCCCAAGGATCAAACCCAGGTCCTCCCATATGGTAAGCAGAGGCCTTATCACTTGAGCCACATCTACTTCCCAACCTGGCATGTCTCCAAGGCCTGGCATGGTTCCAGGCACAATGGGACACAGTCAATGCATGCCTGAGGGCAAAGGAGTAGATGAATACAGGTGACTTCGGCCACCAAGTGAGGTGAATGGACTCTTCTGTCCCCATACATCATCCACTTCGGTTCCCAGAGAAGGAAAATGTGATGTGTCACCACCTGCAGAGATGTACACACAGATATTTTCAGTGTGACACATGGTACCTCCAGTTTTCAAAGCCAGTCTTCCTAGAGAAAACACCTCTGGAAATAGCCATCCCTAAACCTCAGGTTCCTCCTTCTCCACATGCTTCAAAGAAAGCCCACAGGAAAACTCAGGCAAGAGAGTCGCCTTGTGTTGCTCTCTGTGCTGCCAGACATCCTCTCTGTGCATCCCACGGCATTGTGAGAGGCAGGCAGACTGGAAGTGTCAGGACTTCCTTTTGAACAAGTGTGTTTTGATAAGAAGCAGCTCTCCCAATCAGTTGCTTCACAAAGGCTGCTGGAAAACACAGCTGTATCCAAAAGATCCCAAGAGGATGGGAAGAGGACAAGCCCAAATGTGCAGGAACGGGCATTACCAGGAAAAGGCAGGCCACATATTATGGTACGCCTGTGGGGCCAAAGGTAAAGAGACTCAGGTTCTAGGCTCAGTTCTGCTGCTGAACAGCATAGAGGACATGAGTATTAAAAAAAAAAGGAGGGGGGGGAGGTGATGGATGAGACAAGGAGACACTCCCCAGTGACTCTTGAAGGATGGACATTGGGTATAAATTGAGTCACTTTATGCTGGTTGTCTTGATTCCCTTCATGTCATGATTTTACTGGGGTTGTCTCTTCACTTTCCCGACCCACCCACACCTGATACAAATTGCCCCAATACATAAAACACTCAATTTAAAATTTTCACTGGAAGCATTGCCATCTCACTTAGTAACAGAATGACACTGGGCAAGTTCTTTAACTCTTTAAGTGTTGGATTTCTCACCCAAAATGAGAATTATAACATTCCTAACTCACAGTACTGTTTGCAGATTTAATGAGTAAATGCATTAAAAGCCCTTAGCACACTTTTTGCCATACAGTTAAGTGCTCAATAATATTGGCTATTATTATCATACTATCATTATTATCATTAGCAGCAGCAACCATCTAAAAACTTCAGTTTGCCACTTTTAGAAAATAGTGAAAGAAACATTGTGTCAGGGAAAATCAAAGCAAAGCATCTCTGGTTCACATGGCTTTTTATAAATAAAGTATTCATACTTTAAAGGTCTATTATGTTCTCATTACATGACTGAATATCTTTGCATTGGCCCACAAGAGTGAATTATAGCCCAGTACATACAGCAACCAAGTATTTAAGTCATTAAAAACAAAAAAAGATAAATGTGGAGCTTCTACATAATTCTGTTATGTGTTATATACATTTATTCAAGGCTAATATGTTCAGCCAACACATCATAGAGAAAGTAAATTCTGAGCTGAGTCTTGAAAACTATGTAAAATATTAAGTAGACAAAGTAAAAGCCACTTGAATGATGATGATGTTCATCACTGATGTTCATCATTGATGATAATGAAAATGTTCCTGAGTGAAAGTAGGAGACAATAGAATAATTTTTTTTGTTATATGAAAAAATGGCAACACTGCATCAAAGAAAAATTTGAAAACCTTTTAAAAGAGATGTCTAGTTCAAGATGGTTGATTAAATCCACACACTTTATCTTCTCTCTCAAAATATCACTGAAAAGAATGAAGATAACATAAATCCATAGCCAGGCAGAGGGTGCCATCAGCAAAGCAGAATAGGGAAAAAAATTCTGAAGATTACATAAATGGGTATAAACTGATAGATAACACAACAAAGAAGAAACTTCCCTGTAAAGGATAGAGTCCCAGAGGAGGAACCCAAAAATCTGAGTAGAAATTTCCTTGAAATCATTGGCCAACTCAAAAATTGCAATGAACAGGGCAAGAAATCCAAGGAGCCCAGTAGAAAGTAACAGCAAAGTCTAAGAAATCAAGCAGAGATTTCAGCAGCTAGCAGTGCTAGAGAAAAAGAGTTTGAAGTTGAAGTTTCTGCAAGTTAGAGGGCCTTGGTAAATATCTTAGACATTTCAGTGAAACCTCAGAAGGGCTAAACCATAAGAATAAGAACCATATCCTAGAACTAAGGTATACACTGTAAGACCAAAGACAAAACTGAAATAAAATTATGCAAGCAAGGCCTTAAACCATTAAGGCAATCCAACAATAAATTACCTGCGTGCATGAAAAAAACTCAAAATTCTTTAAAGGGGAATAGATGTGGCTCAAGTGGTTGAGGTCCCAGGTTCAGTTCCTAGTGCCTCCTAAAAAACAACAACAACAACAACTACAACAAAAACAACAACAACAAGTAAACAAAGAAGAAAAAAACAATTCAGGAGAACCAATATGGTTCAGTAGTTGAGCACTGGCTTCCCACATACAAGGTTCCACATTCAATTCCTGACCCTGATACCCAAAAAAGAAAACTCTTTAGAGGACAACAACAATTTAGAATCTACAAAGTCCAGTATACAATAAAAAAATCATTATTTATGCAAAGGAAGCAGAGATGCCTGGCCCATAATCAAAAGAAAAAAGAGTCAATCAGAATTATAGATAAACTGATGTTAGATTAGCAGAAAAAAGAAAGTTTTCTACAATATGTTAAAAGGCTATAAGGAAACACGAATAGAATGGGTCCACAGGTGGCAAACATCAGAAGAGAAACTTAAACTCTAAAATAGTGACAAATGTAAATTATAGAACTAAAAACTTAAACATCTGCAATTTAAAATTTTTCTAGTTTACTGGACATAGTGGAAGAAAGAATTAGTGAATTCAAAGACAAGTGAATAGAAATTATCTTAAAGTAAAGCACAGGAAGCAGAAAGATAAAAATAAAAAAAATAGAACAGAGCATCCTAGACCTGTGAAACTATATCAAACTGTCTAATATATGTGTAATTGAAGAACCAGAAAGAGAGGATAGAGAGGATGACATTAAATAAATATTCAAAAAAAAGTCTAAAAATGTTTAACTGATGAAAGACATCAAATGATAGCACCAAAAATCTCAATGGTCCCAAGCAGGAAAAATACAAAGGAGGCCAGCCTAAACACATCACAGTCAAACTAGTGGAACGCAAACATAAAGAAAAAGTCTTAAAAGCAGACAAAGGGGGACAATGCACTATATTTAGGAAAACAACACTGACGGTGGCAGCAGACTTCTCATCAGAAAAAAAGGATCCTACAAAACAGTACAAAGACATCTTTAAAGTGCTGAAAGAAAAACAAATGTCAGCCTAGAATTCCATATTGGACAAAAATAGCTTTGTCCAAATATAAATAAAGATACTATCAGGCAAACAAAAGCTAAGAGAATTCATTTCCAGCAAACTTTCACTATAAGAAATGCTAAAGGAAGTTCTTCAGGCTTAAAGGAAATTATCTTGAATGGAAAGTCAAATCTGAACTAAGTAATGAAGAGCACTAGTAATGATAAATATGTGAATAATAGTAAAAATATATATATTTCTTAATTGCTGTAAAAGTTTATTCATTGCCTCATGTAAAAAAATAATTTAAAATCTCGTGGAATTTATAACATAAATGCATATATAACAAGTAAAATATATGGCAAAGCACTATAGACATGAGGGGAGAAATTATAGTGTGCTGCTATAAGATTCTGTCATTTTACATGAGACTGTGTGACATTGTCTTAAGGGAGATAGTGATAAGTTTAAAATGCATGTTGCAATACCTAGAGCAACTACTGAAAAAAATTTATGAAGGTATATCTAAAAATCTAATAAAGGAGATAATACAAAATATATTAAAATTTATTTGATTACTCTAAAAGGAAGAAAAGGAACAAAGAGAAAACAAATAGCAAGATGGTAGATTAACTAAACCAAAATTACAATAATTGTAAATAAATGGCTTATCCATTCCAATTAAAAGGCAGGATTGACCAGATTACATAAAATAAAAGATACAACTAAAAGTTGTTTTCAAGAGACACACTTTGAATATAAAAACACAGATAGGTAGAAAGTTAAAGGATGGAAAAAGATCTGTGCAGATATTAATGTCAAGAAAGGTAAGATGGCGGAATTAATATTAGATAAAATAGACTTCAAGATAAGGAATATCACCCCAAGTAAAGAAGTAAACTTCCAAACGATAAAATATTGAATTCTTCAAAAGGAGATAAAATTTAAGAACACTAACTAGAAATACAAACATAGGAATTATGACTTACAAATCACTAAGGGAAAAAAAGGAGGGGAGCAATCAAACTTGAACTACTTCAGCCAAAAAGAAGAAATGGGCGGGAACTTAAAAGTAAAACACCACTAAAAATGAATTGGCAGAAGACAAAATATTAATTTTCTTCAAAAAAGAATGCTTTAATTAGCCTAGTTTGAAAGAGATAGCATATCTTCAAATTAAAAAGACTAAAAGTGTAAGAATATAAAGGATTTCAATAGCACAGCTAATTTGCTTTAATATATTTAGAACTTTGTACTCATCAAACAGGAACTATTCATTATGTTCCAGCCCTATAAATTTACAAAAATTGACTATGTATGTGGCCACAAAGAAAGCTGTGATAAATTATAAAGCATAGAAATTACATAAGCCACAGTCTCTGATATCAATACAATAAAACTTTTTTAGGTTTCACTATCATTATTCCCATATTAAAGATCACAGGAAACAAACACAGAGAGATAAAGCAACCTGCCCAAGTTCAATAGCTAGTAAATTGCAGATCAGGGTGTAGACGTCTTGGCTCTAGAGCCTGCAGTCTTAACCACAGTGCTACGCAACTTCCCAAAGATTTGGTCAGGGATGGCTGGGGCACAGGGCAGCATTTCCCCTACAGATACCTAACTACACTTAAAAATTAAATAATTAAAATGTTATAATGAAGCACAACCCAGGCAAAAAGGAAATCAGAATAGAATCCAGAAGCAATCCCATGAATACAGAAAAATTAGTGTCTGATAAAGGTGTCACTAAGAAAATAATAGTCTAGTTCATCATTGGTAAATAGTTTGAGGGGAAAATTAAATCCTTTACCTCACCCCATAAATTAAAAATTAAATTTCCAATATACTAAAGATTTAACATTAAGGAACAAAAGTATAAAGTACTAGAAATAAACAGGAGAATATCACTCTTATTTCAGTTGAGAAAGGACTTTCTAAATAGGCAGATTCTTTGAAACCATAAAGGACAAAACTGACAGATTTAACTATATAAAAATTTAAAAGCTACACATAATAATCACAAAGAGACCTAAAAGACAGTCATGGACAGGGAAAAATATTTACTACGTATGAAGTTAACAATTAGTGTCTATTAGGCACAAAGCAATCCTACACACTAGTAAGATAAATTCGAACATCCAGTTTGATAATGGACAAAGGGAAACAACAGATATTTCAATGGAGATATACAAATTGCCAACACACATGAAAAGATGTTTTACATTAAACATGGAGAAATGAAAATTAAAGAAAATGTTTGATGATATTCCTCCCCAACACAGAAATATAAAACATGAATAATTTTTATAGTACTTAGCATTGGCAAGTACGTGGGAAAATATACAATTTTCATACACTGTTGGTGGAATGGAATCAAGTACAGCTCTTCAAGAAGCAATTTGGCAGTGTCCATCAAAATTTAAATACATGTGGCCTTGGATGCCAACATTTCATTTATAAAAGTTTATCACATAGAAATATTTGGACAGGTGCATATAATATAATGTATGCAAAATTGCACTGTTGTTTGTCATAGCAAAAAATTAAAACACCCCCTATTCTATGAATAAGGGGTGACTAATACAATGGAATACCACCCAGCCAGTAAAAAGAAAGAAGTAGCTCTATAAAAAGAGAAAATATCCCCCAAAATATAAGATATGTAAAACCATATGTAAAATATGTTCTCAAAATTTTTATAAAGTGTATAGACATGAAAAATGTTTAACTTTGGAAAGTGAAGGGAATGGAATTGACAGAGTGAGGTGAAAGGATTCAGGGAAACTTACTCTTTTTGCATCCTTTGAATTCTTAAGGAGTATTTGATCATCTTTTAAAAATTTTATTTTAAGGTGGAAACACATTTATTCCTACCACAGTCACTTTTGTGTAATACTTTCTAATAATTGCCCAAATTAAGTGTATTTCAAATAGCTGCAAATCTGAGATACATTTTTATATTTTTCTTTTTGCTTTAACAATTACATCATAAAATTTCTCCATGCTTCTTCATGATTTTCAAAATGACTATTTTAATAACTATATAATATTCCATTATCTTTGTGGCCATAACTATTCTTCAAAGGATGGCCATCTGAATTGTTTATATTGAATTGTTTGATGTTGTAAATGCATCTCTTTTGATTTTAGGGAACGTAGCCATGATTATCTTTATATATAGGGCTTCTGCATCTCTTACATTAGTGCCTTGACATTGTTTCAATAATTCTAAGTAAAAGGGCAGTTTAGCACTTTGAGATTATTTTATGAATCCCAGAAAGAAAAAAATTATGTTTTTAAACTAATCTATTCCTGCAAGTGTGATACCTTTTGACTGCATTAAATTTAGTTGAGGGTCCTAGATTAGCTTAAGTGATAAGATTAATTTAGGGCTTTTGATTGGACTACATCAGTGAGGTGTAAGCCAGCTTGATAAAGACAGAGACAAAGAAAAAGACAGACATAGGAAAAGGACACCCTGCCATATCTGATCAGGCCATGTGAGAGAGGACTAGAGCATGGCTTAAGCACGAGCCCCCAAGAGGCTGGGCCAAGGAGCAGCTCAAGAGGAGACAAAGCCCTGCTAATATGCCTGGTTGGTCACAGCTGAGCTCCGGGAGCTGGCCTCCAGAAGATGGTGGACTCAGAGGGGACAGCTAAGACCTTGGCAGTGACTGGCGGCTATCTTGCGTCCCTATATGGCAGCTGACTTTGATGAGAAAGGACCTCTGATGGTGCTTTGATTTGGACTTTTCACAGCCTTGGAACTGTAAGATTTTACCCCAAATAAATCCCCTTTATAAAAGCCAACCCATTTCTAGTACTTGGCATTGGCAGCCCTTTAGCAAACAAAAACAGAAATTGGTACTGTGAGTGAGATTTACGCTGCTTCAACTACCAAAAATGCCGGAACGGTTTTATAAATGGGTAAGGGATATATTTGGAAGGTATTGTGAGATACTTGATAGAAAAAAACACAGATTGCTTTAAAGAAACTGTTGGTAATTATTTCCAGCAAAGCCTTAGGAGGAAATAATGAAACTATTATGGGAAACTGGAGGAAAGGTGATCCTTGTTTTAGAGTTTCAGAGAACTTGGCAAAATTGACTCCTGATATAGATGGAAGGCAAAATTTGAAAATGACAAGCTTGGACACTTAGCTGAGGAAATTTCCAAAGTAAATGTGGAAAATGAGGCCTGAATTCTCCTGCAGTTTATAGCAAAATGCAAGAGGAAAGAGATGAGAATGAAACTATTGGGCAAAAAGAAATCAGAGAATGATTTGGGAAATTCCAAGCTTCCAGAAAGAGCTTCCAGAGAATGGTGCCCCACGTGAAGACTTACCTAAACTTGGGACTTGTAAATCAGGATTGGAAACACAGTCATCCAGGAAGGACTTGTGGAAAGTCTGACTGCCTGCACCCATTTCCTACATGCTAAACCAACAAGCTTTTTGCAAGATCTGTATGAATAAAACCACTGTCAGCCTGGACTAAAAGGGATGGGGAGAGGACATACTGAAGGAAAAATGGCCTTAAGATGAAAACCATGTATGCTGAGGCCTGGAATTAAAACATCTCTTTGGGCCAAGAGAGGGACTTCACGCATCTGTACAGAAAGGGTATGTGTGCCCCAGCATTTGAAGCGGTTGGATCGTCCAGTCCCTTATTTAGAGAGAATTTGGCTGCCCCAGACCACAGAAAGGATAGAGCACATTCTCCAGTGGTTAGGGAGCGTTGGGTCACCACCTCACTGCTCTGAGAGGGTTTGGGCTGTATGCCAGAGATTAGGGAGAATGCTGCTGCCACCTCACTGTACTGAGGGAGTTGAAATTGTCCCTAGAGATTGGAGAAAGTGTGACTGTCACCCCAATGTTCTTGAAGGGTGAGGTTTGGAGCTCAGTAACCACCAGATACATAAATCCTTCAGCGAGAAGTAACTGCCATTAAGATTTTCATGTGTATCTTTGCATACATTTTTTTAATAGGTATAGGCACCAATTGATTAGATTACCACATTAGAACAGCATTATGCACATTCTTTTGGAATTTGCTTTTTTTGCTAAGCAACAGTTTGTGGATATCTTCCCAAATCAATAGTTATCAACGAAGCCAATTTTAATGGTTGCAGCTTTCTTCATTTTAGTGCTAATCTACACTCATTGTTATTTTGTTGTTTTCAGATGCATCTCTTGAGTTTCTACGGAAATCACAAATGCAAAAGTAGACTAGCTGTTTGTCTGGCCCCTTTAGAGAGTTCCCTGTTCCTGCCATTACCCATGTTTCTTTTGAAGAGCTCTTCTTTTTTCTTGTTGATGGTATATCAGGGGCAATAGCTCCTAACTCTGCAAATGGGGACATTACCCTCTAGAGGACTGTAAGTGTTAAACAATGTAATGTGTGACAGGTGCCTGGTAGAAAAGTAACACACACAGACGTTAAGGTGAGTTTCCTTTCCTTCCTCTACCTCCCTTCCTCTATCTCTCCTAGAGATGGAGAAACAAGGTCAATTAAAAGATCCCTAAGATCACAATGTAGTAAGGCATGCAGCTCTCAGTACCACAGGAACTTCAGGTGATAAATCAAGGGAGATTTACAAGTACAGGAGGGCTGAGCCTTGAGCTAGGATTTAGAAAGTTTGGGGCAGGCATTCTGAATAACTGTCCAAAAGGTCACTGAAAAAAAGAAACTGCCAACATGCATATATGTATAGGTATCTTTTAACTCACCTTTATATCTCCACCTCAGAATAGGAAGGAAGGAAGGCGGAGTAAGGAAAGGAGACTCACTTTGACACCTAATATGCTCAAGTTCCGTGCAAGGCATCATTACACCATTAAATCTTTTTTTTTTTTTTTTGGTCTTTATTTATTTTTCTAATGTTACATTAAAAAAATATGAGGTCCCCATATACCCCCACCCCCCTCCCCCCACTCCTCCCCCCATAACAACCTCCTCCATCATCATGAGGCATTCATTATACTTGGTGAATACACTTCTGAGCACCACTGAACCTCATGGTCAATGGTCCACACCATAGCCCACACTCTCCCACAGTCCACCCAGTGGGCCATGGGAGGACATACAATGTCCAGTAACTGCCCCCGCAGCACCACCCAGGACAACTCCAAGTCCAGAAAATGCTCCCACATCACATCTCTTTCTCCTACTCCCTACCCCCAGCAGCCACCATGGCCACTTTCTCGACATCAATGCCACATTTTCTTAGATTACTAATCACAATAGTTCATGAATAGAATATCAGTAAGTCCACTCTAATCCATTCTCTATTCCTCCATCCTGTGGACCTTAGAATGGCCGTGTCCACTCCACATCTTTATCAAGAGGGGGCTTAGATTCCACATGGATGCTGGATGCAATTCTCCTGCTTTCAATTGTAGGCACTCTTGGCTCCCTAGTGTGGTGGTTGACCTTCTTCACCTCCATGTTAGCTGAATAGGGTAAGTCCAATAAACCAGAGTGTAGGAGTTGCAAGTCTGTTGAGGCTCAGGGCCTGGCTATCACACACCATTAAATCTTTACAACCCCAGGAAGTGATATCATCGTCCCCATTTTACAGATGAGGAAGCTAGAGCACATCTTCATTATGGGTGGAGTCGGGATTGAATTCTGTTTTAGTATGCTAAAAGCAGCCAGGAGCAATACACGAGAAATGTGTTGGCTTTTACAATGTGTATTTATTAGATTAAAAGCTTATAGTTCTGAAGCTGAGAAAAATGTCCAAATCAAAGCATCAGGCAAAGCTCTCTCCTACAAGATTGGCTGTTGGCAATCCTGGACTCCTGCCACGTGGCAAGACACAATGGTGGCTCTGCCAGTCTCTGCCTTCCCCTCCAGGCACACTTTCTCCAGGAGTTCAGCTGTGGTTGATCAGGCACAGAGCAGAGTCTGCTCATCTCTCCCCTCTTCTCTGTCCTCTGGGCCTCACTGCTTCAGCTTCTTGCTCTCCATGGCCCTTTCCTCTGAGCCTCCTGGGGGTCTCTTTCCATGGCTCTGTGCTCTACTGATTCTAGCCTCTGGCCTCTGGGTCCCCTCTCACAGACTCTCAGGGTTTCTCTCTGTCTCTCCAGCTTTTATTCTGTGTCTGTGGCTTTTTATCCCTCCATTTATAAAGGACTCCAGGAAGAGGATTAAGACACACTCTGGTCTATGCCCTATTGGAGCAATCTAGATCAAATGGCTCTTAAAAGATCTAATCTAATCAAAGGTTCATAATTTCAATTTAAGGGCATAATTTTCCAGGGTCCACATAAATGACTCAAATCAACAGAAATTCCAAAGCCCAAGAGTTGACCAGGATGCCATGCAACTGCCTTCCTGCACAGTGAGGACCCAGCTTTAGACTTCTTTGTGTCACTCACCAGGTCTATTGTGTGGCTTTATAAAAGATCTGAACTGAGTCTGGCAGACTAATGCTTCTTTAGAACTATACCTGGACAAAGAAAAACTAAGTCCTTTTTTAGAAACCTGACAAATGACCCAGCATTTCTACTAGGTTATACCCAACAGAAATTGCAAACATATTCACCAAAAGACAAGAAAAGCAGCATTATGCTTACTGGTCAAAGGACAAAACAAAGAAAGAGCCCATGGTGGCAGACTTGGCCCAGTGGTTAGGGTGTCCATCTACCACATGGGAGGTCTGCGGTTCAAACCCCGGGCCGCCTTGACCCATGTGCAGCTGGCCCATGGGCAGTGCTGATACGTGCAAGAAGTGCCGTGCCACGCAGGGGTGCCCCCCGCACAGGGGAGCCCCATGCACAAGGAGTGTGCCCCACAAGGAGACCACCCAGTGAAAAAGAAAGTGCAGCCTGCCCAGGAATGGTGCCGCACACACGGAGAGCTGACACAACAAGAGGACACAAGAAAAAGAAACACAGATTCCTGTGCTGCTTACAACAACAGAAGCGGACAAAGAAGACGCAGCAAATAGACACAGAGTACAGACAACTGGGGTGGGGGGCGGGGAAGGGGAGAGAAATGAATAAATAAATCTTAAAAAAAAAAAAAGAGTCCAAATGTCCAGGAAGAATAAATAAAGAGGGTTACAGTCATACTATGAAATGCCCTATAACAGTGAGCTTGCACAAACCCCAACTACACACAACATGGATGGATCTCAAAAACAGGCTCAAAAGCAGCCAGACACCCAAAAAGTATACACAGTGCAGGATTTCTATTTATACAGAGTTCAAAACTGGACAAACTCATCTCTTGTGTTAAGAAATCAAGGTAGTGACTGCTCCAGAGTGATAGAGAGGGTGTGAATGGGAGAGGGTTGTGGGGAGCTGTCCAATTATGAATAGTGCACTTATCTATGTGCATGCTGTATTTATGCTGAAATAAACGAAACTGCCATTTTCATAGGTCCAAATGGTTGAATATCAGCAATTTCACATGGTTCCACCAAATCCTTCAATAAAAACATTTTTTTTTTAAACCTTCTGGTAGAGGAGAGAGAGACCTCTGGCACTGAACGGCTTTTCAGAAAACCAACCAAAATGCTCCTGCAGTTTCTGACCCTGTTTCTTCCTCCTGGAGACAGCACAACAGCTTGTCCCTCGCCTCTGTGGGACAACTTTTCACAGTCACATACTGAAAGACTGTGATTAAGTTGTCCCCAGGCTCACCGAGCACAGTCCTGCCCCTCTCAGCATCCTGCACACTCCTCGGGCAACGCAGTCTCCCCTTAACGCCTGCGTGGCTTTCGTTGAATGGCCCGCCCTGTGGGAGGCGTCAGTCTAGTCTGGATTAGCACCCTAATTCTGTCATCCGAGCTGTAAATACTAGCGCTGTAAACCAGTGTTTCTAAGGCATCCACAGAACAGTGATATTATATTTTTTAAAGAAGCAGGATTACTAAGATAATTTTTCTATTTAAAAGTACTGTTAGAGAAAAATAGCAGGACAGGGCTTTTATGAGCCTTGTGGGGGTCATAAAAGGCATAATCTTTATAACTAATTGAGATAACGTTACCCACAAGTTATGAAACTAATGATCTCCTCTTGTAGTGTTATAAGCATTTATCTCCCTGTGGAAAAACATCATCCATTCTCAGAACTCTGGGTACAGCCAAATCATTTTACAGTGGCAAATAGTATTTTAAACAGAAGGGTGCTCCATTTATCAGATGACAAGGCAGAAGTTCTCCCAGGGTGGGGGGAGAGAGGCCCGGAGCCCTCTTGTTCCAGCAAGCATGGGTAGGACAGGGTGTCTGATGAGAACTCTCTGAATGTGGCTTCTAAACAAGCTCTGCATGATAGAAACAGAGCTGAATGAAATAATGAGAACATGGCATTTTCCTTATATGTTATCTCACGCAGCTAGACTGATAACACTTTTGATCAGTGTCCTAGAATCACTGTTGTAAAGGGCCAGCAATTTAAGTCACCATCAGGAAATTACAGAACTGTGGCCAACCCGTCCCCCAACAGGCAGCAAGTTCATTAAATGTGCCATGGTGAAAGAGACATATAAGTTTGGGGGATTAAAAGGAATCGTTTGATACACTAACACTCGTAGCAGCATTATTCACAATAGGCAAAAAATTGAAATGACCCAAATGTCCATACACTGATGAGTGAGTAAACAAATTGTGGTATATCCATACAGTGGAACATTATTCAGTCATAAAAAGGAATGAAGTTCTGATACACGCAACAAGACTGATGAACCCTGAAAACATTAGGCTGAATGAAATAAACCAGACACAAAAGGACGAGTATTTTATGATTCCACTGACATGAAATATGTAGAATAAGCAGATTCACAGAGACAGAAAGTAGATCAGAGGTTATCAGGAGCTGGAGGAGAGAGGAGATGGGGAGATAATGCTTAATGGGTACAGAATTTCAGTTTGGATGATGAAAAGTTTTGGCAATGGATGATAGTGAAGGTACACAGCATTGTATGTGTAATTACTGCCACTGAATTGCACACTTAAAAAGTTAAAATGGAAATTTTATGTTTTATACATATATATATTACAGTCATAAAATCTTTTCAAGAGGAATTATTTGAAATATAAAGGAGCTTTTTCTTTTATAGAAATCCTATAGTAAATATTAACAAGTAAATCATAACAAGAATAGTATTAATTACCCAAGACATTTCTCTTTAGAGTTCATTATGTATTAATTTTAATAAAATAATAATAATAATAATATCACCATTTGTTGGACACGAGGTGAGCTGGGTACCGTCTCATTAACAGTCACACACCTTTCTTTCATGGGTACCTTTCCTCATGGGCCTTACCCTCCCCATTGAGTAGACAGTGAAACAAAAACTTAAGCATGAACTATTTTGCCCAAAAGCTCACACAGCTAATAAGTGGCAAAACCAGTACTCCAAGTGAGGCAATCTGCCGCCCAAGGCCACAATCTTACCCACGACGTCCACTCCCTTTGGTGGACACCATGGACCAGGGATCAACAAGAGCAGGCAGAAGACACGGAGTTTTCTTCTATTAGGTACTTCAAGTACTTAGCTAATAAAATCCCATGAGGTTTGTTGATACGGGAGGAGTGGGGGGGTGGGGGATGGGGTATGTGGGAACCTCATACTTTTTAATGTAACATTTTTTGTGATCTATGTATCTTTAAAAAAAAAAACAATGCAATAAAAAAGGAAAAAAAAATCCCATGAGGTAATTATTATCCCCATTACCCCCCTGACTAAACTGAGGTTCAGAGATTTCAAGCAATTGCTAGTTGGTGGCAAAGCTGAAATCCAAACACAGACCTGCATAACTCCAAAATCCACAGGCTCTCATTACAGCACTTGACTTCATACAACTCTCCTGGCTTCTGGAGAATGAGTAAAGCTATCACAGGTGCATTTGCTAGATCAAGTATACTTAGGCTACAGTCCACAAAGCAACCCCCAAATCTCACCTAACAAAGTTTCCTTCCCGTGCAAAGTCCATTGCTAGTAGTGACCCTCTGCAGCAGCTCTCCTGGAAGCTTCCATCTCAGCATGTGGCCTCCAAGTTCTCCACCAAAGAGGAAGGGCAATAGTGGGCCATGAAGGGGGTCCCTGCTGCCTCTACCCAGAGGTGACACCTGTCATTTCCACCCATGTTCCACCCATGTTCCATGGTCCCACCTAAATGCAGGGGTAGGAGGTACAGACACTTGTGTGGCCAGGATGGAGAGGAGAACCAGAGGAGACTACCTGCCCCAAGAAGGTCTCAAATTGCAGAGGACTGTACACTGGCTGTTCCCACACAAGGAGCACAGATTCCTGGGGATCCATTTCATATGTCCATTAAGTCAAGTCTGGCCTGGGCCCTAGGTCATGGTGATGCCGGTGGTCGGCTGAACACCCAAGAAGGATTGCTCTGGGTTGACGCAGAACACTCAGAGCTCTATATAACTGATCATCAGACGCAGCGTTCCATCTGATGAGCACTCACAAGACATCTACCTTATGCTGGCCAAAGCCTGGCTGCAAAGTGGGAATAGCAAAGATGAGAAAGACAACCTAGTTCTAACAGTTCAACAGTTTACAATCAAAACCAGACATAGAAATGAGGGGCCCCAAGGCAAGACGGAATAAAACAAGAGCTCCCAGAGAGGACCGTGAGGTGCCCTGAGGCACAGCAGCGGGTGCTGAGGACTGCCATGCACAAAAGCACACAGGGCCTGCGCCCAGGGGACTGTGCACTGCCCCCACTGGGCAAATATCTGATCATGATGCTTTTTGATTTCAGTTCTTCCCAGGCTCCCAAGTACTGCCCCTAAGGGAAGGTCCACACTTTACAGTCCCCTCCCGGGCACACCTCCTGCCACTACACCCCTCCCTCACCTGCTGAAACCTGCACCCTTGCTGGGGCCCCAGCTGGCAACCCCACCCCCAACCAAAATGCTCCTCCACCTCCAGGCCTCGCCCCAGGACCTCCACATCGGCAAGGCTCAGGTGAGTTGTCATTCCAGGCAGGTCCCCTGTACCTGTCTCCTCCTCCCCAACTCTCCAGGATGAACTAATACTTTCATCTCAGTAAAACAGAGCACTTTGCTCCAACTACCATGACTGTCCCCTCCCTGGAGTCCCAGAAGGCACTCCTAGGGGTATAATAAAGGGTTGGCTCGTTATCATCAATATCCAAGGCTCTACCTGACATCCGGTGCCCTGGAGCAGGCCACCTGGACCAGCTTAAGCACCAGGTTTCCCTTTGTCTGGGTGGATTTATAGCAACCAAAATTGGTAATAAAGGGGAAAGAAAATAACTCCCACCAGTGCCTGCACCTACAAGGTGCCAAACGTGTTCATTGGCTGGAAGAATGAGAAAAGTGAACTGTTTTGAGGCAAAACTTCCAAGACCAGCAATTGCAAAGGGGGAAATAACAAACAGTGGCCCATTGTGGACCTGCTCAGCTGGACGGTGACGCCTGGGAGGCCAGCTGCCCATCCTCCTCCTCTCACCCCAGCACCTGGCTGGGGCCTCCGTCGCAGGAAGTGCTCAAAGGAGGATGCTGCAGTGATGGGAGGTGAGGCGAGGGCACTCCCTGAGCAGACCCCAGCTCCTGGGGAGGCATCCCACACAGGGAGTCACCAGGAGCCAGAGGGAGGGAGGGACAAACGGCACCCGGACTGACCGGTG
This sequence comes from Dasypus novemcinctus, assembly GCF_030445035.2. NCBI lineage: Eukaryota > Metazoa > Chordata > Mammalia > Cingulata > Dasypodidae > Dasypus > Dasypus novemcinctus. The sequence continues at coordinate 17,453,834 of NC_080678.1, forward strand.
AAACAGGCAGATCACCTTCCCCCAGACCAGTATTTCAGATCGTCATCTCTTTCCGTGGTCCTTCTGCAGTGCTATAAATAAGGGACCTTCTGCATTAAAGCAACATCCACCCGCAGTGAGAGAAAGCCATGTGTCACTCGTCTCTGAATAACTCCATGTGTGTTCTTACCAGCACCTTACTCACCACCTACTGACTTCAGGGATTCAAACAGCTAAGGGAGACCCTTCAAATCTGTACAATGCCCAAATCCCATCTTTTAGGGAACGTGGATCCCCAACACTGTCCCTCCTCCGCTACTGAGGTGCTATCCTAACTAAGAGAGCTTGATTTTAGAAGGGGAGTGGCATCACTGTCTATACACTAGTCCAGGCAATGTGCATTTCCGTCTCTGGAAATAAGGGGTCACGTGAGGGGGCTGCTCATAGGATGCAGTCCCTTGGACTCAGGCTGGAAGCTAGTGCTGAAGGCACCCCATTTCAATGACTGATGGCTTTGGGACAGAGAGTCAACTGTCTTTTGAAACCAGTTCCTTATTGTAAAACGGGGATAATTAACAGTATCCACCTCAAGTGAGGGGATGCTTAAGAAATCACATGGAAAGTTTTCTGCACAGAGTAAGCTCATGACCAGTGCTGCCTGTTATTTTGTCTAAAGCAGGACAGTGAGGTGACTGACAGTTCACATACACAGCTGGAACATCTGGATTCCGATCTCAGAGCAGCACTTATTAGCTCTGTGACTTGGGCAGTGCCTCAAGCTGATGGTTGGCTCCATGTGTCCACTGGGCTAGTGTCTGGTGTCCAGTAGTTTAACCAAACCAGCTCCGGCCTGACTGTTACCATGAAGGTATTTCACAGATGGGTTTTCATGTTTAGTCAGCTGATTGCATCTACAGCTGACAGCATCTACAACCAATATAAGGCATTGGCCTCAGCAAGGAGAGGAGTCTTCTCACCCAATCAGTTAGAGGCCCTAAAGCCATAAGTGAGGATTTCAGAAGTCAGAAGAATTTCTATCTCAACTTCAGCCAGCCAGCTTCTCCTGAGGAATTCAACATCACCTTCATCAGAGTTTCCAACTTGCAGCCTGCCCCATGGAACTCAGACTTGCTCATCCCCAGAGTTGTGGGAGCCAATTCTTATACTAAATGTTAGCATAATTATAAGATATATATCACGGGTTCTGCTTCTCTGGAGAACCATAATACACGTAACCTCTCTGTGCCTCAGTGTCCTCCTCTATGACACAGAGATAAAAATGAACCTCCTACCTCAGGTTGGAAAGATTAACGGCATGAGCGATAGTCTTCATTAGCGCCTGGTGCGTAGTAGGTCTACAATAGTAGCTGTTGTTATTGGCAATGGCAGTGAAAGAGGAAGTAATACACAAGCATGAGGACACTGCTGCTCTGCCCGGCTGCTGACCGGCCAGCTCGTTTCCTCGCTGCACCCTTGCTGAACAAGGTCTGGGGCTGGCTTTGGCATTTGCAGAGACACTCACCGAATCTCTCCTGGGGACTTTGGTGGCAGCAGGAGGGGAGGCCCAGCATGCATCTCCTTCTCCCCGTCCTGCCCACATCCATTAGGAAGGGCAGAGCGCCTCTGGGTCCACGAGCTTCATGACACTAAAGGCAGCCTCAACAACATCATGCTTATATATTTCCTTAAACACTGATGTCCTGTAACCAATTTATTTCCTGTTAGGTTAAGCTGTATGTGCCAGCCCTGACTTGATTACTCATTACTAATCCTCTTTCCAGCAGTTTTGAGGTTCTTAGGCAGGAGGGCCCCAGCGGCATTAAACACTCCCTGGGAGATGTACAGGAGTTGCCTGGATTCTCCGAATCCTGAATGCGCAAAAGTTCAGGGCCCTACCTGGTCTGCAAAAAGAAAACTGGCTTCTTAAGAATCAGCATGGGGAAAGCGAACTTGGCCCAACGGATAGGGCATCCGTCTACCACATGGGAGGTCCAAGGTTCAAACCCAGGGCCTCCTTGACCCATGTGGAGCTGGCCCACGCACAGTGCAGATGCACACAAGGAGTGCCCTGCCATGCAGGGGTGTCCCCTGTGTAGGGGAGCCCCACGTGCAAGGTGTGCACCCCATAAGGAGAGCCGCCCAGCACGAAAGAAATGCAGCCTGCCCAGGAGTGGCGCTGCACACACAGAGCTAACGCAGCAACATGACGCAACAAAGAGAAACACAGATTCCCAGTGCCACTAATAAGGATAGAAGCGGTCACGGTAGAACACACAGCAAATGGACACAGAGAACAGACAACAGGGGTGGGGGGGACGGGAGAGAAATAATAATAATCTTAAAAAAAAAAAAGAATCAGCATGGGGAAGCCGCCTTCTCCCCACCCACAGGCCACAGTGCATTTTTGTTAGTTCTAACTTGAAGGTAGACGCCAGGGTAAATGTGGTCAGAGCAGGCGCATCTCCATGTGACATCCTCCAGAGCCACAGGTGCCCCCCACAAAAATGAGCCTCTCATCCTGAAGAATAGAGTAAAATTACCAAGCAGAACCGAGTGATGAACTGTACTGGCTAAGTGGGATGCTGCCTCTGAGAAACGGGACTTTGTTTGTCGGAGGGGCTGTCCCAATGGCCAGCCCACAGCTGCTGGGACCACCCTCTCCTGACCAGAAGTGGGTGCTACCTGCTGAATCTCACCCTCAGGACCAAAGTCGCCTCTGTCATCAGGCCAGAAGCATATCTGAGAAAACAAAGGGTCTTCTGTACCTTCATGTTCTGAGTCCAGTCTCCATTCTTCTGGAAGTCATTATCTGCCTGATAATAACAGCATCTAAACATCCAAGACTCCCCTCAGGAATTCTCGCACTGTACACACACCAACGCTGTCTTTGCAGGCCAAAAAGCCACAAGTTGGACGTGATGCTAAACTTCCAACGTGACATGAAGCTGGGCAGCGTCCGTTCCCTCTGGGGAAGGTGACAGCAGATAGCCTATTAAATAATCCAAACCATTCTGGTTTCTACAAAACATCCTCAGAGGAAAGTTAAAAGCACATAAGACAGTAATTACCAAGTTTTCAAATCTGCTGCATAGACCACTTTATATTAGAAAATATCTCTCATAAATGTTTGGGGGAAATTTTGAAGGGAAGCCTAACACAAAATAAATATTTTACATATTATTAGTGGACCCTTTTTTATCTGCTAATTCCAAGCAGCAATCAAATCACAGTTAGCCTAAGAGCTGACAGCATTTTATTGGAGCAGTAGTCACACATTCACCCAAGAATGTTCAATTTTTCTATGTCCTGAACATTATTTTATACCACGATCATTTAGTGGGGTTTAGCCTATTTATTAATTGGAAACTGTCCCTACCTGATCATGCAGCCATCACTAGTTTTAATGCATATTCCAAAGGTAGAAAAATAAAGTAAGGGGAGGGGACAGTGTGTTCTGTTTTCCCAAATGCATCCAGACCACACGAAGCCCTCCTCCTTCCTTCTCCTCAGTGAATAACAGCAGTGTTCAGTGGGAAGCAGGGAGAGGGGGGCTTGCCTGCATCTGGGAGCTCACCGCCCCCTCTGATGGGGTGAATAAAGCCTCTGGGTGAATTCAAGTTCTAGTAAAGGAAAGCATGCAAGAAAGAGCATTTCTTTCCTGTGTATCCCCTGGACTGCACGGAACAGAAGTCATCTTTGACACAGCCCTGCCTTCCACCCGCCATCAACGACTCCGGATGCCCAGCAGAAACCAAGCCCCGGGCTCCCGTTAGGAATTGGGCGCTTCCAAAAAACTGCAAATCCAGAAAGTTCACGCAACTTTAATATTTAAAACGTGCCAGAAAACAGTCACGGGGCAGAGCGGAAAGAGAACCCGGCCCCCTGATGGAGGGCCCAGTGCATGTGTAGGGCGCCTAGGTGACAGGGGTAGACAGGGTACCACGGGGTGGGGTTGACCCGGTACTCCCGGGTTCAGGTCTGAAAGACAGAGAGGCGAGACAGCCTCCCGCTGCTCTGGCGCGGGAGGCCAGTGGGACTCAGGCGGCGCTGAAAGGACCTGCGCCAGTGCGCCCCCCACCCCCACCCCCCGGCTGTCCGGGATCGCCGTTCCCAGGAGCCAGCCACTCAAAGCCACCCCGGGCGTTTTTCGCTGTGCCCTAGTCGGACTCGCGCCCCGCACCCTTAGAGAACACCGGCTCGCAGCAGAATCCCGGGACGTATCCAGCCCGCACGCCTGGCTGCGGCCCCCGACCCCCTGAGCCTCCGCAGCAACAGTTTTCCAGCCGGAGAAGTACCGCAAACGCCTCCCGGGAAAAGGCTCACCGGGACCCGCGGCTCTAGAGCCAGGGAGACGCAGGGAGACGGAGCCCGAGCCTGGGCACGGCGGCAGGTGGGGGCCACGGGGCAAGGGGGCCAGGAGCAAAGCCTGCAAGCCTCGGGCTCGGAAGATGACAAAGGGGAAACTTCCCGAGGACGCGGGGTGAGGATGCGCGTCCGAGTCCACAACAGCCCCGAAGTCCCCGGGAGGTGCCGAGCTGGAGAAAAGGCGCCGGCGGGCGGACCCGAGCAGCTGCGGAAACGGCTCGCGGGCGCCGTGGGGCTGGCGGGAGCAGGTCCCAGCCGGCGCGCACGGGTCCCTCCGCGCCTAGGGTCCCAGGCGACGGAGGGCGAGGGTCTCTCTGGGTCCCTAGAACCCCTCCCGGGCTCCAGGCATTGAGGGGCCTCGAACCCAGACCCCCCGCGGGACGCGGCGACGGAGCCAACAAAGTTGGGGCTAAGAGAGGCTGGGTGCGTGGTCCCCGCGTGGATGCAGCCCCGCCCGCGGCGCGCCAGTACTTACACGAAGACCCCGAAGAGCAGGGCTCGGACCCCGATCTCGATGACCAGCTCCCGCATGGTGCGGCCGGAGCGGCTCCCACGGCGGCGGCGGCGGCTGGCGTTCTCCGCGACTCCCGCAGCTCCGCCGGCGCCGGCTCGCTAGAGCCGGGGCTGCGAGGGCGGCGCGCTCCAGGCCGCGGGCGGGGGCGGAGGCGGGAGCGAGCGAGGGCGGGCGGGCTGCGGGGAGGGCTCAGCCCCAACCTCCCGCCTCGGGCCCCGGGGCGCCGGCCAGCCGCGACGGCCGTTCCCCGCGCTCGCGGTGCTCCCGGCTTGGCGTCCCCGCGCGGAGCGGGGACCGCCCGGGGGACTCCCGGCTCCCTCTGGCCCGGCGCCACCGCAGCGCCCTGGGCCAGCGCCGTGAGCCCGCGGCCCGGGGAGGGGAAGCCCGGGGAAGCCCCGCCGCCGCCGCCTCCCCTGCGCGCCCCCGGCCTCCCGCCACCCCACCCGAGGGGGCGGCCCCTGGGCTCCCGGCCCTGGCAGCTGCCGCTCTGCGCCTCCCCGCTCTCCGCCGACTCTCCCTCTGACTCTCTTGCTCCCTGGCACACGCACGCACGTGGGCACGGAGGACACGAGCGCCGTGGGGATTCGTCGGGGTTCAGGGCAGCCTGGGCATCCTCTGTCCGTGCCTAGGGGCGCTCCCGTTTTTTGTTTTTGTTTTTGCTTTTTGTTGTTGTTGTTGTTGTTGTTTTTGCCCTCCCTACACCTTTCTAACCTGAATTTATTTCCTTGCCCCCCCCCACCCCCCTCCGCCCAATCAAGAAGTTCCCCTAAGATCACTCGCGGGCTTCCCTTGCCCTCAGGAGGTGCCAGCCGAACTTCATAGCCCTGGAACAAAGTGAGGGTAAAGGCAAAGCTGGCTCCCCGCTACATCGCCAGCGCCAGGCGGCCCCCTGCGCCGGGATCCCTGAGGCATGCCGCCCCCCCCCCCCCCCCCAGCAGCTCCGGGCCGCCGCGCGGTGAGCCTGGCACAGTCTCTGACCGCCGGTGGGCGCCCGGGGTGGCGCGCTGCTGGTCCAGCCTTCAGTCGTTAGCCTCGGGAGGCAGTCAGGGCAGCAAGTGTAACCAGGAGATTCAGCCTCGTCCTTCGGTGCCAAGAGCCCCCACCCTCACGGGAGGCCGCGGGAGCCCAGCGGGCATAAGCTTGACAAACTTAATCCTACGGACATTCAAGATGCAAACCAAACCCACAATAATCATAGCCATTAGCTTCTCCCTAAGAAGCGCCAGGCCTTTCCTGGGTGTTAGGAGAGAGCTAGCCCCCATTTTGTGAGCAAGGGAACAGCCTTAGAAGGTGGTTTCTGGGATTGAAGAGCAGTGACAAAAGGTAGAAAGAAGGCTTTTGGAGGAGGGCTTTGGCAGCAGCAAAGGGCAAACAGTGCCTGCCTCTTAAGAAAACATATTACACACCCAAGATACCTGAACAAAGACATCTCAGGGTCAAGAGAGAGAGGCAGGCGAAGGAGGCTGGATCCTGCCTCTGTGTGGGAGAGGACACAGAGGACCCTGGAGGAAACCCCACAAAGCAGGGACTACATCCGGTTTCCCATCTCTGTGTCCTGTTGTCTGGCACAATGGCCCCTTGGTCAGTATTTGGTAAATGAATGAATGAATGAATATGTTTCTCATCAGGTACTTAGGGTTGGGGTGAGAGTGTGGAGGACTTGAAGGGAGACGATAGAGGGGTTCATCTTCTCCGTGTCTCCAGCCCAGAACCTACCCTGGGCACAAATTGGTCTCCCAGAGTTTGGCAAAGTGGTATAGGGAGACCATAGTCAACCCAATGAACTCTAAGGACCTAGACCTCTAACTTTCAGGTGCCGTATTCTAGGAGGAAACACTAACGAGAGCCCTGATGTGGAAACATCACTTTACCCATCAGCATCAACCGAGCACATCCTTGTGCAAAGCTGCACGCTGGTTGCTAAGATTCAGAATCCATCTCTGCCCTCAAGAAGATGGGGAGCTGAAGAAGCAGGAAGAAACACCAGGGAACTAGGCAAAACAGGATTAACACCCCCAAAGAAGTGCTTCAGAAAACCAGATCCAACAGAGGTCAGGAAGTGGAGCCATCCTGGTACTCCAGGGTGGCCAAGGAAACCGCCGCAGAGAAGTTGGCTCTTGCAAGGCAAAGCCAATAACAGAAAGGGAGAAATTCCTGGTGAGGTTGAGAGCATGAATGCAGGTGGGGCAGGAGGTGGGAGGGGTTTGGAGGGCATGGTGGGTGGACCTCGCTGGCAGAGCAGAGGGGCGAGCAGAGGTTAGTGTAGTGGTGGACACCCAGCTGTGGCAGTGCTGCCCGCCACAGTCTGTTATCTGGACCACAAAATTAGAATCTTTGCAATATGATGTTCGTCATTTCTCATTTGTGTTAGAAATACCCACAGATGAAGTTTGAAAGGGCATGTGACTTCTTGCTGTCATCATTAACAGGAGGCTTTGAAACATACAGATCTTAAAAGCTGCCCGGTTCAAATCCCCCCCCCCCCCCATCTGATGCTTGAATTTAGTGTCTATTTTTCTACAATAGAGCACTGGAATTATTCTATAACTAGAAAAGAAGAGAGACAGAGACACAGAGTGAAAGAGTGAGATTCTCTCCCTGGCCTTCTCTTTGGCAAGCTAAACATTCTCAGTTCTTTTGGCTCCTCTCAAGCGGTAATATTTATAAGACCTCTGAGGATAAGGCACTAGACCCAACACTGATGCATTAAGCCAACTTCTGCATAATAAAAGATAATTTTCCTACATCTAGGAAAGAGGTGAAGCACATTGGAAATGAATTAACCCTTCCATATCCTTACAGCAGATGTTATTCTAAAGAGAAATGTATGAATTAATGACATTTCAGGGGAAAATGTTGATTCATTTCTCAGAAAGCTTTAACTTTGCAGCTTTCTTTCCTAGTGGGATTTTGCCTATTATTTTCAAATCCACCAATGAAAAATCAGAGTACCAAGGCCCTTACTGCATCCAAGGCAGTAATTTTGGTATGAGAACCATCAACTGGGTTTTCATTGCTGTAGACACTGTGACAGAAATTAGAATCCTAGAACATAGTACAAGAAGAAAAAAAAGCCTTCCTACTTAGCACACAGCTAGTTCTGCTCCCTAATTTATCAGAAGTCTGGGGCCTTGCCAAGAGGCCACAAGGAGTCAGGGGCAGACAAGACTGAGGCCAGGGCTAGAACACAATCCCTTACTCACAGTCCTGGGTTCTTTATTTTTTTTCTTAGAGAAGTTGTGACTTACAGGACAATCTGCATAAAGCCCTATGTTCTTCTGAGGGCAAGCAATTGGATTCTTGGGCCCCTTGGTGTTGGCTGGCACAGAGCAGCACCCAAAAGTCATGGGTAGAGAAAATCAAGAGGACCCATACAAGTAGTCAATTTGCTTTTTTATTTTTTAAGATTTATTTTATTTCTCTCCCCTTCCCCCCCCACCCCAGTTGTCTGTTCTCTGTGTCTATTTGCTGCGTGTTCTTTGTCTGCTTCTGTTGTTGTCAGCAGCACAGGAATCTGTTTCTTTTTGTTGCGTCATCTTGTTGTGTCACCTCTCCGTGTGTGCGGCCTCATTCCTGGGCAGGCTGCACTTTCTTTCACGCTGGATGGCTCTCCTTGCGGGGTGCACTCCTTGCACGTGGGGCTCCCCTATGCAGGGATGCCAGTGGGGGGAGAGGAGCTGCTGGAGGCCTCTGCGACTTCTCTCGGTGGCTCCGAGGTGTGTAGGGCGTGCGAGATTCCGGGAAGAAACTCGCGGAGACAGGCTGGTGGCACAAGTCTGGTTTATTCCAGAAGGGTACACACTTTTATAGGGCTTAGGGTGGCGTGTAGGGTTCTGATTGGCTTAAGCTAAAGGCGACTTGTGGTTGGTTGCCGTAAGCAGTTACTAGGGACGGGGGCAGATATCAGGTTAGCTCTGCTATCTATAGGGACGGGGATTGGTTGGGGATTGACTGCATGGAGAGATTTGATAGGTGCAGGCGGGTACTGCTTTCTGATAGGTGGTTGTAAGCAGAGGGCAGGTGGAGAGGTTTGGAATGGGGGAGGGGAAAGGGGAAGTGAGAGCCGACCAGATGTTAGGCTAGGCGGGAGATAGTGGGAGGCGACCGTTATTGATGTATCTTGCCCGGATAGGCTGAGGGCGCTTCGCCCGTACCAGGCTGAGGGCATGGTCGCCCATTCCAGCCACCCTGCTTGCCCGGGTGGGCTGAGGGCGCTTCGCCCGTACCAGGCTGAGGGCGTGATCGCCCATTCCAGCCACCCTGAACTGCGGCTTCAGGCTGTGCACACGCCTGTTGCCGGGTCGGCTTAGTAACGTTGGTTCGCACTCCCACACAGGGACACCCCTGTGTGGCACGGCACTCCTTGCACGCATCAGCACTGCGCATGGGCCAGCTCCACACGGGTCAAGGAGGCCCACGGTTTTAACCATGGACCTCCCGTGTGGTAGACAGACACCCTAGCCACTGGGCCAATTCCGCTTCCCTCAATTTGCTTTTGGCAAAAGTCAAAGCAATTCAATGTGAAAATACAGTCTTTTCAACAAACAATGCTGGAATAACTGGATATCATTATGGAAAAAAAATGACCCTCAGTCCCTACTTTATGCTACGTATAAAAATTAACTTGAGAGATAACATAGACCTAAATATAAAAACTAATATTATTAAACTTCCAAAAGAAAACAGAGGAGAATCTTCACATACTTGGAGTAGTCAAAAATTTCTTAGGACACAACAAACAATAACTAATAAAAGAAGAAACTGATAAATTTTAAAACTTCCATTCCTCGAAAAGCACTGTTAAGAAAATGAAGGGTTAAACGATAGATTGGTAAAAGGTATTTGTAATATACATATGTAACAAAGGACTAAATAGAATATACTTAAAATTCCTTCAAAGCAATGAAAAAAACAACAGCCAAATTTAAAAATTAGGCAAAAGATATGAATAGGCACTTCATTTAAAAAGATTAGCAATTGGCCAAAAAGCACATGAAAGGATGTTTATATGTTTATCATTATGTTTATCATTTGTCATCAGGGAAATGCACATCAAAACCACAATAAGGGAGTGGGTGTAGCTCTGTGGTTTTTGAGTGCTTGCTTCCCATGTATATAAGATCCTGGGTTCAATCCCTGGTAACTCCTTTAAAAAAAAAAAAAACATACTCTTAATGGAATAATGAAAAGTTTTAAAACTGGCACCACCAGGTGTTGACAAGAATATGGAGCAGCTGGAAACCCCTTATACTACTAATGAGTATAAAATGGTATGAGCACTTTGGCAACAGTTTGGTTATTTCTTATAAAGTTAAACACTCAACTCTCATACAAGCCAGGAAATCTAGTCCTAGGTATTTTTCAAGACAAATAACATATTTGCACAATAAGATTTATATAGAATGTACATAGCAGCTTTATTTATAATAACCAAATACTAGAAACAACCCAAATGTCCATTTACCAGAAGAGTGGACTAATAGCAGCTGTTTTAACTTTTCAGCTTCTGAAAGAAACACCATACAATGGGTTGACTTAACAACAGGAATTTATTAGCTCACGGTTTCAGAGGTTAGAAGACTGGCTTCCTCCAGGGGTTGGTATTTTCTAGCTGGTCATCGGTCTTTGGGGTCCCCTGGTTTTTCTGTCACCTGATGAGGCACATGGTGGCATCTTTTTTCTCTTCCAGGTTCTGTTAACTTCCAGCTTCTGGCTAGTCTCCACGGCTGCCAGTTTCCCTTGCTGGCTTATAAGGACTTCAGCCATGTGGGATTAAGTCCTACCTTCATTCAGTTTGGGGATTGAATCACATCCCCCACAAAAAGCATGGTCAGATCCCAACCCTGGCCCTGTGGGTATGAACCCATTTGTAAATGAGAAAACCAAGGCTCAGAGAAGTGGCATGCACAAGATCACACAACCAATAAAGGTGAAGCCGGAATTTGAACCCCAGCCTTTGGGTTCCAGAGCCTGAGCTCAACTAAGTGATGTAATGTCAGGTGATAAAAAGGCAGATGAAGGTCAGCAACGGGGTGGTGATGGGGTGCTGCCAGGTGGCCCAGGATATCCCTTCTGAGAAGGTGACATCTGAGCAGTGTCTTTGTTTCCTGGGCCTGCCGTAACAAAGTGCCACAGCCTGGGTGGCTGAAAGCAAGAGGCATTTATTTTCTCACCATCCTGGAGGTCAGAAGTCTGAAATCAAGGTGTCAGCAGGGCCATGCTCCCTGTGAACCTGTAAGGGAGAATCCTCCTTTGCCCACTCATAGCTTCTGGTATTTGCCAGCAATCTTTGGCATCCCTTAGCCTGTGGCTGCATCACTCCAAGCACTTGGCACCGACCTCCCTTCTGGCCTGGAGAATGGGCATTTTCTTCAGGCCTGGTCAATCTACAGTACACATCCTTCTGTGCAAAGTGGTTAGTTCAGGGATGGGCACATGACCTGGTTAAAGCCAATAAGCTACAACGGCACTTCTACTTGGACTGTGAGAAAGACTCTCTTCTCACTCTCCTTTTTCTTTTTATTAGAGAAGTTGTACGTTTACAGAAAAATCATGCATAAAATACAGAGTTCCCATGTATCACCCTTATTATTAATACCTTGCATATTAGTGTGGTAGAGTTGTTACAGTTCATGAAAGGACATTTTTATAATCATACTATTAACGATAGTTGATGGTTTACAATAGGATTCCCTGCTTGCATTGTACAGGCCTGTGCTGTGGTGGTGGTTTTTTCAGACCTTGGAGGATGTAGGGCTGGAGCAGGCATGTTGTGACCATGGAGATCCTGAAAATTAAGTGAATCTGAAGGACAGCAAAGATAAGACTTGTGAGAGATCAGAACCTATTGACCTGAACCCCTGAGACAAGCCACTATCTCCTTGAACTCAGTTAGATGAGCCAGTACCTTTGTTTCAGACAGTTTGATTTGAATTTTTTCTGTCTCTGAGACCTGATGGAATCACCAAATTCTATTGAATGGGGCACACACTGGTTGCCAGATATATCTACCATGGACCCAGCACTGTGAGGGTGACGTGGGTGGCACGGGCAGTAGGGAGGCTCCAAAGGCTTGTTATGAAAAAAATATCAGCGCCCACAAAGCAGAAGATAATGACTGTGCCACACTAAATGGTAGACCCTGGCAAAAGGAGCTGTTCTGTCCATTCCTTAGCCTTAGAACAAAATTCCATTCCTTTTTACTCATTCCCTCCTTATCCCCTAGTGATCCATATGCCTGACCAGGAATTGTCAGTGGAAGACAGTAGGGGAAAGTGATATCTCCCGGACGAGAGAAAAGTTGGCTCCTTCCCATCTTACCTGAAGCTTATCTCCTTATTCAATTCACAAGTTTGGTTTATATCCAGGATGCAAGCTGTTCTGACACTTAAGTAATAAGTGATATTCACAAGATGTTCTCCCCTTCTCCATGCAAAGGGCGCTAATGAGAATAGGTGCCTTGCCTCACCTCTTCCCAACCCTAGTCAAAGTAGTAAGGGAACAGTCCTCTCCCTATTTCAAGTTCCCCGATCATTAGGCCCAAACACCAACAGCATCTTTAAGCCACACAGGAAAAAGCAAAATGGAGGTTTGGTGGAATCGAGTCCATGCAAGTGACCGAATGATTTTCTTGGGTTCCGTCTGGTGTGTTGAAGCAGAGGGCTAATGAAGAGGCCAAGGTCCTAGTTGGCCCTTCAGGTAGGGCAGCCAGAAATCTCTCTAATCCTGAAGAGTCATCTCCAAAGCAGAGGGCCCTGGGAGGCAGGCAAATGGATCTGCCCCTGGTCCTAGCAGAAGCTCAGGGTGGGGCCCACTCCACAGCAGACGGAACTATGCTTGCAGCAATGTGAGATCGACCATCTAGATCTGGTTTGTCCCCTGACTTTTTATTTTGAAATATTTTAAATCTACAACATAGAACAGTGAACATCATCTATCCTCCCCAGATTTACCGACTATTAACATTTTCGTCACATTTCTTTTACTCTCCCCCCTTCCCCTCTACCTCTTCTCTTGTCTTTCTCCCTCTGCTTTACCCCTCTCTGTAACATAAAATATATGTGTATGTATGACTATATACATTTCTTTCTGAATCATTTTAAAATGTGTTGATGATATCATGACACTTTACCTCTAAAAACTCAGTATGGATCTTTTAAGTATATTTTCCTTCATAATTACAGTGTCATTATTACACTTAAGAAAAGATAACAATAATTCCATAACATTATCTAATAAACAATTCGTTCTGAAATGTTCCCAAAATATATTTTATAGTTTCTATAAGATTTGATTAGGTATATAACACTTAGTTATGATGACTCTTCAGCCCCTTTTAGCTGCCCTTCCATTTTTCTTTTTTTTTCATGGAAATTTTGAAGAATCCAGGTCATCTGTCTTTAGAATGTCAAGACTGTCAAATCAGTATTCTTGGTTTGTCTGTTTCCTCCTCTTGTTCCTGAACTTGGTCCTCTCCCCCTCACTCCCAAGGAATCCCTACAAACTGGGATCAGGCCCAGAGCCTCAATTTGGTTCAGATTAGGTGAATGGGACATCACTGCTCTGTAGGCAACCTGTGTACTTTGCACGGCATCACATGAGTGGCCCGCGACACCCAGCTGTCCCCTCACTGGAATGCTAACTTCGACATATGGCTAAGATGCTGACCACCAAGTCACTTCATATGTTTTCTATGGCAATTCATAAGATTTACAAAAGAAATAGTTAGTCGATTTACAAAAACTGTAGGTACTGAAGACCTTCAGCCTCCAGACTCAGCCCTGGCCACGAAACGATATTGATCAAGCCAGGCAGCAGCTCAGAGCCCTGATCCCAGCCCCTGTGACGAGGAAGGGGAGGCGGGTGGGATGAGGAGGGGGAGCGGTGATGAGGACGGGGAACCCTGAGACTGATGGATTGTAAGCTGGTGTGGGCTCCCAGGCCTCCACAGCCCCCCCCCGAGCCAAAGCCTTGAGCCTAACCTTGCTGTGTGTGCTCCGACCCCCACCCCCGCCCTCCTGCTGAGACCGGGCCCCTTCCCTGGACCCCGGCCTATGGGACTAGATCCTGAAAACCCACCTATCGTTGCCTGCCACTCTTCCTGGTGGGGCGGGAAGTCGGGGCAGGAGCGGCCACTGAGACACACGCAGGAGATGGTCTGGGCTGGTGGATATGCTGTTCACCGTGCTTGTTAAGCTGGCGGGAGAACCCAGCTGTGTGCCTGGGTGAGGCCCCGTTTGTGCCCTCCCAGCTACCACCTGGGAAGGTGTTTAGAGCATGAAACCAAATTTCACCTGGCTCAGACCCCTAGTCCAACAGCCAGCTCACCCACCTCTGATGCCTTCACCCTTCCAAGCCAGTCCTCTGCCACACCCAGAAGCCCTGAGGCCCAGGAGTCTGCTGACCTGGGTTCAAACCTCAGCCCTGCCGCCATGGCAACATGGGCACAGGACTCAACCTCTGTGAGCCTGAGTTTCTCCACTTAGCATCTCCTAGCTAGTGTTGGAGTTTGGGTCTTGGTTTCAAACCCAGGCCCAGAGGAGCCTTCCTTGTTCTAGGGAACTCCCTAGCAGAATTGGAATTCCAGCTATTTACTGTTTGACTCTAAAACAAGTAAATCAAAAAATCACCCAACTAAATGATATGCTTGGGAGCAGTGGAGATAGGAGAGTTTATGTTGTATATATGTTTCCACAATTCAAAAAACAGCTACTAAAGAAACAATGACAGTTAAGTGTCATACGTGATCTGAGACCAGATCTAATAATGGAAGAGAAAAGGTCCAAAAAGTCATTATTGGGACATATAAAAAAATTGGAATAGAGACTGTAAGATTTATATCAATGCTAAAATCTTTGAATTTGATAACTGTACCTAAGGGAGTTACATAAGTGAATATCTTTGTTTTTCGGAAATGTACATGGGAGTACTATGTGTTCAAGGAGCATGATGCACACAAGCTACCCTCACATGTTTAGAAAATAGATGGATAAACAGATGGGTAGACTGAGAGATAGATGGATGGGTAGTATGATACAGAGAATGCAGCAAAATGTTAAAATTGGTGGATCTGGGTCTCTGAAGGGGGTGAAGTATGTTGGAGTTAGCTGTGTGGGTTTGGTATTATTTTTGCAATTTTCCTGTAAGACTGAAATTATTTCAAAATTAAAAGTTTAACAAAAGATATTCCCCAACTATCTCACAGATCTCTCTGTGAAAGTCAAGATGCCCCTCCCACAAAAGTTGTGTTTTTTCTCATTTTTAATGCAAGCATTTACTATTTCAAAGAATGATTGGTAATTGAGAAAAATTTTGGAACGTTGGAACTCTGTGGGGTATATTTTATACACTAAATTGCTTGTTTTAATAATAGAGAACGTAATTGTACACAATTCTTCGCTAATTTTTACTGAGTTCTAGAAGCATTATGTTAACAGATATCCTATTCCCAGAGAGAAAAATCCCTCATTTTCAGCCTTTTCCCATCTGTGCCATTAGTTTATAAATTTGTGGAATGAACAAGCAAGAACACATGCTTTGCAATTAGGCAGATCTGGGATATGGTCTATTATTATTATTATTATTATTATTATTATTAGAGAAGCTGTAGGTCTATAGAAAAATCATGCATGAAATACAGAGTTCCCATATACCACCCTATTACTGACACCTTGCATTAGTGTGTTATATATGTTACAATTCATGAAAGAACCCGTGGTCTTGAAGTAGCCTTTTGAGTTTGACAGACCCAGGTTCAACCTCAAGCTCTGCTATTCCTCCCTGTGTGTCCTTGGGTAAGTGACCAAACGTCCCAGTGCTTTGATTTCTGTATAAGGGTTATAATAATTACACCTGCCTCATGCATGGCCAGTGAGATGAAGCATGTAGATGCTTAACACAGAGTGTGCTCAGGGCCAGTGCTTGGGAGGTAGAGCAGCAGCAATATTTTGGCAATCATTTTAGTGCTGGAAGCAGAGTCGATGCACTGAAGGGCTCATTTCACTGAAGTCAAGTAGAAGGGGTGCTCTGCATGTGGCCTGCTGCCTTTCCCTGGGACGCATGAATGAGCCCTATGCTTGGGACCAAATATGCCAGCCTGGCACCTAGGACAGATGAGGAATGTGGGCCAACTCCCTCCTCGGAACACCTTGGCATAAAGCATATACCTGCACATATAGTGGTCTGCCAGCACATGCCTTCCCCTGTCGCCTTGAACACTAAATATGTTCAAGTATGTGCGCTTTATGGCACCTGGCCAACCCCTCTGCTATATCTGTCCCTGGAGGGGAGGGAGCAGGGTCTTTTGCTTGCAGCACAAGAGGGGCACTTGCATACCATCTCCTGATGGTGGCTGCAGAACAAGACCACTAGCCACGGGAGACCCCTGCCTGCTGGTGAAACTGATCTTTCACTGTCTTTTCTCTGTGTGAGTAAGGCATTGTTCCATCCAGTGCCTGTGCGAGTCATGCTTTTGTTGGCAACCCTGATACTTTGAAACCACAAGATGGGTTGACTCTTCCGCTGGAGGTGGTAACAGGTGTCTCTTCCCCAACAGGCCACCTCAGTGATTCTCACCAAGCTTCTTCTGTAGTGGCTTTGCCTCTGTGTCCATCTGTCTCCCCTGGTGCCTGAAGATGAAGGAAAAAGGGAGTGACATTTCTGCAGTTTCCATAGGGTAGTTTCATACCTGGTTCTGCTTCAAGACTCTAGTCAAATGGGTATTATTTTTTAATGTATTTTAACCATGTCAAAAACCGTAACGAAAGATCACCCAGTCGACCAAGATGGGCATAAGATGCTCCAGGAAGCCATTCTCCCATAGAATCTTTGAACAACTAGTAAAATTGTCAGGGCCAGCCTCCTCAAAACTCCAGAAAACAATTAGAGGGTTGTAGTAACTGGACAAGTACCATATCAAGAAAACAAAGCTTTAAAAAGGGTAGAAGAAGCTCGTGGTACACCTCTCTTCTCCTCCCCAGCACACTGTGGTGCCAACCTGTGCTCCCATTGTAGGTCCCTGGCCCTGTTCTGGTGTTTGTTGGTGCCAGTCTACCAAGTGGAAGTCCGAAAAACTAAACCAGTAAACTCCTTTCAGACTTGCCCTCCCAAATTTGCCCTGCAGGCAGGAAGCAGCTTGTGGACAGCTAAAGCAATGAAAGAAACAATTAAGTCAAAGTGGCCAAGGATTACCTGCTATAAGTCAAACAATAGCAGATGTGGGAGGGGGAGAAAGTTTCTTTTATAAAGAGTAGGAGGGGCATTTGGATTCTTCTTAACAGGGGAATTCCTAAGGCCACAAGCAAACCCAAGCCCAGGACAAGGTGCAGGCTCAGAAAAGACCGAGAAGATCCTGTGCTTCATATACACTTCAGGCTAATATTCTTGATAGGAGGGCTAAACTCTGAAGGAGACCACTGGCCAATACAACCAATTTGCAATGACTCTAAAAGGTTTTTTTACATTTGTCAGTTCCTGATACTCAAGAAAGTCTCTGACATATCACTAGCTGAACACAAACTTAAGGAACAGCCATCTCAGGGATTAAATTCCAGGGCTAACACTTTAAAATATTAAAATGTACAATGTACAACACACGATTACAAGACAAACAAAGAAGCAGGAAGTGATGGCGGAACCAAAGGATAAAAATCCAGAAACCATCAGCAAAGAAGATCACACTTTGGACGTACAAGACAAATACTTTAAAAAATGATTCTCAATATGCTCAAGGAGAAAAAGGCAAACACAGAGACAGAACTGAAGGAAATCAGGAAAGCAATGAATGAATAATATATGAATTTCACTAAAGAGATAAAAATTTAAAAAGGAACCAAACAGAAATACTGGAGTTGAAGACCACAATAACTGAACTGAAAAATTCCCTAGAGGATTTTAACAGCTGATGGGAACTGGCAGAAGAAAGAATCAGTGAACCTGAAGGAAAGCCCTTGGAAATGTTTTAGGCTGAGGAGCAGATAGAAAAACAAAATTTTAAAAGTGAACATATATAGAAAATCCTGAACAATCCACAGCAAAGCTATGAGAGCTAATAAACAAATTCAGCACAAGTGGCCTGGTACAGATCAACACACAAAAACCAGTTGTAGGCAACGGACTTTGTCCAGTGGTTAGGGCGTCTGTCTACCACATGGGAGGTCCACGGTTCAAACCTCAAAATTATCGAAGACCTAAATGTGAGAACCCTTGACCCGTGTGGAGCTGGCCCATGCACAGTGCTGATGTGCACAAGGAGTGTCGTGCCACACAGGGGTGTCTGCCCCCACGTAGGGGAGCCCCACGCGCAAGGAGTGCGCCCCATAAGGAGGGCTGCCCAGCGCGAAAGAAAGTGCAGCCTGCCCAGGAATGGTGCCACACACGCAGAGAACTGACACAACAAGATGATGCAACACAAAGAAACACAGATTCCCGTGCCGCTGACAACAACAGAAGCGGACAAAGAAGATGCAGCAAATAGATACAGAGAACAGACAACTGGGGTGGGGGGGAGGAAGGGGAGAGAAATAAATAAATCTTTAAAAAAAAAACAAAACCAGTTGTGTTTCTATACACTGGTAATGAATAATTTCAAGAGGAAATCAAGAAAAAAACAACTTCCATTTCCAATGGCAACTAAAAGAAACAAATATCTATGTATAACTTTAACCAAGGATATAAAGGACTTGCACATGGAAAACTACAAAACAATGCTAAAAGAATTCTCAAAGAAGACCTAAATAAATGGAAGAACATTCTGTGTTCTTGGATTGGAAGTCTAACTATTGTTAAGATGTCAATTCTGCCCAAAGCGATTTACAGATTCAATGCAATTCCAATCAAATTCCAACAGCTTTCTTTGCAAAAATGGAAAAGCCAGGCATCAAATTTATATGGAAGGGTAAGGGGCCCTGAATAGCCAAAGCCATCTAAAAAGAAGAATGAATTTGGAAGACTCACACTTCCCAGTTTTAAAACATGTTATAAAGCCACAGTAATCAGCAAGCTACTGTCACAAGGACACAAGCCTTGGTTGCTTTTTTAAAAAATTGTGGAACAATGGAATTGAATTGAGTTCAGAAATAAAGCCTCATGTATATGGGTGATTAATTTTTGACAAGAGTGCCATGTCCACTCAAAGGGGAAAAAGAGTCTCCTAGTTTTGCTGGTAAAACTGGATATGCATATGCAAAAGAATGAGGGAAGACCCTTACCTCACACCATATAGAAAAATTAACTCAAAATTATCAAAGACCTAATTGTGGGAACCAAAACAATAAAACTCCTAGAAGAAAACATAGGGAAGTATCTTCAAGACCTTGTGTTAGGCAAGAGTTTCTTAGACTTTACACCAAAAATACAAGCAACAAAAGAAAAATAGATAAATAGGACCTCATAAAGATTAAACCTTTTATACATAATAAAAAGACTTCATTGTGAAAGTAAAAAGACAGAATGGGAAAAAACTTTTGGATATCACATTTCTGATAAGGGTTTACTATCCAGAATATATTAAAAAATCCAACAACTCAACAAAAAGACATACAACCCAACTGAAAAATGGCCAAAACCCAAAGACATTTCTCCAAAAAAGATATACAAATGGCCAATAAAAGCATGAAAAGATGTTCTATATCATTAGGCATTAAGGAAATACAAGTCAAAACCAAAATGAGATGCCATTTCACATCCACTAGAATGGCTACTATTAAAAAAACAGAAAATAACAAGTTTTGGAGAGGATATGGAGAAATAGGAATCCTTGTTTATTGTTAGTGTGAAAGTAAAATGGGGCAGCAACTGTGGAAAAAAGTTCAGTGGTTCCTCAGAAAGTTAAATGGAGAATTACCATATGGCCCACCAATCCCTTGTCTAGGTATATACCCAAAAGAATTGAAAGCAGGGACTCAAACAGATATTTGCATACCAAAATCATAGTGACAACTTTACAAAAACCAAAAGATGGAAGCAATCCAAGTGCCCATGAACAGATTAATAAATAAATAAAATGTGGTATATCCATATAATGGAATGACGTTCTGATACATGTAACAATATGCATGAACCTTGAAGACATCATGTTGAGTGAAATAAGTCCAACAAAAAAGAATAAATATTATATGATCTCACTGATATGAAATAATAAGAACATTTATAGAGATGGAAAATAGAATACAGGTTACCAGAGGGCAGGGTGGGGGTAGAGAATTGGGAGTTAATGCTTACTTGATATAGAGATTTCTGTTTGGGGTGATGCAAAAATTTTGGTAATGCATGGTGGTGTTGGTAGCACAAATTTTGGTTGTAATTACCACCACTGAATTATGTATTTGAATGTGGTCCACAGGAAATTTTAGGTTGTATTTATGTTACTAAAATAAAAATGTGAAAAAAAAACCCATAGGACTGTACAATACAGTAAACCCTAATGTAAACCTTGAACTACAGTTCATAATTATAATAATATTTCTTCATCAGTTGTAACAAAGTTTCCACACTAATGCAAAGTGTTAATACCTGAGAAAACTGCTTGTGTGAGGGGTGATATTTAGGAACTCAATATTTCTTGCATGATTTTCTATAAACCTACAACTTTTCTAAAAATAAAATTTTAAAAGCAACAACTGGAATAGGAAACAACACACCTCTGCCTGGTATCAACATATCAGAGATTGCCTGTACGTGAACTATGCACAGCCACATAAGCTTCTTTTTGGGCAGACTTTGGGGAAAAAACCATCTTCCCTCTCTGTGTAGGTCTGACGTTTGCATAAAGGTGGCAGTAGTTAGGGGTGTCCCACTCTGAGCTGGTCATTTCTTAAATGGTGGCCTCTGCTCCCTTCTTGTCCAATGGACGCCCACAGCCACCACTGAGCTCGTGTGTAAGTGCCCAGCGCACACCCTGATCATATCAAAAGTCAGCTGTGCAGACAGGCCACGTGCAGGTGTTCACACCACACAAAGTGTGCAGCTGCCCCATAGCGTATTGCTGTACACTAGAGGCAAAGTCTGCTTTTTCTCAGAGGTTCTGGTGCTTCTTGTTTGACCATGATCTGTGGCCTTGGAGTGGTTATCAGGTATTGCTAGTAATACAATTCCAAAATCAATCACTACCCACCTCCATGCTTCTAGAATAGTCTAATTGAAGAATTTATATTGGGATTTGCATTAGTCAGTCAAAGGGATGCTGATGCAAACTACCAGAAACCTGTCGGGTTTTATAAAATGTATTTATTTGGGGTACAAGCTCACCGTTACCAGGCCATAAAGGATAAGTTATTTCCCTCACCAAAGTCTGCTGCCACATGGGTGAGCAAGATGGCTGTCGACATCTGCAAAGGTTCTGGCTTCCTCTTCCTCTCAAGGCTCTGTGGTCCCTGCTTCTTCTAATATCAGCTGTAGGCTGATACTAAGTCTCTTCTCCCTTCTGGGCTCATTTCTCTCTGGGCTCAGCTGCTCTGCTCGCTCCACAAAGCCAGCTGTAGACTATTAGGCAAATGGCTGGTCTCTCCTCCTGGGGCCTCTGCCACGTCTAACCGAGCCTTCTCTCCTTTCTCACGTATCTGCTTCTCTGTGTGTTTACTTCTTGGGGCTCCAATATCAAAACTCCTCCTAACTCCTCTATTGTGTAGTTTTCTATGTGAGTCCCCGCCCACCAATGTCCTACCGATATGGTCCCATCAAAGCCTGAATCATTATTTAATCAAGTCAAAGTGAAACTTCTGAATTTAGTACAATCTTGTACTCCCAGAGGAACAGACTAGTTTACAAACATAATCCAATATCTATTTTTGGAATTCACAAATAATACCAAACTGCTACAGGACCCCAGCTGGGAGAGTGAGGGTGCGGGACCAGTCAGGAGGAAAGCCAGGACAGGCCCAGCATCACACTGGGGGCCACTTTGGGCAGCCAAGGCTCACCCCCGCCGGGGAAGCAGGCAGGGTCGGTCCTGTCTCGGAATTGCAGGGTTATCCGCCTCACCCCTGGGGGCTGGGATTTTACCCATCACCTCCTGTTTGCCAGTGGGCAGAGAGGAATGGTGAGGGGGTGGGGGGAGACAGGCCTGGCACTTCTGGCCTTCCCAGAGCTCTGATCTAGAAATGACAGCCGCCAGAGAAAGAGCTGGAAGCTGAAAGACCAGCAGACACCGGAGTGGGACTATGAAGCATCTGAGCGGGCAGGGGCCGGTGTGGGCAGAGCAAGGGTGGAACAGACAGTGTCTGCAACACCCCGTGACGCCACCACCCCACTGGGTCCTCACACCGGCCCCAGGAGAAAGGTACTGCCAGGAGGAAGTGGAGACTTGGAGCCATTCAATGGCTACCAGGGACATCATCCACTAAACCATAGATCCATTCCGGATCCAGAGAGGTCGGAATTGGAAACCTTTGCCCTTTATCATGCCACCAAACTTCAGTGTTGTCAACCCCCATGTACAATGTTTACTAACCCATCCCTCAATGCGCTATCCCAAGGCAGGTGAGAGAGAGAACCTCGTGGCTCAGGGCTCTGCAGCAGGGCCCAGCCCAGGGAGAAATCCAGAAAAGGTTCCATTCCGTTGGCACCTCCGCTTTCCAAGCGTACGTGAGAGGCAGCGTGGCTTCTCAGGAACCATGCGGGTTCCGTAGCGCTGCGCTTGGGAAGGGGCTGCTGCAAGGCTCTGGATTCTCCATTTCCTGGCAGGGCGGGTAAACGAGGTGTTAGGTTCCTCGTTCCAGAAGCAGTAAGCCAGCTGGGTGGGTTTCGGAACGGAGGAAAAGACGTGGCTGAAGGGCAGGGGGGGTCATTTTGGGAGGGAGCACGTGCGGCCTCTTGGTGGATTAGCAAAGCCGGGTTCCAGGCCCCGCTCCAGACACAGGAGAGCTGAAAGGGCAGGAGCTGCAGCACCTGAGGTCCTGGGCTTCCGAGGCTCTGTAGGGAGAGGCTGCAGGACCTGATCAAACCTGGGGAGAAGCAGCACGAAGAGAAGGCACTTCCTTTAATCTTCAAAGCCCTTTTCAAATACTGAACTGGAAACCAGCTCGGCCTCCTGGGAAGGGCAGCAGTGCCAGGGCTGCTCTGGGCCAGGGGTAAGGGTCAGGGTGCGCTGAAGGGGGCAGAACCCAAATGAAACGTCACCCTTTGAAACGGGTGTTCTGGTCTGAGCTCCCATCCCCTCTGGAGACTTCTACGACTGTTTCAAAGGCAATGGAAGAGGTTGAAGACCACTCCCAGGACACAGCCTTGGACAGATGAGGGATCCTCATCTGACTGCCTCTTCCCACGGATTAATTGGCAGGTTTTAGGGGGGTTGGGGTCGCAGGCAGATCCTACACATTGCTCAGAAACAAGACCTGCCTGTGAGGTGTAGGTCACTGCTACCTAGAGACTCGCATTCACATGATAAATCTGTCAAACAATTAGAGCAGCAGATACCTTGACCATCAAACAGAATTCACCAGGAGGTCTCCTCCCAGCTTCAGCTAAGCCAAAAACAGAGCAAGGGCGACACGCAGGTGCCCTCTTTCATGCAAGGGGTCATGCCAATCAGCGTTCTTAGCCTCGTCATCGTTTTCTGTGGTTTTATGTCATCTTCATGGACTTTTTAGGAGTCACTCTGTTTTTGAAAAAACGCTCCTGCAGGATTTGTTAAGCCTTTCCATGTGGGGGGAAATGGGAGGACTTCTCAGTTGATGAGATACGTGGAGAAAATTCAAGCTCAAGGGAAATCATTTAGAGCTTGTCCAGGATTCTGGGAATTTAGCGACTAGTTCCGCCTGACATCACCTGTTGAGTGTCACTCAAGCCACAGGACAGTCCCCTGCCAGCCCAGCAAGTAGCAGACCAGACTTGCTGGGGGTGAGAGGTAGGGATGCGGAGGGGAGTCCTGTTTTTTTGTTATTAAAGTCCACTGCGGAAAGAATTTCCCTTCTTCTGTCGTTAAGACCGCCAAAGAACCAAGTCCAGGAATGACTCACAAAGTCCCTCAAAGTTCTTATTAGTTACCACTGAAGTGATATTCCGCATTTTCTTTTGCATTTTTCACCTCCTCCTTTTCTATTGCTGACAAGCGCTATTCCTGGCAACTGGCTTTTTCTAAAAGGGAAGCAACATGGAGTAGATTTTCCACAGGATGCAAGAAGTTCGGGGGAAAGAACTAAAAAAAAACTGGGTTATACTATCATAACACTTTAGACTTCCAGTTTCAAAAATTTGGCAAAGAAACTCATGTTGGGTTGAACTTTTTAACATAGAAAAATAACAGTTCTTGTATGGTTTTTCTTTAGCTAAAGATTTTAGGCACACACAACTTTCTGCTAATAGCCTAACAGCAATTTATAATTTTTCATGACATGCCGAAAATGAAAAGGTCAAACAGGGAAAGTATCTTAATGTTTTTGAAGCTCTCTACACATTAAAAATTCATTCTTCATTTTAATCACGCATATCTATCTTGGCAGTGTTTTCACCTTTTTCCTTTCAAAAGTGACTTTTGTGCTAATGAAGAGTTATGGAGATGATTCTAAAGCAAGAAAGACAAAGGAACAGCCCCCTTAAAAAGAGACAGAAGCTGGATTTCTGAAAAGTGGTCCGCAGGATGTCTGCATCAGAATCACTTAGCATGCTTGTTAAAAATGCAGATTTCCTCCTGACTGGGAATCTCAGAGACTGCAGGCCCTGGGTCAGTTTCTTTAAGTCTCCAGGTGAGTAGCCAGGCTCTAAGGAAAGCAGTAGCTGAGGGAAGGACTGCCTGAGGCAAGATGGCTGCTAAGAGGAAGTCTGCTATTTTTGGTCAGTGTAGTCTTCTGGCCAAGGATAGTTAGCCTGGCGCAGAGGCATGGCCGCCAGGCCTGTCTGACTTCACAGCTCCCTCCCTGGCTGCCCCATCCCAGCTGCCTCATGACATGCCCAATACCTTCCCCATTTCCTTCAGTTCCCACCACCACCACCCCCAGTTGGTCAGCTTTGAGGGGGCAGCTGATCACTGTTCCCCTCTTGGACCCAGCCCTGGTGGACGAGGGCAGTAGAGTCACAAAGCCCTTACCTTCCCTCCCACAGCTCCTCTGACCACCCCACCACCACGGCGCGGGTTGCCCAGGCCACAGTTCTGCCTTCCACGGCTCACTCAATGAGAGCCACCAGGCCAGCGCTGGCCCATGGGCCTCTGTCTGGGGAGCAGCTCTCAGCCATTGCTTGTGGATGGCTCCAGGGCTGTGAGGAGGGGAAAGCTGAGTCAGAGCTCAGCAGGGAAGTGCCCTCAAGGATTTGCAATGTGGGGCCTGGGCTGGGAGGGACAGGGCAGCCTGAGGGCACTCCCTGCCCTTTAGGTGCTTTAAGACGATACTGTTCAGACTTCAAAGAATTATTTACTCCTGTATTTCTTTATTTACAAGCACTTATATACAGCACTTTCCGTGTTCCAGACACTCTTCCAAATGCTTGATAGATATTAGCTCATTCAATCCTTATGACAATACTGGAAGCTGAGACCATCTTTACCTTCATTTTAAAATGAAGCGACTGCAGCGTGGAGAGTTTTGGCACTTTGTCCAAGGTCACACAGTGGGTAAGTGGCCAAGCCCATTCAAGCCCACGCAGTCTGTCTACGTAATTTATGTGAAGCTGTTTATATGTGATATGTATAAATTAATGGGAAATGAGATATATCAGTAAAAAAAAAAAAAAAGTGCTAAATTCTGGTCACTACTGTCTGTTCTCACCAGTCCTGAGGCTTTCTCTCTCTGTTGAAAGAGGAGATTAAAGAGCGTTTAGGGAGGTGTGAAAACGTGAAGTTTTCTCATTGACATAACTCCATAATTCGAACTGAGAGAGAATTGTACAAAGGGTAAAGCTCTTGTTTTGGGGGTCATCCTTATTTAATGCCACAACAGTGCACGGTTTATGGTTCCTCTTAGGGAAACAACGTGCTGATAAATTATTGCCTTGAAATTAGCATAGTGATGAGTGCCAGAGGGTAGTTTGTTTTCTCACAGTTTAAACATCTCCTTGATAACCATATGTGCTGATTTGCTGAAGAGATCTTCTCTTTCCAGTACAAACTGAGATCTTAGTCCAACTCATGTGATCAGAAACTCCTTATAAATCGGGTCTAAATTAACAAAGTCTTTCTGTTGGAATATTTCCCATGAACACACAATCACTGGTTAAAATTGGTTTGGGTTGGTGGTTCTCAAAGTGTGGTCCCAGGACCAGCAGTATCAGCATCACCTGGAACTTGCCAGAAATGCAAAGTTTTCTGAATCAGAAAACCCTGAGAGGGGGCCCAGCAATCTATGTTTAACAAGCCCTCCAAGTTTGAGAAAGCTGGTGTAGAAAAATAACCAAATATAGCTCACATTACAGTCAAAATTTTGTCAATTCCCTGTCATGAGTTACATCTGTAAGCACTTATCTGGGAACAAGACCTGGCTCTACAGTTTGCTGCCTGCGTGGCCTTAGCCAAGTCACCTAACTTCTCTAAAACTCAATTTCCTTATCTGCAAAATGGGAAAAATATGACCTAATAAATAGGGTGTTAGCTGGATTAAATAAGAAAATGTACACAGAGTGCCCCTAGTGCCCGGAAAATGACAAATGTGCAAAATATGCTTGTGGATGGTATCCTTACTATTATCATCAGTTTTGGTGCAGCAGTATTTCCCAAGAAATATTTTAAGAGAAGGTATGGTGTGTCAGCCATGGACGGGACTTCTCAGTCAGGAGACCTTCCAACCCTGAGGCCCAGAAGGTATCCAGGCAAGCTTGTAGTCAGGGGACCCGGCTGCGTGCCCAAATCCCTCCTGCCACCAGCCTCCCACTGACTTAAAAGGGCCACACTCCTCCCTCTGAGGTGCTCTAGAATTTAGAGATGATCCTTTCAGTCCAGCCACCTCCAGCCAGTTTCTTCCCCAGTCAAGGGAAAACTTGAAGGGAATGATGGAGGCAGAGCAGATTGGGCAGGGACAGGCGAGAGGAGGACAGATGGGACGGCTGCCAGGCAGATCGCAGCTCTCCCTTCCCCAAAGGCCCCCCTGAGGCCGTCATGGCCTGCCCTGAAAATGTGCTGCTCTCTTTTTCCTTGAAAACAAAACTTCCTCCTGTTTCTTCCTATACAGGCTGGAATCTTCCAACCCAAACTGTACTAAAACCACAGGAGAGACCACAAAAAAGGAAAATAATCATAAAGGAATCAAAGAAACAAACGTGTCATCCAGAAAACCAGTGGCACTCACCCACGGACGACTGGGGTTTGAGCCTGCGATAACAGCTCAGCGAGTCCCTGCTGATTGATCTTTTCAGTTGCCCAAAGAGATATGCCATCAGCTCAGAGGCACCCACATGGATGGGCCGGCTCTGTGTCCTCTCCACCTGACTTTCTAACCCAAGCCCACACCTCTACCCTCTGCCTCCCACTTGCCCCTCTGGGCTATGAACTCACAGCAGGTGAAGTTAGGGCCCTTTGCACAGAGGTGAGCTAGACCAGGTCTGAAGAAGGAGAAAGAGTTCAACACCTGGAGGATGAGGACACAACTAACCCAACGGACTGCTACGGCGGCTCAGCAGCCAGGCTGAGCACATGCCACACGTCACCTCAATTACTGCTCATCACGAAAGCGTCCAGGCAGTAAGAACACGAACTCTTGTTACTGAGCTCTTATTCATACTCTGTGCCAAGCACTGTCTGAGGCACCCTGCGTGTCTTAACGAGGTCACTCCCTTTTACAACTCTGTGAGCTGTGCCCGTTTCTCAGGTAGAAACTTGAGACACAAAGAAATTGAAAATTGGACCCAACATCACACTGAAGGAAGTAGCAGAGCCTGGAGAGGATTCCAGAGGCTCTGACTTGAAACCCCACCCTCCTGAGCAGTGTGTTTCTAGGAAGAGGGAGCAGCGGAGCAAAAGCCCAGAGGCTGTCTAGGCAGAACCAGGGAGGTGTCTTGACTGGGAGAGTCATCAAATGCTGGGAAAATGCGGTGGTTTCACCTACAGAAGATGATGTGCCTGAGACACAGGGAGGGCGGAGCCGCCCTCGGGTCCCCTGGCAGGTACACCAAAAGAAAAGTCAGTCTCGGCTGGGAGGAAAGAAGAACCGAGGGGTGAAGATGAGCTGCTACATTAGAGGTCTAAGTTGCAAAGAACCAAATCTAGCTACTGAGGTAGACAAACAATTCTTTGGATGAATTTCACAACTTTAAATGACAAAGCACCAGACTAGAAAAAACAAAGGCAGGCAAGAACAAATGAGGGCCACGCAGCAGAAGACACAACGAGGTGACATCCAGAGAATGATCCAGGGAGGCACTGTCCCCAGACACTCACCTGCACCCTCCCTGGACTCGCCTCCATGGCTGGGAGACCCTCGCAGGGTCCCTCCACTGGTGTTTCCCACCCCAGGGATCTAGCACCCAGGTCAGAGACGCAGAGGGGCTGAGTCTGGGGCCAGCTCCCGGAATCGCTGGCAGGACTCTCTGTGTCCTCAAGATTCACACGATGCAGGGTGTCCCCTTCCTCCTTGCCAAATAATAACACACATGTCCACTACAGCTGCCTTGGCAGTTTGGACACATAGACCTCTGTGCCAGGTGCATGCTGAAGAATAAAAGCAGTTACTCAGCATAGAGGGGAGCCGGCAGCCTTCTGTTTCATTAGATACTGTCAACTTTAAAGACACCTGCTCCCGCAGTCTTCCCCGGCCCATGGGAGTCAGTGACATCACCTTGAGAAAAGGTCTCTTCCACTCCGCTGAGACTTTGAGGTCCCATTACCATCCAGATGACAAGGTCCTTATTACAAGTGATGGATGCTCAGTGGCCAAGGATGATGACCAAATGCCCCCGGAGCCCGTGGGTTGGAACGGTCTCTGCCTGGTGACCACCTTGGGCACAATGTCCTCTGTGTGACTCAGAAGAACACCGCAGGAAAAAGTGCTGAGAGGAGGGGGCGCTTTGCGCCCCTCTGCTGACCTCCCATCAGCCCAGGGAGACACCATGACCAAGGGATCTTTTCCATCTGAGCAAGGTCTGGACCTGCATCCACATTTCTCTGCCTATGCTTGTACAAACTGAAGATTACAGCGTGAACTCTATTGCGCAACGATGCGCTTTGCCAGACCCCCAGAGCTCCCCGTTGTTGCCGATTCTTTTTTTTTTTTCTTCTTATTTCCAGCTTGACACTGGAGGGTCAGACAGGGAAACATCAAGCAGGACCCTGTGCACACACTGGGTGCTAAATGAATCTGGCAGATGAAACCAAGGCAGAAATGTGCACATTATGGGGAGAGGATAATTACCATCGTGAAGAGGAACCAAAAAGCTGATTGAGGGTGACAACAAAGGGAAACTTTTAATGGTGAAATTTAATTTCAAAGGCAAAACCTCCGGAAAATTATGAACTCAATAATTTGATTTAATCATCTGCATTTGAATCGTTCTGCATGAGCAACACATTTAAACATTTTAAAATTAAGATGCTAAAATTAATGTTTAGCTATTACAGCAGTGCTTATAATTGTCCAACGATCGTGCATAATTAAATAGCAATTTCAAACATTGCAGGATCGGCCCCTCTCAATGAAACTGTGTCAAAAGCGAACCTTGGGTTTATTGGACACGAAGTCTGTGAGCTGTGAGCCCTCTTGTGGCCACCGCACACAGTGCAGCCGGGACCTCCACCTCCAGCCCTCCGTGCTAGAGACTTGAGTTAGGGAGGGCAAGAATCTCAGTGTATGGCCTGACCTTGATTCAAAAAAAAGAGAAACAAACAAAAACACTGGGCAGAGCTAACACCTCTCTTTTTCTGGGTACCATCAGAGACACAGGACAGCCTAGAACCTTCCTCTGCCTCCAGGGAGGTGTTATTTGATAATAATGCCTCTCCTTTATGCAGTATCATTTGATCTGTAAGGAAAACAGTACTATCCGTGCCAGTGGATGCTGAAACCGAGCACACTCTGGGACTGGTCCGAGATCTTTCGTCCTTCAGATCTCAGTTCGATGCCGCCTCCTCAGGGAGGCCCTCCATGTTGTGCTGTCTAATATCACTTTGGCATTCACCCACACGGGTGCTGCTGAATACTCCAACCCCTCTGCCTCCATTTCTCAAAATCAGAAATGGCCTCCTTTACATACTGGTCACATCTCTCTTAGGTCTCCCAAACGAGAATGGAAACACTAGCTCATTCACCCACGTCTGGGTCAGGGACCCAGAGTAGTGGCTCGATTATATTTGGGCAATCAGTGGTTGAGGTGGTTAGTAAGGCCGATGGCCGACATTCAACTGGCTTCCAAGACTTGTTTGCAGAGGCAAATTCTCCCTTGGGGTTTGGCGGCTCGGGGTAAGTCCCTGGGCATCTCTCCAGAGTCAGCCCACGGCCCCCTCGCCCGCTCACGCTCTGACTTTCCAAAGCTAAACTCAACTCGGTGTCTTGTTCCACGAATGAGCTCCTCCCTCCGTGTTCAACATCGTGATTGAGCCGCCGTTCTTACCCCACTGCACAAGCAAGAAATCTGAGGGTCATCCTGACTTCTCTGCTTCCAGACGGCCCCTTCATCTCCCTCCCACATTTCACAAATACCAAGTCCTGCTCATCCCACCTCCCAGGGCGCTCTGGAATCTGCTCCTTTCTCTCCACTCCCGGCCCCTCCTTTCTCAATTCTCTTGGGTGATTCACCTGGGTTATGGCAAAAGCCTGCAGCTCTCCTCCCCAGCTCCCGGCTGCACCCAGAGGGAGCCTCAAAATAAGCAGAGCCCAGCCCGTGGCTGGCAGAGCCCTGCAGGGGCTCCCGACTGCTTTCAGGAGAGAGGCCAACATGGCCAATGTGACCCACACAGAAGCCTGCCAGCCTCTCCAGCCTCCTCTCCCGCACCCCAAATCGCGGTCTAGAGAACCTTCTAGAGAGTCCCTCTGTGCCAGGCACTATACTAGATTTCAGGGAAACTGCCTTGTTAACTTCTCACAACAGGGAAGCAGATGTGGCTCAAGTGATTGGGCCTCCACCTACCGTATGGGAGGACCCAGGTTCCATCCCTGGGGCCTCCTGGTAAAAAGCGTGGTGGGCCAGTGCCCGTGCAAGTGAGTCATGCAGCAAGATGATGACTCAACAAAAGAGAGATGAAGGGGAGAGTCAAAGCAAGGTGCAACAGAAACCAGGAACTGCGGTGACACTGGTGATAGGGAATTTCTCTCCACATCAGAGGTCCCCAGGATCGAATCCCAGTGAATCCTAGAGGAGGGAAAATGAGAAAAGAAGACAAAAAAAAGAGAAAGAAATAGATACAGAAGATCACATAATGAATGGACACAGACAACAAAAACAGCAGGACCGTGAGAGGGAAGGAAAAAAAACCTTCTCACAACAGCTCTCCAAGGTAGATAGTAGTATTTCCTTTTTTTTTTTTTAATGAAGAAACAGGCTCCAAGAGGTGAAAGTGACTTGCCTGAGGTCACGAGGCCTTCTGATTTGAAATCCATTACTGCTTCTACCTTAGCTTGCTGTTCCCCACCTTCATTATTGTCACTGACAATGTTTATTAAGTGCCTATTGTGTGCAGTGCACCATGCCAGATAAGAGTCCAGTGCTTTCTCTCTTGCTCCCTAGGAAATGCTACTAAGCAGGTATAAAACGTCCTTGGCCACACCCACAAACAGTAGTTGGAGAACACCTGACCCCAGCACCTTTAATCCCCAGCATCTAGAACAGCGTCTGGCACATGGTAGGTGCTCAATGAATGTTTGCTGAATGAACAATTGCCCATGCCCTCTTTCCTATTCCACGCCACCTGAGCAGTCCATCTTGCAACAGGCAAAGGGTAAGAAAATACGAGCTCTACTCGTATTCTTCTCCTATGCAACTGGAAAAGATTAGATTCATCGCTCCAGAGAGAGAGAAAACTAACTGACCATCAGGCAGAGTCTCTTGCCCCACAGGCAAGTTCTATGATGATGCTAATAAAAGTGATGGTCAACATGTTTGACTTTGCCCCAACGTTGCAACACAACGTGGGCTTCAGATGGGACCATATTAGGGTGGTAATACAAAGTTGAGCTCTTGGACAGCCCCACCAAGCCAATGTGGAGGGATGAGCCCAGGGGGTGTACTTTCATTTGGAGGACTTTCCCCATAAAAGCAACCACAGGATAAATGACTCTGGAGGCACTAGGTCCAGATTTGTAGAAGTTGAAGATGGTTTGTTTTTTAACCTCTGCGTTGGCATGAAGTTGGCTCAAAAAATTTTTTTTTGCAAGGATGAATGAAGGAACATATTTTTATAAAACTGACTTCTTGTATAAATACATAGATATAAATAAATTTAGTTGTCTCATAAATCTGCCTGAAAACTAAAGTGGCTCTGAAGGTTGGGTTTTCCAACACAGTATAATTTATTAGTAGAACATCAACACTGACTAGTGGGAAAGCTTGGGATTTTGACCTAGGATCATATACCACTAGTAAGCCCTCTTATTTCATTTGTTGAACAGGCCAATAACCTGCTTCACAGTATGGTTATGACAATCCATAAGATAGTATATGTTTGCAAACTCTGTAGAAAAACTAAAATGCTATACTGATCTACCAGCTTGGTTGGCTCCCATCTCACCAGATTCAGGTTCTTTCATTGTTGCTAGTTGGAACCTTATTTCTTTCCCTCCGGCACCTCAGTCTAGAGGGTTAGAGCAGTGAGAAGTTCGTATGGAGTGGGCACGTCTGTGGGCAATTTGCTAGACTTTTTTTTTTCTTTTGCTAAACATTTCTGTGCGCTGGGGGACGCTCGGCCTCGGGACGGGGTCACTGAGGGGAAACCGCAGGCCGTCTTGGCCAAAGCCTGGTGACTGAGCTCCAAGCCTCAAGAGCTACAGAAAAGGAGAGGTTTTTTGAAAACCTCTCATCCCAGTCCCCGTTATACCCCCATTGCCTAACGATGATTACGTTGCCTCAAGTGTTGTGTTTTAGGCTTCCGTAGCTGGCTACATCCATTTTGCTTTCATGGAAATTACCTTCACCAACGCCCTACACAATTGGAGAGGCAGCAGCCACTGACCTTAACAGGAAATTCAGGGCGTTACTGCTCGGCAACGCCTGTGGCTGCTCAGGAAGCGGGGCTTTCCAGGTGGGAGGAAGGCCCAGGACGCATGCGCCACAGCCGGGAGCTGTTACTGTGAGTGAGTGACGATCCTGCGGGGCTCTGGCATTTTGTCTGGTGACACTCCAGTAACCTTGGAACCAGGTGAGTCTTGATTCTGGGCTGGAATGGCCATGCAAAGGTGCCGTGTGTGACCCGAGGGGCCTTCACATCCCATCCCGACTACAATGTCTGCTTGCTTCTCCACACTCCAGCTCGTAGGGTGCAAAGGCCGGCCCACTGCTTCTGCTCTGGAGAACTGGGCTGAATGAAAATGGACAGATGCTAACTGAGAGCAGAAGGAAGTCTCTAATCTGCCGGTATCATCCTTTCCTTTCTTCACTCATTCGTTGATTCATTCATCGCTCAATCATTCATTGAATGAATTTGCTGAGTACCTACCAAGATATGCCCTGTACTGGGATATCATGGACAGTTCCCAGAGGTGACCTCTCACCTCTGTTCTGTTTTCCCATTGCACAGGCTCTGTTCTTACGTACCATGCGCCCCAGGACACTTGCACCTACTCTTTCCTCTACCTAAAATGTCCCACTCCCAATTCTTCATAGGTCTCAGCCCTCACTATCCTCCAGGCTCAGCTCACAAGTCACCTTTACAGAGAGGCCTTCCCTGACCAACCCGCCTAAAGGGGCATCTCCCCACCCTGCATGTGTTCCCTGTAGAGCTGCTGCAAAACTACCCTGTTGATTTTTTCTTTATTCTCTTCAGCAGTTCTTTGTCTTCTTTCTACTGGATCTCCCAACACCTATAACACTGCCAGGCACACTGCCTGCCTCAGACAGCATAGGAAGAATTTTTTTTAGCACTTCTGCATACCCGTTGCCATTCAGAGTGTTCTCCGTGCACGCTCCATTCACTCATCCCCAGCAGCCTACAAGGTAGGTGCTGATCGGGGCAGAGAGACAGGGTTAATGGGGTCACACGGTGAGTACTAGAACTTGAGAAGTTTATTTAAGTCTGGCGCCTAATCTCTACACTATACCACCCCCCAATTTGGCAGTCAATTTGTCAAGTGAGTGAATGAAAGAAGGGATGACTAAGTGAAGCTTAGAGTCTCAGGTGAAAGGCAAACATGAAACAAATACTTATTTTTAACACCTACGTAACTACGTGTCCTGTGACGCAAGCTTCGAATGCCAAGATCTAATCTAGTTTCGCACGTCAGGGAAGACATGGCTG
Organism: Dasypus novemcinctus; assembly: GCF_030445035.2. Classification (NCBI taxonomy): domain Eukaryota; kingdom Metazoa; phylum Chordata; class Mammalia; order Cingulata; family Dasypodidae; genus Dasypus; species Dasypus novemcinctus. Next base: position 17,487,988 of record NC_080678.1, read on the forward strand.
AGGAAGAGGCATCGATCTTTGGGTGAAGATGGGAGTTACCTGGGAGAAGAGGTCATTCTTTAATAGGTGGCTCTGGAAACACAGAAGACAGGCAGAGCAAGCTTCAGACCTTATATGCGAGTAGCAGCTACCTCCTGGTGATCAGGTGAAGAAACAGGCAGAGGTATACACCAAGGTAAGTAAAAACTGGAGAGTTTTTTTGGAAGGGAAGTTGCAGAATCCAAGTTATCTGTAAACAACTTGCAGAATTTCAACCCAGCAATTCCATTTTCAACTATCTATTCCACTGATATATGTGCACTTCTGTCGCAAGGTATATGTAAAAGCAGGTGGCTATTAGAGTGCCAGAAATTGAATATAAAATCAATTCATTGGGAAATTGATTAAATACATTTTGGTATCATCATATTGTGTGGAATATTCCTGAAACCATTTTTTAAAATTATTTAGATCAAGGTACAATGGCATGGAAGGATTTCCAAGGTAGTACTAAGTGAGAAAAAGAAGGCAAGTTGCATTTCAATATGTACAGAATGATCACATTTGCATATTTTAAAAAGAAAAGACAAGAAACTAAAGCTGTGCTTGCACACACACACAGATGTAAATGTATATTTTGAAATGTTTGTGATGTTTTGGAAAAAAAATTAGCAAATTCTATCTGTCCTTTCCTGGAAGGAAGAGGAGAGAAATGGTTGAATTTTTACAATGAGAAAATGTAATATATACCTCTGTGATTTTTAAAAATAAAATATATTATTTTGAAAGGAAAAGGTGAAAGAGCACTCTGCCATCACTACTTATAGAAGCACCCCACACACACACACACACATATCCCGAAGTACCTTGCACCATTTGCAAGAGACCCCATCAGTCTCCTAGCACTCAGAGACCAGCCCACACAGCAAGGAAGGAGGCAAAGAGCACAGAATGTGGGAGTGAGAATGGAAGCCTTTTCCGTTTCAGTTCAACCAGCACTTTGACCCCCTAGTGAGAGGTAAGCCTATGTTAAGGCCTGGAAAATGAAGGGCAGTAGGACACACATTTGACCTTCTTGGAGCTTCCAGTCTAGCTTAGGAGATTGACCAAGAATTGTCCAGAGAAGGAGAAAAACAGCAATATGGACAAGGAGGTTATGAGTGCAAAAGTTAGAGGTCCTTGGTTCATCCAGGGGATTCTGGGAATGCTTCCTGGAGGAGACAGGGGGATGAGTCAGAGGACCTAGACAAAGAAAGATAAGGAAGGCATTCCAAGCAAGGGGCAAAGCATGAGTGACTGCACAGAGATGTCAAACAAGCTGATTGACATTGTTCAAGCATGATGCAAAGGGATGAGTTGACCAGCAGGCAGGGCTGCCTCATACCTTTTCCACTGAATCAGAGCACGCCAAGGGGCACTTCAGTATTGGCCCTCCAGAGGACTGACCTTTACCCTACAGAAACTTTAACATTCACATATCAGATTAATAGTCTACTGAAATGGGTTGGGGGAGTGAAATAAGTTATATTTTGTAAATATTGGTTAAAACTTACTGAAATTCTTTTCTCAAATAATACAGTCCACTTTTAGAAAGTCCTAGTTTAACGGGCACCAGGACGATTGCTTTGCAGAGGCAGCCACTGCATATTGATCCCAGCTTGCTGTCCTGCAGATGTGGACACAGAGATTGGCTAATGGTAATGGTGCAAGTCCTGGGATGCACTGCAAAGGGTTTCTCTCCATTCTGCTGATATTCGTGTTTGGGATGTGCTTCTGCAATGACTTGTCTCTCTAGGAATTAGAGAACAGCCAGCTGTTCCTTGGTACTGGAATTCTGCAGTAGAGCCTGGATGTTAGGACCACAACATCCTAATGCATCTAGATATAACAGATGACCTGGCAGCTTGCCTTAGTACCTCCAAATACTGCACAGCCTATATTTGCAAAGGATGATTCAGTGCACCACTCATTTTTTAAAAAAGCATTTTAAATAACATTAGTGCATTTTTAATACAGAATAAGAACAAACATGACCCAAATTCCATTGCCCATAAAACCCCAATTAACTTTTTTTTAAACAAGATTTTTAAAAAAAAATTTCTCTCCGCTTCCCCACATTGTCTGCTCTCTGTGTCCATTTACTGTGTGTTCTTCTGCATCCCCTTGCATTATCCTGTGGCACTGGGAAATTGCATCTCTTTTGTTGCATCATCTTGCTGTGTCAGCTCTCTGTGTGTGGGGCACCACTCCTGGGCAGGTTGTGCTTTTTTCACGCAGGGCGGCTCTCCTTGCAGGGCACATTCCTTGCACGTGGGGCACCCCTACATCGGGACGCCCCTACATGGCACAGCACTCCTTGCATGCAGCAGCACTGCATGTGGGTCAGCTCACCACACAGGTCAGGAGGCCCTGGGGATCAAACCTTGGACCATCCATATGGTAGACAGATGCTCTATCAGTTGAGCCAAGTCTGCTTCCCCCAATTTACTTTTACTTAATTTTATTCATCGGTTCATTGAGGTCTCATTTACATACAATAAATTACTTTCTTTGTATGTGTGCAGTTCAGTGGGTTTTGATAAAAGTTTGCAGTCAGGTAGCCATCACCACAGGTGAGATAGAGAATATATCACCCCAAAATGTTTCCGCATGCCCTTTTGTAGTTTGTATCCTCCTTACTCTTCTGGTCTCTGTCAATTGTTGATTTGATTTCTATTCCTAGAATTTGCCCCAATTTACTTCTTAAAAAATAATGCAAGAATCAAGTAAGAAGTTTCAAATACTACAGAAAGGCATAAAAAGAGATAGGGTAATTTAAGAAAAAAAAAGTTGCTCAGGTTGAGAGGGCAGGTGAAGGTCCCATTTTTCACCACTTATTTTTTTTGTTTTACTGCATAGTGCTTAGAAGCTGTAGTCTTACACTTGTGATTTCATGGGATGTATTGAGATTTTCTCTGTGATCTATTTATATTCATTTTTGTAAAGGTTAAAATGCTGCTTGAGGATAAGGCATTGTCTTTTTCAGCCTATATGCCAATGTATGTCTCTTAGATTGACTTTATGAATTGTGTTTTTCAGATCTTTTAAATTCTAAAAGATCTTTTACCTAATTACTAGTTAAGGCAAACTAGACTACTGTATCTTAAAGACCAAAAAACACGCAATGTCTCAAATACAATAGAAGTGTATTTCTCACTCTCATAAAATGCTCTGATGAGTAGGTGGTTCTCCTCCAGGGAAGTGACTGACGGAGACAGCTCTTTCTGCTTGGAGGCTCCACCATCTCCCAAGGCCTCATCTTTAACTCAGAGGAAGTGGAGGTAGAGAGAGCTTCTTAAAAGCCTTGGCCCAGAAATGTCTTACATTTCACTGGTTACAACTCAGTCACTGGCCACGTCTGACTGCAAAAGATGACAAGGAACGTGATCTTGTCGAGTGCTCAGGAAGATGAGGAGGGCACAGATTCTGAAAAGCTGGCGTCCGCTGACCCACTTCTGTGTGCTGCCAGGACTGCATTAAAGTTTGTTTTCTTTTGTTTTTACATAAGTGTTACATTAAAAATATAGGGGATTCCCATATGCCCCACGCCCCACACACTTTCCCTCATTAACGACGTCCTTCATTAATGTGGTAAATTTGTTACAATTGATGAACACATATTAAAGCATTGCTACTAACCATGGAATATAGTTTATATTAGAGTTTACACTCTGCACAGCACAATTTTATAGGTTTTCACAACTCGTATAATGGCCTATATCTGTCATTGCAATGTCGTGCAGGACAATTCCAATGTCCCCCAAATGCCCCCATGTTACACCTATTCTTCCCTCTCCCTCCCCTCAGAACCTCTCATGGTCACTGCCTTTATATCAATGATACAAGTTCTTCCATTGCTAGAATAATATTGTCTATAACAAAATAATAATAAGTCTATTTCAGTTCATTGTTCATTCCCCAATCTTGAGGATTTGGGGATGGTGATGCTCTGTTCCTAATTGAGAGGGGCCTTAGATCCCAGGGGATGGATCAGGAAGGGTCACAACTGTGGCAGGGGAGGATCACTGGTGTGGGGGGTCAGTGCTGGGGGGATGTATGGGGAGGTGTGCACCTGGGGCATGCCTCTATGGCATATGAATATTTTCAAGTGGTCATGGGCATTATCTTAGTGGGTGGAGATCCACACAATAACAGAAAGGATATTGAATCCCATGCTGGGGAGTCCTGCTACATTCTCTACTAGAAAGGCAAGAATCCCCCAAGTACGTGGGCAGGGCCTAGTGAAGGAGGACAGACCATTACACCAGGCCCTTGATATTGATGAGTGTACTTAAAGCCTTTTTGTAATGTTTCTATTTCTTAATATATTCTAGGCCCTTCATTATTTACATAATTTGAGGCTTTATGATTTAGTACATGTATTCATTTCCTATTGCTGCTGTAACGAATTATACCAAAAACTTAGTAGCTTTAAATAATGTCAACTTATTATCTTACAGTTCTGGAGTCCTAAGTTGAAAGGGCTGTAATCCTTCTGGACACTCTAGGGGCGAATCTGTTTCCTTGCCTTTTCCAGCTTCTAGAGGCACCTGCATTCCTTGGCCAGTGGCCCCATTGCATCTTCACAACCAGCATTCACATCACAGCAACCTCTGCTTCCATGGCCAGGTCTCTGACCCTCCTGCCTTCCTTCTCCACTCATCAGGATCCTCGTGATTACATTGGGCCCACTCAGGTAACCCAGGAGGATCCCCTATCTCAAGATCCTTGAGTTTATTCTATCTGCAAAAGCCCTTCTGCCCTGTTAGGCAGCACATTCGCGAGTTGCAGGGATTGGGGCATGGACATCTTTGTGGGGCTATTGTTCTGCCAACCACAGTCCCTAAAGATCTGGAGAGGTGATCATTATGGATAGTGGATAAAATCCTTTATCGTTGTGAAGTGCCATTTTAAAATTTTAATCCTTGGCCTTGAATTCAACCTCATGTGACATTGGTATGATTTGTTAAAAGTCACTTGGCCTGTCCTCATCTAGCCCTTTGCTTTTATCCTTGTGACTCACTTATTTTGACATTTCATTCCAAATTTGAAGTCTTTAAAATCTGAGTCAGAGGCTTTCTTATTTTAGTGAATGAGTCTGACCCATTCATAGTTATTGGTAATAAGTTTTGCCTCATTCTATTATCTGATTTTGTGTGAGTGTGCTGTAAGTTTTCAATGGTTCCTTTGTTGCACGGATTGTCTTTTCCTGTCTTATTTAGAATGTATTGCTTTTCCCTTTGGCCTTTTCAAGGTTTTTAAAATCTACTTTTAGTTCATTAAAAGGTTATGTTTATACATTTATAAATATACTCAATCTTTCTATTAGTTGACTTACCAATATATGATAAATATACTGAATCCTTTCCATGAGTAAGAATTTTTATCTTTCCTTCCTTCCATCTCTCCAGACAAATATATACCTGATTTTCATTTGTAATATTGTTATTATTGTGGTTTTTTTGGTTGTTATGATATTGATTACATTCTGCAATTCTGATATACAGCTTTGTTCTTTCCATATGTAACCATATGAGTTCCAAATAAAACTGCTAACTCTTTTGCCACAATGTTCCCATTTACCTCTTCCTGACCCTTCTCTGCCCCCAAATATGTCTTGCTTTCCCCCTTAGATACCTAAATAATTATTTATAGTTCATTACGTTTATCAGGATATGTCTTAGTATTGATCATACTGTATCTTACTCCCCCAACAATAAAAAAGGTACCGAATGTTCAATACTGCCTTTTGATCAGTAGCTTCTTCATTTAGGGAAATAAGGTTTCCCCTTCAATATATCTATGAATATTCTTTTTGTTCCATTTATAAGATTCTCTGTCAAGGACACCAAATATCCTTGAGTTGGACTGTTCTCTTTAAATGTCTTTGTTTTGTCCTTTGCATGCACTATCATTACTTTAAGCCTTTTATTCTAACTCCCTCATTTTGTTTTCAACTATGTCTATTCTCTTTGCTAGAGTTTCATTAATTATTTTTACATTCTGGATCTCCCTTTTCATCTGTTAAGGTTTTTGTGTCTTCGTTAGGCTCTTATTTTATTGAATTTAATTAGTTCTTTCTATACAGCAAAGCACTTGATGGGATTACTGCTTACTTCTTTCTCTCCCTCCTTTTCATGTTATATCCTTCCCTCTTCTCTAGCGTTTTTCACAGTTCCCATATTGTTTCATATTACTCATTATCATTAAAATCTTATATTTCAACATAGTGCAAATGTACCATCCTTGACTTTTCCCCATCTTTTTGAAACCTATTTATTTTCCCCTTAGATCTTCAGTTTGAGAACAGGGTAGTTTTCTTTTTTTCCCTTCCTGTTTTTCAGTTCCTTAAGAGGGAGGGGGAAGGAGTAGGGAGAAATTCCCTGGGGAGGGTTGAGGCGGGATGGTGTCTGACGATTGTGCTCTGTTCTTCCTTTGCACTTTTATTAAAAGTCCTACCCTCAGGCTCACCCTACTGAGGTGATAATTCTTTTTTCCTCTCTATTTTTTTTTTAAATGTTACATTTAAAAAATATAAGAGGTCCCCATATACCCCCACCCCCCTTACCCCACTCCTCCATTTCAACAACCTCTTTCATCATCATGGACATTCACTGCATTTGGTGAATACATTTTGGAGCTCTGCTGCACGACATGGATAATGCTTTACACTGTAGTTTACACTCTCCCTCAGTCCACCCAGTGGGCCATGGCAGAATATACAGTGTCCAGCATCTGTCCCTGCAGTACCACCCAGGACAACTCCAAGTCCTGAAAATGCCCCCACATCATATCTCTTCTTCCCTCTCCCCACCCTCAGCAGCTACTGTGGCCGCTTTTTTCGCATCAGTGCTACAATTTCTTCCATTACTAATCACAATAGTTCCATAGTAGAATATCAGTAAATCCACTCTAATCCATACTCTATTCCTCCATCCTGTGGACCCTGGGATGGTGATGTCTACTCCACCTCTGTATCAACAGGGGGCTTAGATTCCACATGGATGATGGATGCAATTCTCCTGCTTGCAGTTGTAGGCACTCAGGTGAAAATTAAGCCCAGTTGCCGTGAGGAGGTCCCTCACACTTCAATGTAAGTCCCCTAATACAGAGTGGAGCCCTTGGCCCCCAACAGAGATAATTAGCCCCAGGGTCTACTTTCCATACTACCCCTGCCTGGTCCCCAGGAGCCATTTCCACTTCTCTCTCAGGACTAGGGGAGGAGTGTATGAGGCAACTTCTCTCTCACTGTAGGTCTCACTATTTGGCCCCGATGGTTTCTCCCCTGGGCTCCAGTCAAGGAGAGGGGAGCTTTTGCTCCTCCCATCCTCCTGGGGTCCCTGGTGCCCTGGCTCCATGTTCACTGGACCCATGACTCTCTTTCCAGTAGGGTGACCTAAGCACAATAGCAGATGGCTGAGGCTGTGTCTGCTCTGTGGTGACTCTGGCTTGGGCTTGATTTCAGTGTGGCCATGGTGGTGGCAGCCTGCCTACCTTCTGCCTTCAGCAGCCAGTGGCAGAGTCCCTCCTTGTACCCACTGCTCTCTGCTGACTGATCTCACACAAACTTCCCCCTTGGGGGATCAGGGATACCTCAGGTCCTCAGCCTGCTTCCCAAGCAGAGAGGAGTGGCATGATGATTCTCCACACAGAGGCCAGAGTAAATGTTTTGAAATGTGAATCAAATTCTGTCACTCCCTTCTTTAAAATCCTCCAACGGTACCTCCCGGCACACCTTGAATAAAGTCCATAGGCTTTACCTGGCTACCTCAGGGCTGCAGTAAAGCCTCTGAGGTACAGCCTCTGCCCCTGGGGTCGTCTTGGGCCTCTCTCCCCTTGCCCTCTCTTACCCAGCCACACCTGCTTTCTTTCTCTTTTTTTTAAAAGATTTATTTATTTATTTCTCTCCCTTGCCCCCCACCCCAGTTGTCTGTTCTCTGTGTCTATTTGCTGCGTCATCTTCTTTGTCCGCTTCTGTTGTCAGTGGCACGGGAATCTGTGGTTCTTTTTTGTTGCGTCATCTTGTTGTGTCAGCTCTCTGTGTGGGTGGTGCCATCCCTGGGCAGGCTGCACTTTCTTTCATGCTGGGTGGCTCTCCTTACGGGGTGCACTCCTTGCACGTGGGGTGCCCCTATGCAGGGGACACCCCTCATGGCACGGAACTCCTGGCATGCATCAGTACTGCACGTGGGCCAGCTCCACACGGATCAAGGAGGCCCGGGGTTTGAACCACGGACCTCTTGTGTGGTAGACGGACACCCTAACCATTGGGCCAAGTCCGCTTCCCCACACCTGCTTTCTCTGGCTCCTGGAACCTCGGTTATCACACAGTCCCTCCCTTTCCTAGAGAGGACTTCCCCTCTCCTCAGCTCTGCCCATCTCCTCAGCTCTCAGCCTAGGTGCCACCCGCTCAGAGAGATGGTTGCCGCCATCCTATGTAAGCCTTCTCTGCTGAGCTCCAACCCAACACAGTTTGTTTCCTTCACAGCTCATCCTGAAATGTGCTGTTTCCATTCAGTTTTTCCCATTAGAATGCAAGTCCCAAAGGGCAGGAATCGGGTCTAACCTGCTGACGCCTAAATCACCCCAGCACCCACACAGCCCCTGGTGCACAGTTGGTGGCCATTTGCTGAGGAATGAGTACCCTAAATAAGTGACTCAGATCAAGGAACAACCCCTCTTACTCCCCAGGATTCCTTCTGATGATTCTTCCAGTTCCCTGACTCGAGACCGGGGCTTCCAGGATTTAGCTTACACTTTCACAGAATCAAAATCAATTCAACTGTCTGAAAACTGGGCTGTTCCAGGGAAAGGGAGTGGTAGCCATTTGCTCCTTCTTCCTCAGTCCAGCTTGCCCCAGGGCCAGGGTGTGCTGCACGGTCCAGCAGGATCATTTCTACTTCCTGTAAATGATGGTGATTAAATGTTTGAGAGAATCTGAACATTGCCATCTAAAAGTCCTTACTGGTGTAACTCAATCCTGAAAAACTCAGAAACAAATATTACAACGTTTTAAAGAGATTTGGCATTTGTGCCACATGAGGATACATAAAGTAAATTAATTATTTAGCTATTTTCTGTAAAGCAGCCCAGAAATACCTTTGAGGCATCTGTATTTAATTCTGCTGAAGGATTAGCATCCAGCCTAATTCTCCCTTTCATATTTTACTAACTTTTTCCCTTCTATGTTTATTCCATTAAAGTCTACAACAGCATGAGCGATGAAAGAACGCATTCAATTATTTTAAAATGCTAATTTTACCACGCCTGTGGTAGCTGTTCAAGGTGATTTTTCCTTTAATGAGGAAGTGACTTGGTAAATTTCTGACTCCCAGTGTAAACTGTCTGGTGCTCAGTTCACAGCCTAGCTAATTTATGTGTTAATTTGATCAAGAGGAGTTTACATTGCAAACCGATGACACTTGCATTTTCTTCACTGTTTGCAACAACAAGAAACAGAACTTGATGTATATAAATCAGGCATGTATCTCCTCCCCACTGGTGGAGACCATGAATCAGTAGAAACTGTATGTGCACCGAAGCTATGGAGGAAGCAGAAATGATAGGACTAGAATGAAATTCATGGTAGTGGCACAAAAGGTTGGAGAGCAAGGTTCCCACGATGGCTGAACTCTAGAAGCAGGAACCATGAATGGACTCCAAGAAGGGGAATGAAATAAAGCAAGCATGAGGACAGCAGTGAAAGTCAAATGGCTTCCAGTCCTCCATGAGGCCCAACTGTACAGCGATCTCTGTCTTCCAAATGTGGGGAATGTTCTGAGGGAGGACCAGCAAGGGAAGGATCCAAACCAGTGCCAATGGTCCCACCAGGAGAGCAGGTGGCAGGTAAGGCTGGGTGAGGGCAAACATAACACTATGGGGAGAAAAACAACTCAAGTGCAGCATCAGCCAAGGAAGGGACCATAGTGTGTCTCTGCAGGTAAAGGAAAATATATTTCAGTGATCATGTTGGAGAAGACTTTCATCACGCATCCAACAAGTAATAGGAATTGACATGCAGGGCTCTGGGTAAGGCCACCCAGACTGCACAGAGCCTCAACCTCAGCTCCAGGAACTGGATGTACAGCAGTGACCAATACAGAATAAGCCCTACCCTCCTGGACTTCCATTCTAATCGATGGCAGGTAATAAACAAGTAAACAAATAAATAGCAAATGTTACTATTTCAGATTATGATCAGTGCTGGGAAGAAAATAATGCCAGGCAAAGCTTTCTGGAGGTTAAATTAATTTCCTATGGCTGCAGTAACAAATGACCACAAACCTACTGCTTAAAACAATCCATTTATTATACAGTTCTGGAGGTCAGAAGTCCTGAAATCAAGACAGAGCTGTGTTCCTTCCAGAGTCTCTAATGAAGAATCCTTTTCCTTTTTAATTCCCATCCATCTTTGAGAGGCCAACTGTATTCCTTGACTCATGTTATTCCATCTTCAAAGCAAGCAGCATAGCATTTTCCAAAATTTCTCTCTCTGTTTCCATTATAACACTTTTTTTCCCCACTCAGACTTTCCTCCATCCCTCTTCTAAGGACACCTGTGATGACACTGGGCTTACCAGGATAATGTGGGCTAATATTCCCATCTCAGGGGTCTTATCACATCTACAAAGTCCCTTTGACATGTTCCCAGATTCCAGGGTAAGGATATGGACATCTTTGGGTCATTCATTATTCTGTATACCACAGAGAAGTAGGAACAGTCTTTCTGAGGAGCTGACACTTGAATAAAGACAATTTATGCAAAGGAGTCAACCATAGGGATCATGGAGGTGGAGCATTTGAAGCAGAGGGTCCTGCAGTCAGCAAGCTTGAGAGGCAAAAGCTAGCTCAGCATATATAAAATAAGGAAGACCTTGTGGGAGGGCTTAGCAGGTGCGGAGAGGGCATGAGATGCAGTTAGAGGTGGTAGGAGCCATGGGACGTTTCATGTGAAATGATTCAAGGATTACTGTAAGTTTCATATGAAATTATTCAAGGATTTTAAGCAGGGAGTCACATGATTTGATCTATGCATTTCAAAAATCAAGATCACTCCAGTTGCTCTGGGTGGAATAGACTGCATGGTGCCAAAAAGAAACAGAGAGAAAGTGAGAGGCAATCACAATATTACAGGTGTGGGGTGAAGGGGTCTCAGACTAGGGTGGGGGTGGCAGTGAAGGGGGTAGGAATTGGGTAGATTGGAATACAGTTTGAGAAGATAGGACTTGCTGAAAGACTATATATATGGAGTGGAGGTAACATGAAGGGAAAAAGAAGAATCTAAAATGATCCCAAGGTTTTTAGCTAATAACTTAGATGAGAAAGTTGACTGGAGGGGGGAAATTAAAATTTCCATTTTGGACATGTAAGTTTGAAAGGACATTGATTAAGTTGTTCTTACCAGAATGGTAATTTATCATTTTATTCCTGTGTACTCAGTGCCTAGAAAAACATTTGGCACATGACAGGCACTCAATAAATATTTGTTGAGTGAATGATTGAATGACTGATGTGTAAGTGCAGATTTCCAGGAAGTGTTCAGAGCTAGAAATCATCAATGTATAGTTGGTAATTAGAAAGGAACACTCAACAGTTAGAGAATATCATTATTTCCTAGGACTCCAGAATTATTAATGAAGATTAATCATGTTCCAAACCACAATAGATAGCTCATAAACAAAGAAATGACATCATATGTTCCATTTTTTTCAAGCCAAAAAAGAAATAAAGAGAAGCTTGGACTCTGAAAAACACACTTCTAAATATTTCTAATTAAAAAATACTTAGGTTGACCTAATTCCTAAGCTTGTCTGCCCTGTTTATAGTGTCTGGATATCTCCAGAGCCCTCAGGAGCCTGGCTATTTGAGGCAGTTTACTGTAGCACTCAATGAGATCCTGTTGAGATGTGCATAAATGTAACTTCTGGAATGACCTCCTGACTCACTTTAAAATCTCAGCCACAAAAATTCATTTGTATTTAATATTTCCCCCTTTTGGTCAAGTTCTTTTTCCAGATGCATTACTAGTTGGAGCTTGGTAATAATTCCTTGATGCCAGGGAGGCTTATCCCTGGGAGTCATATCCCACACTGGAGGGAAGGTAATACATTGTTTATCTGTTGAGTTTGGCTTAGAGTCAAGCCACATTTGAGCAACAAGGAGGCTTTCAGGAGATAACTCTTAGGCAATATATAATACTGGACTAAGTTTCAATTTCATAAGAAAAGATTCATAAGTACAATTATCAATATCAAGGGTTTGGGGGAAGTGGACTTGGCCCAATGGATAGGGTGTCTGTCTACCACATGGGAGGTCCATGGTTCAAACCCCGGGCCTCCTTGACCTGTGTGGAGCTGGCCCATGCACAGTGTTGGTGCACACAAGGAGTGCCATGCCACACAGGAGTGTCCCCTGTGTAGGGGAGTCCCACGCACAAGGAGTGTGCCCAGTAAGGAGAGCTGCCCAGTGTGAAAGAAAGTGCAGCCTGCCCAAGAATGGTGCCACACACATGGAGAGCTGACACAACAAGATGACACAGCAACAACAAAAAAAGAAACAGATTCCTGGTGCTGCTGATAAGGATAAAAGCGGTCACAGAAGAACACACAGCAAATGGACACAGAGAGCAGACAACTGGTTGGGGAGGGAAGGGGAGAGAAATAAATAAATAAATAAAATCTTAAAAAAATATATCAAGGGTTTGGTGTAATGGTCTGTCTTCCTTCACTAGGCACTGCTTTTGTACTCAAGGTTCTTGCCATTCCATTAGGGAGTGTAGCAGGACTCCTCAGGATAGGAATTCAATATTCTTTC